>NC_133412.1:72841250-73150625 GCF_049350105.2 Macaca mulatta
ATCAAACAAAACTTTTCATTTTGAAATAATTCTAGATAAACAGGAAGTTGCAAAAATAGTATAGAAAGGTCCTTTGTAACCTTCCTTCCCTTTTGTCTAATGTTTACATGTTACAAAAGTATAGTCGAATATCAAAACCAGGAAATTGACACTGGTACAATAGGTGCATATAGTTCAATGTCATTTTATCACCCACCATCACAATCAAAATACAGAACCATTCCATTGCCACAAAGACGTCCCTTGTGCATGAAACCCCTTTTTTCAAATTTGCTTTCACATGAACAAAAGTGCTTTTAAGATTTCCTACAGAAAAAAAATGTTCGCTTATCACAGTTTAAACAAAAAAGCATTTCTACTTTATTTAAATTTGTCTTTCCTCCCTCTTTCTTTTCTTTCTTTTATTTTCTTTTAAATTTGTCTTTCTTCCCTCTTTCTTTTCTTTCTTTTATTTTCTAAGTGTCACCATACTTAGTAGATCTGGTTTCATGTTGAGAGAGGCAATAAAAAATGTATATACAGCTAGATTCTGGGGCACCTGCATTTCTGGCCCCGTATTTTTCTCTAGCTTTCTGCCTTGGGTTTTCATTGCCTCATATCTAAAATGAGGAGTCAGAGCAGTCAATCTCCCAGGTCCAACTCTATTTTAAAACCCACACTTGATTCAATGATATCATACCAGTCTTTAACAATTTCAAACAAAGAACACAAAGGAACCAAAATTCCACTGAGTGTCAAAAATAGAAAGCTGATAAAATGTGACAAAATAGTCTGGCATTAGGGAGCTTCCATCCATGGGCTGCTGGGCTTTGGTTGTTTTCATTTGCTGGATTTTTCTGTCACTGGAGCAGCTGCAGGAATTCAAGTGCCCTGGACAGACTGCATAACAGGCATTAGGAGACATCCCTGATTATCCCTGACAGGCAGGCTGGGAACTTTTCTGGGAAAATTCAAAGGCTGGACATGAGCTACTTGATCTGGAGGAGTCATTAGCGGTCGAAGAATAATGCTGGCTACTTTCAGGCACACAAAACCCCAACCACTTTGGCCCTGATCTCCATGACCGCAATAGATTTTTGGAAAGTGTGAGATTAAATTCATTTCCTAGTTCCAATGAAGATATAAAACTGAGTGTTATAAAGTGAGTTGTCAGTAAAAATGAAATGGGGAACTGGAGATAGTAAGTGGTCCCTACAATGGATGTCTCTAAAGTCAATGAGAAAAAAAAAAAGATGAGCATTAAGGCAATATCAAGACGCAAAATGAAGTTGGACATAACGCATCCTCACAGAAGGCATGCAAAATACAAGTTTCTAGACACTGATTTAGCCTGAAATGACTTGATTAAATTCAAGTAGCGTGCAATGGATTCCGCGGCTGTGTTGGGGTAGTAATTGTTTTACCATTGTGCTAACCTTCTGGACCACAGCGTTCCAAGTTGCAGATCGGGATGCAGAGCTGGGGCAGGGGGTGTAAAAATCTGGGAAGGTGATCTGGGAGGAAGGGACGACCAGTTGCTATGATATCTATTCCCTAAACCAAAGGCCAGCATTTTTGTTAACTTGGTTTTGATATTTTGTTTTTAATACAGAATCTAGCCACTATCTTAACAGTGTCTAAGAGTCTCAGTGACACGGATATAAAAACACAAGTAGCAAAAACAATGTTCAAGTTCACGTTAATTACCCAAACCACTCTGCTTCTCCACTAAATGGTACACTTATTGTAAAATATTTTTAATTTGAGTATTTCAAAAGGCTTCCAGTTCTCTAAAGCACAAACACTGGTTGCCTTTCTAGGAGGCAGAAAGCAGGTATTTTGACCTCGATTGTGTAAATGGGTAAGCAGAATCAAAGGTGAATGAAGAAAGACTGGTGAAGTGATTCAGTGAAAGTAGAGTTTATGGACACAAACAATTCTGATAATCTGGATTAACAAAGCCATTGTGCCAAATCCACAGCAAGGTGGAGGCCGATGCAGTTCTTTAAAAGTTGTCATTTTTATTGGTGGCAAACTTGCTTCTCCTCTGTGCTGGTGCCTCTTAAAAATAAATGATTGATAAAGGAGTTTGTGGTGTTTCAATCAACAATTCAGATGATGACTTATGGATACCTTTAAGTTTTTATTAATTTCCACCATTTCCCCATATTTACTGCAGCCCCATGTTGTGACAAAGTGTGATCCATGGCTAGTGAGAGCTGCATGTGGAAGCCCTTCAGTTCTCAGGGGTTTCACTGACCCTCTCTGGTTTCTGCAGCAAGGTGGTTAGTGTGTGGGAGACCCCGGGAAGCCTATAAACATCCCCACCAGTATTAAGGGAAGAGAGTGTGAGCCTTCTTTCCTGCTGCCCACAGCCCAACTTCTTTCTCCTCTCCAGACTTAAAACTGAGGGGAGGGAGCGAAGTGTTGGGGAAGACGTGATAGGTAGTCTCAAAAAGAGTAAAAATTAGAAATCATGACTTTCTTTTATCCCCAAGTCTTCACAACTCAGGTCTCTAGTGATGCCTTTAAATATTTTAATCCATTACTAGCTATTAGTAAAAGAAATTATGCCTAGAAAAATGACAGATGCTTCTAACTGCTTCTAGTTGAAGGGTCTGCATTGAGAAGTATCAGTTCAGGCTTCTTTCAAAAAAGGCAGCGTCATGGTAACCATCCCCAAGAGGTCTCCCTAAATTCTAAAGGCCATGAAAGTACTGTCAGGTAAATGTGGAATGGGTGTTTAGTATGGCTAACATAGTTATAAATACATCAAACTTATATGTACAGTAGAGCTGTATTTGTATATGCTAATTTCATTCATGTCAATTTCCTTTGATTGGTCATTAGGTACAGTACCCATGTTTATTTATACATCTCTATATATGGTAATCAGGGCTTAAAGGGAATATATTCTTCCAATTGAATTGGAGGTTTTTGGTTTATGATCTCTTGACTTCTTAAGTTTATTGCTAGTCAAACACATTTAACGCTGAAGTTTTGCTGCAATAAAATCTGTTTTGCAGGGATCTGCTTATTGCTTCCATTTTTTAAGGGATGCACCCCTGGAAAATTTGGGGCTGTGTGCTCCCCATAATGCTCTGGCAAGACTTGGGACAGGACTGGAAATTCAGGATCTAAACAAACACTTCTAGGCAGTATGTAAGATGGATATTCTGTAATTAAAATTCACTCCACAGCAAAGAGACTGACATTAATGTTGCTGGGTATTTTCGGTTCTTAGTAATGCAGTCTTTTGGATAGTTATAGTTAATGTGGATGTTAAAAAGAATGACTTATTACTGCAAAATAAGCTTCATTTCAGAAATATCTCTTTTACAAATAAAAATTAAGAAAAAAGTTCCATAAATCCAGAAAATAAAACCACTTCTATATTTAGATATTCAGAAATGTTAACTAAGTGCTTAGTAAATGAAGCCAGTTCTATTCATCAGCAAAGAAGGATAACTTTCAGAAATACTTCTACTGCCAATTGTGAGATTGTTCAGAGAGGGAAATAGTCCAAGCAACAATAGTCACTCTTGAAGAAATGGGAACATTTTTGAGCCCTGTTCTTGGAAGAGTGCCAGTCTTGAATATAAAGTTACGTTGAATATGCCAGAACATACACACATAAACGAATTTTTGTCTCAAAGTGTTCACCTTTACTTATTCTGTTTACTGTTTCCTTATTCTGTTTTTACAATTTATAAAACTATATTTGGAGCTGAATTTTGGGGAATGGCCTTTAATATCATGAGACTATCAAGACCATTCACTGCGTTTTTTTGTTTTTTAACATCTTTTCCACATATAATTTGCATGCCATAAACTTTGCCCTTTTAAAATGCATAATTTAATGGTTTCAGTGTATTCACAGAGTGAAGCCATCACCATCATCTATTTATTACTTCAAACTCACAGTATTCTGGAAAACCAGTGTCGGCCTTCAGGAACCCCTAGACGGGAAGCTGTGAAGTGCTAGCAGCAAGGCTTGTTCTGATCAGCCATATTCACTGATAAGGTTTTGTATTTTAAATTTTGTTTTGTTTTATTTTTTTGTACCACTTTGCTGAAATCTCCAGAACATTCCCAAATCTTACTTTACTCTCCATGTATTAGTATTATTTTAGAGACACGGTCTTGCTGTGTCACTCAGGCTGGAGTGGCAGATTGCAGTGGTGCAATCAGAGCTCACTGCAACCTTGAACTCCTAGGCTCAAGGAGTTGCTTAGACTACACGCCTGTAGTAGCCAGGCTACTCCTTGGACTATCTCAGTCTCTTGAGTAGTTTGGACTACAGGCATGCACCACTATGCCTAGCTAATTTTTTAAAAATTTTTTGTAGAGATGGGGTCTTCCTGTGCTGTCCAGGCTTGTCTCAAACTCCTGACTCAAGTGATCCTCCTGCCACAGCCTCCCAAAGAGCTGGTATTACAGGTGTGAGCCACCGCACCCAGCCATCCTATACAAAATAGTTTATTTGACATATAATTTGGTTTTTATTTTCCCATGAGGGGATTAATCTTAAACAGTAAATTTTCCATTGGGGTATGAGAACAGAAAAATTCAGGGTACAATACAGATAATTTCCCTGGTTATATAGACTATTTTACCCACTACAGAATAGTTGGGGGTATTCAACAGGGTACTACCACCCCCAAGAATGGAAATAAAGGAAAATCTTGAATTTCTTCAAGAGAAATTCCAGGCACCTAACTAGCCTTGAGAAGTAAATGAGCAACTTCACAAGCAGGAAGGTAATGGTGGATTACAACAATAGCCAAAAAATGTTGGAGTCACAGGATGTATGGTTCCCTACAGAAACTAATGATAACATTTTAACATATGTCCCTGAGTAGTTTTTCAGGAAATCTAGATCCCTACCAAATGGATCCACTGGCACACAGACCTCCATTAAGAGGGAACTGAGGCTGAACGCTGACTGCCTTTCTTTGTCCTACATTTCTTCCTGAGGCACCTGAATATCACGCCCAAGGGCCAGATCTAACATTCTTTTCTGCTAACTCCAAGTCTTAGGCAAAACTTCCCTTTCTTAACCAATAGCAAATCAGAAAATATTTGAATCTACCTATGGTCTGTAAGCCCCCACTTCAAGATATTCCACCTTTTCAGGTCAAACCAGTACATAGCCTCCATGTATTAATTTGTGACTTTGCCTGTAATGTCTATCTCCCTGTCTTTAAAAATCCTTACATGTAAGACATCAGGGAGTTCAGGTCTTAAGCATGAGCTGTTTGATTCTCTTTGCTTGGTGCTCTGCAATAAATACCTGACTGTCTGTGGCTGCAAATCCTAGTGTCAGTGTTTAGCTTTGCTATGCCAAGCAGGTGGACACAAGTTTGGTAACATTACCCATTAACTTAGAGAAAGTTTCTTTTGCTTGTAGGTTTGGTTTGCGGCTTTTTTTGTTTTGTTTTGTTTTGTTTTTGTTTTTTGGCTAACTAAACTTTCAGGATATTAAAAAATGTTAAGATTAAATTCTACTTACAGAGGTGGGCAGGTCCTTTCACTGTAATTCTCACACTTCGACTCCCCAAAGGAACAGCTATTACATTTTCTTCTCCTGGGAAAGAACAGAACACAACTGCAATAAAACCAGTACACTAAAGGCCTATGAAAATGATCAAGTCAATCAAAACTGGGGGCATCTGCAAAATATTCTTAACTATATTTCATTCCTGCAATCCTAGCACTTTCGGAGGCTGAAGCGGGCAGATCACTTGAGGTCAGGAGTTCCAGAGCAGCCTGGCCAACATGGTGAAACCCCATCTCTACTGAAAAGACAAAAATTAATCAGGCGTGATGGTGCATGCCTGTAGTCCCAGCTAACCGGCAGGCTGAGACAGAAGACTCGCTGGAACCTAGGAAGTAGAGTCTGCAGTGAGCTGAGAACATGCCACTGGACTCCTGGGCAACAGAGTAAGATTCTGTCTGAAGAAAAAAAAAACAGGAAATCCTTGGAAATCACTAACTATGTGTAAAGCAGATGAATATTACATAATTTCATTTAAATACACCCTTAAATAACATTAAAGAAACGTTTAAAGTAAATGCACTGCCTACTACCTCAATTGCCTTTACTCTAATGACCCAATCCATGTGCTTTGATGAGGGTCTGCAAACTGTGGCCCCTAGGCCAAATCTACTCACACCTCTTCATTCATTCATTTAAGGCTGTTTGTGCTCTTCAAGGTAGAATTGAGTTGTAGTAATGAGACCATATGGCTCAATAACACTAAAATATTTACTGTACTATCTGACTTTTCACAGAAAAATTTCATGATCCTTGGCATAGACAATTACCTACTGGAAATCCTGGTCCTCATAGATGTTTTTTCACACTGCTATACGCTCTGATAATTTAATTTTTGTGTTCACATAATAATCAAAGCTCATGTATGATATTGTATCCCACTAGTTCCCTATCTGAACATTGTCTGTTTCTAAATGAAACTAGAACATTATTAACGCTACGAATTACTTCAAGCATATGTTTTTGTCTAACTTACGCAAAACAATTTTTTTTGGATAAACTCTCCAGAGTGAAAGTAGTGAAGCAAAGAATATCAATGTATTGATTGACTAGTTTGCACGTTTTTATTAAATAGAAATACCTGTTTATAATTAAAAATTAGAAAATGCAGGGGGGGCGCCCAAGATGGCTGAATAGGAACAGTTCCAGCCTCTAGCTCCCAGCGTGAGTGACACACAAGACGGGTGATTTCTGCATTTTCAACTGAGGTACCAGGTTCATCTCACTGGGGCATGTTGGACAGTCAGTGCTGGTCCGCAGGTGCAGCCCAACCAGCGAAAGCTGAAGCAGGGCAAGGCATCACCTCACCTGGGAAGCACAAGGGGGAAGGGAATTCCTTTTCCTAGCCAAAGGAAATTGAGACACACAACACCTGGAAAATCAGGTAACTCCCACCCTAATAGTGTGCTTGATCAAGGGTCTTAGCAAAAGGCACACCAGGAGATTATATCCCACACCTAGCCGGGAGGGTCCCATGCCCACAGAACCTCCCTCATTGCTAGGACAGCACTCTGAGATCTAACTGCAAGGCGGCAGCGAGGCTGGGGGAGGGGTGCCTGACATTGCTGAGGCTTAAGTAGGTAAACAAAGCTGCCGGGAAGCTCGAAGAGGTTGGAGCCCACCATAGCTCAAGGAGGTCTGCCTGCCTCTGTAGACTCCACCTCTGGGGACAGGGCATAGGTAAACAAAAAGCAGCAGAAACCTCTGCAGATGTAAATGTCCCTGTCTGACACCTTTGAAGAGAGCAGACTGCCTACTCAAGTGGGTCCCTGACCCCTGAGTAGCCTAACTGGGAGACATCCCCCACTAGGTGCAGACCAACACCTCACACGGATGGGTACACCCCTGAGAGGAAGCTTCCAGAGCAAGAATCAGACAGCAACACTCGCTGTTCAGCAATATTCTATCTTCTGCAGCCTCCGTTGCTGATAGCCAGGCAAACAGGGTCTGGAGTGGACATCAAGCAAACTCCAACAGACCTGCAGCTGAGGGTCCTGATTGTTAGCAGGAAAACTAACAAACAGAAAGGACACCCACACCAAAACCCCATCAGTACGTCACCATCATCAAAGACCAAAGGCAGATAAAACCGCAAAGATGTGGAAAAAGCAGTGCAGAAAAGCTGGAAATTCAAAAAATCAGAGCACATCTCCCTGTCCAAAGGAACACAGCTCATCACCAGCAATGGAACAAAGCTGGATGGAGAATGACTTTGACGAGTTGAGAGAAGAAGGCTTCAGTCGATCGCACTTCTCAGAGCTAAAGGAGGAACTACGTAACCAGTGCAAAGAAACTAAAAACGTTGAAAAAATAATGGATGAATGGATAACTAGAATAATCAATGTGGAGAAGACCTTAAAAGAACTGATAGAAATGAAAACCATGATACAAGAACTACATCACAAATGCACAAGCTTCAGTAACTGACTCGACAAACTGGAAGAAAGAGTATCAATGATTGAAGATCGAATGAATGAAATGAAGCAAGAAGACAAGTGTAGAGAAAAAAGAGTAAAAAGAAATGAACAAAGCCTCCAAGAAATATGGGATTATGTGAAAAGACCAAATCTACGTCCAATTGGTGTGCCTGAAAAGTGATGGGAAAAATGGAACCAAGTTGGAAAACACTCTGCAGGATATCATCCAGGAGAACTTCCCCTGGATGTTCTCCTAGTGAGAACCTAGTGAGGCAGGACAACATTCAAATTCAGGAAATACAGGGAACACCACAAAGATACACCTCGAGAAGAGCAACTCCAAGACACATAATTGCCAGATTCACCAAAGTTGAAATGAAGGAAAAAATGTTAAGGGCAGCCACAGAAAAAGGTCGGGTCACCCACAAAGGGAAGCCCATCACTAACAGCAGATCTCTTGGCAGAAACTCTACAAGCCAGAAGAGAGTGGGGGCCAATATTCAACATTCTTAAAGAAAAGAATTTTCAACCCAGAATTTCATATCCAGCCAAACTAAGTTTCATAAGTGAAGGAGAAATAAAATCCTTTACAGACAAGCAAATGCTTAGAGATTTTGTTACCACCTGGCCTGCTCTACAAGAGACCCTGAAGGAAGCACTAAACATGGAAAGGAACAACCAGTACCAGCCATTGCAAAAACATGCCAAAACATAAAGTTCATCAATACTAGGAAGAAACTACATCAACTAACGAGCAAAATAATCAGCTAATATCATAATGACGGGATCAAGTTCACACATAACAATATTAACCTTAAATGTAAATGGACTAAATGGTCCAATTAAAAGACACAGACTGGCAAACTGGATAAAGAGTCAAGACCCATCAGTTTGTTGTATTCAGGAGACCCATCTCACATGCAGAGACACATTGGCTCAAAATAAAGGGATGGAGGAAGATCTACCAAGCAAATGGAAAACAAAAAAAAGCAGGGGTTGCAATCCTAGTCCTGATAAAACAGACTTTAAACCATCAAAGATCAAAAGAGACAAAGAAGGACATTACATAATGGTAAACGGATCAATTCAACAGGAAGAGCTAACTATCCTAAATATATATGCACCCAGATTCATAAAGCAAGTCCTTAGACACTTACAAAGAGACTTAGACACCCATACAATAATAATGGGAGACTTTAACACCCCACTGTCAACATTAGACAGATCAACGAGACAGAAAGGTAACAAGGATATCCAGGAATTGAACTCAACTCTGCACCAAGCGGACGTAATAGACATCTACAGAACTCTCCACCTCAAATCAACAGAATATACATTCTTCTCAGCACCACATCGCACTTATTCCAAAACTCACCACATAGTTGAAAGTAAAGCACTCCTCAGCAAATGTACAAGAACAGAAATTATAACAAACTGTCTCTCAGACCACAGTGCAATCAAACTAGAACTCAGGACTAAGAAACTCAATCAAAACCGCTCAACTACTTGGAAACTGAACAACCTGCTCCTGAATGAATACTGGGTACATAAGGAAATGAAGGCAGAAATAAAGATGTTCTTTGAAACCAATGAGAACAAAGATACAACATACCAGAATCTCTGGGACACATTTAAAGCAGTGTGTAGAGGGAAATTTATAGCACTAAATGCCCACCAGAGAAAGCTGGAAAGATCTAAAATTGACACTCTAACATCACAATTAAAAGAACTAGAGAAGCAAGAGCAAACACATTAAAAAGCTAGCAGAAGACAATAACGAAGATCAGAGCAGAACTGAAGGAGATAGAGACACAAAAAAAACCCTCCAAAAAATCAATGAATCCAGGGACCAGTTTTTTGAAAAGATCAACAAAATTGACAGACCACTAGTAAGACTACTAAAGAAGGAAAGAGAGAAGAATCAGGTAGATGCAATAAAAAATGATAAAGGGGATATCACCACCGACCCCACAGAAATATAAACAACCATCAGAGAATACGATAAACACCTCTACGCAAATAAACTAGAAAACCTAGAAGAAATGGATAATTTCCTGGACACTTATACTCTCCCAAGACTAAACCAGGAAGAAGCTGAATCCCTGAATAGGCCAAGAGCAGGTTCCGAAATTGAGGCAAAAATTAATAGCCTACCAACTAAAAAAAGTCCAGGACCAGATGGATTCACAGCCGAATTCTACCAGAGACACAAGGAGAAGCTGGCACCATTCTGTCTGAAACTATTCCAATCAATAGAAAAAGAGGGAATCTTCCTTAACTCATTTTATTGGGCCAACACCATCCTCATACCAAAACCTGGCAGAGACACAACAAAAAAAAGAGAATTTTAGACTAATATCACTGATGAACATCGATGCAAAAATCCTCAATAAAATTCTGGCAAACCGGATCCAGCAGCACATCAAAAAGCTTATCCACCATGATCAAGTGGGCTGCATCCCTGGAATGCAAGGCTGGTTCAACATACGCAAATCAATAAACGTAATCCAGCATATAAACAGAACCAAAGACAAAAACCACATGATTATCTCAATAGATGCAGAAAAGGCCTTTGATGGAATTCAGAAGCTCTTCATGCTAAAAACTCTCAATAAATTCGGTATTGATGGAACATATCTCAAAATCATAAGAGCTATTTATGACAAACCCACAGCCAATATCATCCTGAATGGGCAAAAACTGGAAAAATTCCCTTTGAAAACTGGCACAAGACAGGAATGCCCTCTCTCACCACTCCTATTCAACATAGTGTTGGAAGTCATGGCTAGGGAAATCAGGCAAGAGAAAGAAATAAAGGGTATTCCATTAGGAAAAGAAGAAGTCAAATTGTCCCTGTTTGCAGATGACATGATTGCATATTTAGAAAACCCCATCGTCTCAGCCCAAAATCTCCTTAAGCTGCTAAGAAACTTCAGCAAAGTCTCAGGACACAAAATTAATGTGCAAAAATCACAAGCATTCTTATACACCAGTAACAGACAAACAGAGAGCCAAATCAGGAATGAACTTCCATTCACAATTGCTTCAAAGAGAATAAAATACCTAGGAATCCAACTTACAAGGGATGTAAAGGACCTCTTCAAGGAGAACTACAAACCACTGCTCAGTGAAATAAAAGAGGACACAAACAAATGGAAGAACATACCATGCTCATGGATAGGAAGAATCAATATTGTGAAAATGGCCATACTGCACAAGGTAATTTATAGATTCAATGCCATCCCCATTAAGATACCAATGACTTTCTTCACAGAATTGGAAAAAACTGCTTTAACACAGAACCAAAAAAGACCACGCATTGCCAAGATAATCCTAAGCCAAAAGAACGCAGCTGGGTGCATCACACTACCTGACTTCAAACTATACTACAAGGCTACAGTAACCAAAACAGCATGGTACTGGTACCAAAACAGAGATATAGACCAATGGAACAGAACAGAGCCTTCAGAAATAATACCACACATCTACAGTCATTAGATCTTTGACAAACCTGATAAAAACAAGAAATGGAGAAAGGATTCCCTATTTAATAAATGGTGCTGGGAAAATTGGCTAGCCATAAGTAGAAAGCTGAAAATGGATCCTTTCCTTACTCCTTATACAAAAATTAATTCAAGATGGATTAGAGACTTAAATGTTAGACCGAAAACCATAAAAACCCTGGAAGAAAACCTAGGTAATACCATTCAGGACATAGGCATGGGCAAGGACTTCATGTCTAAAACACCAAAAGCAATGGCAACAAAAACAAAAATTGACAAATGGGATCTAATTAAACTAAACAGCTTCTGCACAGCAAAAGAAACTACCATCAGAGTGAACAGGCAACCTACAGAATGGGAGAAAATTTTTGCAATCTACTCATCTGACAAAGGGCTAATATCCAGAACCTACAAAGAACTCAAACAAATTTACAAGAAAAAAACAAACAACCCCATCAAAAAGTGGGCAAAGGATATGAACAGACACTTCTCAAAAGAAGACATTCATACAGCCAACAGACACATGAAAAAATGCTCATCATCACTCGCCATCAGAGAAATACAAATCAAAACCACAATGAGATACCATCTCACACCAGTTAGAATGGCAATCATTAAAAAAATCAGGAAACAACAGGTGCTGGAGAGGATGTGGAGAAATAGGAACACTTTTACACTGTTGGTGGGACTGTAAACTAGTTCAACCATTGTGGAAAACAGTGTGGCGATTCCTCAAGGATCTAGAACTAGAAAACCATTTGACCCAGCCATTCCATTACTAGATATATACCCAAAGGATTATAACTCATGCTGCTATAAAGACACATGCACACGTATGTTTATTACGGCACTATTCACAATAGCAAAGACTTGGAATCAACCTAAATGTCCATCAGTGACAGACTGGATTAAGAAAATGTGGCACATATACACCATGGAATACTATGCAGCCATAAAAAAGGATGAGTTTGTGTTCTTTGTAGGGACATGGATGCAGCTGGAAACCATCATTCTCAGCAAACTATCGCAAGAACAGAAAACAAAACACCACATGTTCTCACTCACAGGTGGGAAGTGAACAATGAGATCACTTGGACACAGGAAGGGGAACCTCACACACTGGGGCCTATTGTGGGGTGGCAGAGGGGGGAGGGATAGCATTAGGGGATATACCTAATGTAAATGACGAGTTAATGGGTGCAGCACACCAAGCTGGCACATGTATACATATATAACAAACCTGCATGTTTTGCACATGTATCCTAGAACTTAAAGTATAATAATAATAAAAAAAGAAAATGCAGATAAACAAAAATACAAAATAAAGCTTTTTCTAATCCTACTGCCCAGAGATAATCACTTCTAACTCTTTGAGGAATGTCCATTCCAGATTTTTTGTTTGTTTTTAACATGTATACATGTAAAAGGAAAGACTGAACCATACCTAAATATCCATCAATATGGGAAAGATTACATAAACAAGAACATCCATACTAAGGAATACTCTAGAGTTGATAAAAGTAATGATAAGGAGCTATAAGACCTGATATAGAAAGCCTGCCAATATATACATTAAAGATTTAAAAAAGGAAGGTTAAAAAATAGGGCAGTGGTATCTTGAATATGACACTAAAAGCCCAGGAAACACATGAAAAAAGACTAAATTTGACCAAATCAAAATTAAACCTTTGTGCACAAAAGGACACTATGAATAAAGTGAAGAGGAAACCACAGAATGGGGGAAAACATTTGCAAATCACTTCTTAGAAAGGGGTTATTATCTAGAATATATAAAGAATGCTTATAACTCAACAACAACAAAAATAACCCATTCAATAAAAAGGACAAAAGGACTCCGATTTCTCCAAAACAGCTATACAAATGGCCAATAAGCACACATGAAAATGCTCAATATCCAGGTTACACCCCGGGGGGCGGAGCAAGATGGCCGAATAGGATCAGCTCCAGTCTCCAGCTCCCAGCGCGAGCGACACAGAAGACAGGTGATTTCTGCATTATCAACTGAGGTACTGGGGAGTGCCGGACAGTCGGTGCTGGTCAGCTGTTGCAGCCCGACCAGCGAGAGCTGAAGCAGGGCAAGGCATCCCCTTACCTGGGAAGTGCAAGGGGGAAGGGAATCCCTTTTCCTAGCCAGGGGAACTGAGACACACAACACCTGGAAAATCGGGTAACTCTCACCCCAATACTGCACTTTAAGCAAACGGGCACACCAGGAAATTATATCCCACACCTGGCCGGGAGGGTCCCATGCCCACAGAGCCTTCCTCATTGCTAGCACAACAGTCTGCGATCTAACCCCAAGGCAGCAGCCAGGCTGGGGAAGGGGCGCCCGCCATTGCTGAGGCTTAAGTAGGTAAACAAAGCCCTGGGAAGATCGAACTGGGTGGAGCTCACAGCAGCTCAAGGAGGCCTGCCAGTCTCTGTAGACTCCACCTCTGGGGACAGGGCACAGCTAAACAACAACAACAACAACAACAAAAGCAGCAGAAACCTCTGCAGACACAAGCGACTCTGTCTGACAGCTTTCAAGAGAGCGGTGGATCTCCCAACATGGAGGTTGAGATCTGAGAACAGACAGAGTGCCTGCTCAAGTGGGTGCCTGACCCCTGAGCAGCCTAACTGGGAGACATCCTCCACTAGGGGCAGACCGACACCCCACACCTCACACGGTGGAGTACACCCCTGAGAGGAAGCTTCCAAAGCAAGAATCAGACAGGTACACTCACTGTTCAGCAATATTCTATCTTCTGCAGCCTCTGCTGCTGACACCCAGGCAAACAGGGTCTGGAGTGGACTTCAAGCAATCTCCAACAGACCTACAGCTGAGGGTCCTGACTGTTAGAAGGAAAACTAACAAACAGGAAGGACACCCACACCAAAACCCCATCAGTACGTAACTATCATCAAAGACCAGAGGCAGATAAAACCACAAAGATGGGGGAAAAGCAGTGCAGAAAAGCTGGAAATTCAAAAAATAAGAGCGCATCTCCCCCTCCAAAGGAACGCAGCTCATCGCCAGCAATGGATCAAAGCTGGACGGAGAATGACTTTGACAAGATGAGAGAAGAAGGCTTCAGTCCATCAAACTTCTCAAAGCTAAAGGAGGAATTACGTACCCAGCGCAAAGAAACTAAAAAGCTTGAAAAAAGAGTGGAAGAATTGATAACCAGAATAATTAATGCAGAGAAGGCCATAAACGAACAGAGATGAAAACCATGACACGAGAAATAAGTGACAAATGCACAAGCTTCAGTAACAGACTTGATCAACTGGAAGAAAGAGTATCAGCGATTGAGGATCAAATGAATGAAATGAAGCGAGAAGAGAAACCAAAAGAAAAAAGAAGAAAAAGAAATGAACAAAGCCTGCAAGAAGTATGGGATTATGTAAAAAGACCAAATCTACGTCTGATTGGGGTGCCTGAAAGTGAGGGGGAAAATGGAATCAACTTGGAAAACACTCTTCAGGATATCATCCAGGAGAACTTCCCCAAACTAGTAAGGCAGGCCAACATTCAAATTCAGGAAATACAGAGAACGCCACAAAGATACTCCTCGAGAAGAGCAACTCCAAGACACATAATTGCCAGATTCACCAAAGTTGAAATGAAGGAAAAAATGTTAAGGGCAGCCACAGAGAAAGGTCAGGTTACCCACAAAGGGAAGCCCATCAGACTAACAGAAGATCTCTCGGCAGAAACTCTACAAGCCAGAAGAGAGTGGAGGCCAATATTCAACATTCTTAAAGAAAAGAATTTTCAACCCAGAATTTCATATCCAGCCAAACTAAGTTTCATAAGTGAAGGAAAAATAAAATCCTTTACAGATAAGCAAATGCATAGAGATTTTGTCACCACCAGGCCTACCTTACAAGAGACCCTGAAGGAAGCACTAAACATGGAAAGGAACAACCGGTACCAGCCATTGCAAAAACATGCCAAAATGTAAAGACCATCGAAGCTAGGAAGAAACTGCATCAACTAACGAGCAAAATAATCAGTTAATATCATAATGGCAGTATCAAGTTCACACATAACAATATTGACCTTAAATGTAAATGGACTGAATGCTCCAATTAAAAGACACAGACTGGCAAACTGGATAAAGAGTCAAGACCCATCAGTCTGCTGTATTCAGGACCCATCTCACATGCAGAGACATACATAGGCTCAAAATAAAGTGATGGAGGAAGATCTACCAAACAAATGGACAACAAAAAAAACAGGGGTTGCAATACTAGTCTCTGATAAAACAGACTTTAAACCATCAAAGATCAAAAGAGACAAAGAAGGCCATTACATAATGGTAAAAGGATCAATTCAACAGGAAGAGCTAACTATCCTAAATATATATGCACCCAATACAGGAGCACCCAGATTCATAAAGCAAGTCCTTAGACACTTACAAAGAGACTTAGACTCCCATACAATAATAATGGGAGACTTCAACACCCCACTCTCAACATTAGACAGATCAACGAGACAGAAAGGTAACAAGGATATCCAGGAATTGAACTCATCTCTGCAGCAAGGAGACCTAATAGACATCTACAGAACTCTCCACCTCAAATCAACAGAATATACATTCTTCTTAGCACCACATCACACTTATTCCAAAATTGACCACATAATTGGAAGTAAAGCACTCCTCAGCAAATGTACAAGAACAGAAATTATAACAAACTGTCTCTCAGACCACAGTGCAATCAAACTAGAACTCAGGACTAAGAAACTCAATCAAAACCGCTCAACTACATGGAAACTGAATACCCTGCTGCGGAATGACTACTGGGTACACAACGAAATGAAGGTAGAAATAAAGATGTTCTTTGAAACCAATGAGAACAAAGATACAACATACCAGAATCTCTGGGACACATTTAAAGCAGTGTGTAGAGGGAAATTTATAGCACTAAATGCCCACAAGAGAAAGCAGGAAAGATCTAAAATTGACACTCTAACATCACAATTAAAAGAACTAGAGAAGCAAGAGCAAACACATTCAAAAGCTAGCAGAAGGCAAGAAATAACGAAGAACAGAGCAGAACTGAAGGAGATAGACACACAAAAAAACCTCCAAAAAATCAATGAATCCAGGAGTTGGTTTTTTGAAAAGATCAACAAAATTGACAGACCACTAGCAAGACTAATAAAGAAGAAAAGAGAGAAGAATCAAATAGACGCAATAAAAAGTGATACAGGGGATATCACCACCGACCCCACAGAAATATAAACAACCATCAGAGAATACTATAAACACCTCTACGCAAATAAACGAGAAAATCTAGAAGAAATGGATAATTTCCTGGACACTTACACTCTCCCAAGA
Source organism: Macaca mulatta (assembly GCF_049350105.2). NCBI lineage: Eukaryota > Metazoa > Chordata > Mammalia > Primates > Cercopithecidae > Macaca > Macaca mulatta. Next base: position 72,858,055 of record NC_133412.1, read on the forward strand.
CTAAACCAGGAAGAAGTTGAATCCCTGAATAGGCCAAGAGCAGGTTCCGAAATTGAGGCAATAATTAATAGCCTACCAACTAAAAAAAGTCCAGGACCAGATGGATTCACAGCTGAATTCTACCAGAGGTACAAGGAGGAGCTGGTACCATTCCTTCTGAAACTATTCCAATCAATAGAAAAAGAGGGAATCCTCCCTAACTCATTTTATGAGGCCAACATCATCCTGATACCAAAGCCTGGCATACACACAACAAAAAAAGGAGAATTTTAGACCAATATCCCTGATGAACATCGATGCAAAAATCCTCAATAAAATACTGGCAAACCGGATCCAGCAGCACATCAAAAAGCTTATCCACCATGATCAAGTTGGCTTCATCCTGGGATGCAAGGCTGGTTCAACATACGCAAATCAATAAACGTAATCCAGCATATAAACAGAACCAAAGACAAAAACCACATGATTATCTCAATAGATGCAGAAAAGGCCTTTGACAAAATTCAACAGCCCTTCATGCTAAACACTCTCAATAAATTCGGTATTGATGGAATGTATCTCAAAATCATAAGAGCTATTTATGACAAACCCACAGCCAATATCATACTGAATGGGCAAAAACTGGAAAAATTCCCTTTGAAAACTGGCACAAGACAGGGATGCCCTCTCTCACCACTCCTATTCAACATAGTGTTGGAAGTCATGGCTAGGGCAATCAGGCAAGAGAAAGAAATCAAGGGTATTCAGTTAGGAAAAGAAGAAGTCAAATTGTCCCTGTTTGCAGATGATATGATTGTATATTTAGAAAACACCATCGTCTCAGCCCAAAATCTCCTTAAGCTGATAACAAACTTCAGCAAAGTCTCAGGATACAAAATTAATGTGCAAAAATCACAAGCATTCTTATACACCAGTAACAGACAAACAGAGAGCCAAATCATGAATGAACTTCCATTCACAATTGCTTCAAAGAGAATAAAATACCTAGGAATCCAACTTACAAGGGATGTAAAGGACCTCTTCAAGGAGAACTACAAACCACTGCTCAGTGAAATAAATAGGACATAAACAAATGGAAGAACATACCATGCTCATGGATAGGAAGAATCAATATCGTGAAAATGGCCATACTGCCCAAGGTAATTTATAGATTCAATGCCATCCCCATCAAGCTACCAATGACTTTCTTCACAGAATTGAAAAAAACTGCTTTAAAGTTCATATGGAACCAAAAAAGAGCCCACATCTCCAAGACAATCCTAAGTCAAAAGAACAAAGCTGGAGGCATCACGCTACCTGACTTCAAACTATACTACAAGGCTACAGTCACCAAAACAGCATGGTACTGGTACCAAAACAGAGATATAGACCAATGGAATAGAACAGAGTCCTCAGAAATAATACCACACATCTACAGCCATTTGATCTTTGATAAACCTGAGAAAAACAAGAAATGGGGAAAGGATTCCCTATTTAATAAATGGTGCTGGGAAAATTGGCTAGCCATAAGTAGAAAGCTGAAAATGGATCCTTTCCTTACTCCTTATAGGAAAATTAATTCAAGATGGATTAGAGACTTAAATGTTAGACCTAAAACCATAAAAACCCTAGAAGAAAACCTAGGTAATACCATTCAGGACATAGGCATGGGCAAGGACTTCATGTCTAAAACACCAAAAGCAAGGGCAACAAAAACCAAAATTGACAAATGGGATCTAATTCAACTAAACAGCTTCTGCACAGCAAAGGAAACTACCATCAGAGTGAACAGGCAACCTACAGAATGGGAGAAAATTTTTGCAATCTACTCATCTGACAAAGGGCTAATATCCAGAACCTGCAAAGAACTCAAACAAATTTACAAGAAAAAAACCAAACAACCCCATCAAAAAGTGGGCAAAGGATATGAATAGATATTTCTCAAAAGAGGACATTCATACAGCCAACAGACACACGAAAAATGCTCATCATCACTGGCCATCAGAGAAATGCAAATCAAAACCACAATGAGATACCATCTCACACCAGTTAGAATGGCAATCATTCAAAAGTCTGGAAACAACAGGTGCTGGAGTGGATGTGGAGAAAGAGGAACACTTTTACACTGTTGGTGGGATTGTAAACTTGTTCAACCATTATAGAAAACAGTATGGCGATTCCCCAAGGATCTAGAACTAGAAGTACCATATGACCCAGCCATCCCATTACTGGGTATATACCCAAAGGATTATAAATCATGCTGCTATAAAGACACATGCACACGCATGTTTATTGTGGCACTATTCACAATAACAAAGACTTGGAATCAACCCAAATGTCCATCAGTGACAGATTGGATTAAGAAAATGTGGCACATATACACCATGGAATACTATGCAGCCATAAAAAAGGATGAGTTTGTGTCCTTTGTAGGGACATGGATGCAGCTGGAAACCATCATTCTCAGGAAACTATCGCAAGAACAGAAAACCAAACACCGCATGTTCTCACTCATAGGTGGGAACTGAACAATGAGATCACCTGGACTGGGGAAGGAGAACATCACACACTGGGGCCTATCACGGGGAGGTGGGAGGGGGGAGGGATTGCATTGGAAGTTACACCTGATGTAAATGACGAGTTGATGGGTGCTGACGAGTTGATGGGTGCAGCACACCAACATGGCACAAGTATACATATGTAACAAACCTGCACGTTATGCACATGTACCCTAGAACTTAAAGTATAATTTAAAAAAAAAAGAAAATGCTCAATATCTATAATTATTAGGGAACTGAAAATCAAAACCATAATCAGGTACCACTTTACACCCATTAGGATGAGAATTATACAAAAAAAAATAATAACAAAAGAAGCAGAATGGTGAGGATGTGGAGAAATAAACCCTTGTGAATTGGTGGTGAAAATGTTAAATGGTACAACTACCATGGAAAATAGTACAGCAAGTCCTCAAGATATTAAACACAGAATTACCATATGATCCAGCAATTCCACCTCTGGGAATATACCCAAAAGAATTGAAAGCAGGGACACAAACAGATTTTGGTACATTCACGATCACTGCAGCATTATTCCCAATAGCCAAAAGGAAGAAACAACCCAAGTATCTATCCATGGATGAATGGATAAGGCTGTTTTTGCTCTACAAAAGCAGAATGGAGTCATGGTAATGAAGACCATACAGCTCAATAAACCTAAAATATTTACTGTGCTATCTGGCCTTTCACAGAAAAATTTCGTGATCCTTGGCCTACACAATTACCTACTGGAAATCGTGGTTCTTAGATGTTTGTTTTTTGGTATATACCTACAATGGAATATTATTTAGCTTTTTAAAAAAAAAGGAGAGGGCCAGGCACGGTGGCTCACATCTGTAGTCTTAGAGTTTGCAAGGCCAAGGCGGGAGGATGGCTTGAGCCCAGGAGTTCAAGACCAACCCAGGCAACATAGAGAAACCTGGTCACTACCAAAAAATTGTATAATTTTTTAAATGTGGGTATGGTGGTGTGTGCCTGTAATCCCAGCTACTTGGGAGTCTGGGGTTGGAGGATTACTTGAGCCCAGGAGGTTGAGGCTGCAGTGAGCTATGATCAACCCATTGCACTCCAGTCTGGGTAACACAGTGAGAGCTTGCCTCAGAAAAAAAAAGGAAAGGAAATGACGCATACTACAACATCAGTCATTTTAAGAATGCTAGCAACCAGCTCATCATTTTGAAAACTGGTGAGTAAAGAAAATATTAATGCATTCATCATGCTTTGTTGTTTTTCTTTTGTTTTGTTTTGTTTTTGTTTTTTGAGACAGGGTCTCACTCTGTCACCCAGGCTGGAGTGCAATGGCCTGATCTAGGCTCACTGCAGCCTCCACCTCCTGGGCTCAAGTGATCCTCCCAACTCAGCCTCCTGGGTAGCTGGGGCTATAGTTGTGTGCCAGCATGCCTGGCTAATTTTTGAATTTTTTGTAGAGACTAATTTAAACAAACAAGCAAAAGTGATAAAGACTTCTGAAAAATCCTCTCCTCCATAAAATCAATAAAAACACCAGCAAAAATAGTCAAAACCAACATTTTTAAAACTCTGGAAAATAACTAAACGCTTGCAACAATCTGAGCAGTAATTATCAAAGAAAAGTGCTCAGTAAGAACTGTGAGTTCTGTGGCATGCTAAGCTGCCTATTCTCATCTCCCCCATTCTCCACCTCCATGGTAACCTTGAAAACAACAGCCCGTAATCACAGAGCACACCAGCAGCCTGGCAGACTCTGCAGGGGTAAAATGGGTTTGGAGCTCCTTCAATGCCCAATTCCCAATTATTATTTGACCTGTGTAGTGGTTCCCTGGAAGACTTCACTCACAAAGGTGTCTTTGGTTTATCTAACTAGGAGTTTGCCCAGTGTAAACAGCTTTTCCCCAGGAGGCATTTGTCCAAAACAATCAGAGATACTTGTTTAACATTGAGGCTGCATGAAGTGGTGAATAACAATTGGGGAAAACAATAAGCTAACCAAAAAGCTGGGAATGAGATGTCCACAGGTGGCCTTGAAAAACTCCAACATATTCCTGAAAATCTAGAAGACCACATGTCTACGTGAGGCTCTGCGTATGCCAGAGCTTTGTGCATGCCCAGAAACGACCTGAGAAGGTCCTAAGCTATCATCTATGGCTAACCTACAGACTCTGAGGAAGCAGGAAGTAAAGGCTAGAACAAAGTTGTCAACTACCTTGGCTGAGTGTTGAAGGTGTACCCCAACACAGACACATATGTGCATGCACACACACACACACACACACACACACAGCCCACCGAAAATAACCAAGTCTCCCATGAAAAGCCAGGTAATGCCAGGTCTGGGTTAGGGAAAATTCAAGGTGGGCTTGGAACACCTGTTGCTCTAGAAACCAAGGCAATGTCTAAAATTCAATGGAATTATGACAAAAGAAGACAGTTTAAAGTGTTCCCACTGGCTACATTTTGGACAATTTGAAACCTAAAAAGAATATTGTCGATAATATATAAAATATTAAATAAATAAAAATCTCTGAATACAGAGTGAGAAATTTAAAAACAGAACCTTTTTTTAAAAAACAGAAGAATGAGCGAAGAAGGAATGACAGAATTAGAAAATAACCGTTTGCAACTCTCCATGTTAAATACTATTTCAGGCAAGGATCATCAATGTACACTAAAGCCATGGTGTGAAAGATTGTTGCAAGACAGAATATTTACACCTTGTCAAGGTATCACCCTGCAGATTTCTTACAGGGAAACATGGATCTATACAACAGAGTATGTGTAGGTCACCACCTGTGCAAGTAATACTGAGTCAAACTGACACCATGAACTTCCTGATATGATGCAACATAAATCACGCATCACTTTTGATGTGCTGCTGCCACAAATGTTCAATCCAATTCTAATTAAACCTCAGACCTTATTGATCAATTCACAGGTATTATGTGAGGGAGACCAACAAATTAAATGGAAAATGATCAGACAAATCCAGAATATGGGACATGCTACAATACAACTGGAATGAACTCTTTAAGAAGTCAATACCATGAAAAAATAAGCGCATGAAATAAAAGAGACTAAAGAGACAGAAAAACTAAATGCAATGAGTGAGCCTTGACCAGATCAAGGGGAACAACAACTATAAAAGGAGAAATTTTAACATAGATTGGATATTAGAAAATATTTAGAAATTATAATTTTTTAGGCATACTAGTGAGATGATGTTATAAAGAAGATCCTTATTTTTAGGAGAGTCATGCTAAAGTATTACTGTTTAGAAGTAAGTGTTTTGATATCTGCAAATTAACAAGGCTCAGCTAGCTAGTTGGATGGAGGAATAAGATAAGATAGATAGATAGAAGGAAGATAGATAGATAGATAGATAGATAGATAGATAGATAGATAGATAGATAGATAGATAGATAGATCGATCGATCAAAAGATAGATATAGAGTGATAGGGATAATGAACCAATGTAGCAAAATATAAGTAATTATTGAATCTAGCTGAAAAAATGTACAGTAGTTAATTGTGTTATTTTATCAACTTTTATGTATGCTTGAAAATTATACACAGTACAATTTTGGGGATAAAACCACATTCCAATGTCACTAACATCTATTTGACACCAAATTCCTAAATAAAATATTTGAAAAGAAAATTTAATCATAAATTTGAATTATGCACTATATACAAATGGAGTTTACCCAATAAATGCTAGTGTTGCTCAAATTTAGGAAACCTACTAATGTAATTTACCATATTAATAGACAAAGTAGAAAAATTTGATTACCTCAAATAAGTTTCCAGCATTTAGTAAAATTCAGTCATGATTCCTGATAAAAATTCTGTATATAAAATAAAGTAAATGTTTGTAACACCATTTACAAATGCCAAGTCATGATTAATATGCTTCATGCGTAAACATTAGAAACACTGCTGTTTAATTGGGGAAATGATGGGATGCCAGTTAGCACCATATGACTTAAGAGTTTTTAAAAGATTAGCCAAGGTAGTTAGGCAAGAAAAAGGAGTCTAACCATTAAAAATAAAGAAGAAATTAATATTTAAAAATTATTAGATTTTAGAAATACCAAGAATAATCATTTAGAAAAACAATGGGAGAAAATGCCCCATTTGCAATGGCTAGAAAAAAGACGGAATATGTTGGAATGAACTTTTAAAAAATGGGTACAACTGGCTGTGTGCAGTGGCTCATGCCTGTAATCCTAGCACTTTGCGAGGCTGAGGCGGGTGGATCACCTGAGGTCAGGAGTTCAAGACCAGCCTGGCCAACATGGCAAAACCCTGTCTCTACTAAAAAATACAAAATTTAGCTGGGTGTGGTGGCACGCGCCTGTAAGGAGTTCAAGACCAGCCTGGCCAACATGGTGAAACCCTGTCTCTACTAAAAAGTACAAAAATTATCCGGGCATGGTGGCTGGCACCTATAATCCCAGTTACTCAGGAGGCTGAGGCATGAGAATTGCTTGAACCTGGGAGGCGGGGGTTGCAGTGAGCCGAGACCGTACCACTGAACACCAGGCTGGGGGACAGAGTGAGACTCCATCTCAAAAACAAAAAAACAAGCCAACTTATGAGAACTGATAGGCAAAAACCCTCAGTGAATAAGAACAAATTGTAAAAAAAATTATACCTAATGATCCAATTCTGTATACTTCTCAAAATCATAGATGTTTGTATGGAAAGGTGCACACATACACATCCATAGTAAATATCTTAATAGAAGCAACCATTCATACTGTTTAGACCTCTGAAAAGTGGAACTGGTTAGGAGTTTGTGGATGGTAGAAGGTGACTTTTACTTTCCATTTTATATCCTTCTGTGCCATTTGAAGTTTTTATAAGTTTTATAAAAAGCATGTCTTAATTTTACAATATAAATTATCAATATATGTTATGCATCCTCAACCACTTCATCCTCATCCCAGGAAGGACACACTAATATGATAACAGGTGTAATCTCTTGGCAGTGTGATTGAATATGTGATATGTTTGTCAATTTCCTTGCCTGGATATTCTGGATTTTTTACAACAAATATACAGTGCATTATATATGTAATAAAAATTGTTTTGAAAGTACATATAAATTAGAAAGCTTTACTGAACTGAAGAAAACCTATCTGGGCAGATTGGTTGGGCTCTCTTGCAAAATCTTTGTGAATGTAGGCTGTGGTATCTTGGGGAAGCATTTGTCTAGGGATGTGTGTGCGTACATGTGTATATTCCAACCATCGCCCCATTGATAATTACACACTTTAGTGAAACTTTGCAAATCCAACCCCCTTGCCATTGATTTTAGCCAAAAAGGCTCAAACTTGAGGAAAATGTTCTTCTGGGTGGAGCTGCCTACTATGTAACTCTTGGAGAGAAAGCACACTGCAGAGCACCTAGGCAAAGCTAGGAACAAGGAGCATCCTATAAGGATCATCTCCTAAACTCAAATTCCCTTTCATTTCTGTAACTCTCCATTAAAGTTTGATACATTTGTAGAAGTCTCTGTGATACGCTGATAGGGCAGTACCTCCCAAACATTTTATCTAAATATGAATCATCTAGAAAACTTGTTAAAACGGATACCTGCTCCACCCATAGAAATTCAGATCCAGCAGTTTAGGGTGGAGCCCAAGAATGTGCCCGACCAGCAGCCTCTCAGGTGACGCTGATACTGCTAGACTGTGAGCCACATTTTGAGCAGCATGGGTGCAGGATATAGAGGGGGAGAACTCAAATCATAAAGGGCAGAAAGGGAGGACTGGTCCATAGTCGCAAACTTTTCAGCACTTCTTCACTGTACTGCAAGAGATGACCCAGTTCTAGGTCTGACCAGAAATGAAATGAGAATCCTCTGAGGCAGAGGATTTTAAGGAGGGAGGAGCCAGGAGTACCAGGTGCTCTGCAGATGAGGGCTTAAAAGTGCCTTTTGGATGAGCAGTAAAGAGACTGTTAATGTGCTTTGCCAAAGCAGTTTCAATCAAGTAGCTGGCACAGGAAACTGTGATCTGAGGAATACATGAGGATGAAAAATTAGAGACAGCAAGTGTAAACAGTATTTTTAAGACTTGGCAGTAAAGAGTAGGTGAAAGATTAGGGTGGTAGCTGGAGACATGATTATGTTTAAAATAGTGTTCTCTCTATATATATATATAAAATTTAAAAATATTACACACCTATATACATACACATATATAAACATACATGTATATATACACACATATGTATATACACGTATATACATAGACATTTTTAAAATTATACTTATATTAAAGATGGGAGACACCCATTGGTCATATTAACCCTGATAGGAAAGAGAGAGTGAAAGAAGATAAAAGAAAGAGGGGGAAGATGGGTGGAGTGAGTTCTCTGAGGACACAGAGGAGCTGGAATGCAGAACACAGATGGAGGGATTAATTAGTCTTGGAAAGGAAGACAGATATTTGTGCCTCTGTAGCGGGAGAAAGCAGGGAACGGATGGGTACAGCTGCAGGGCAAGGTCTCTTCTGATGGTTTCTGTTTTGCTGGGATTTTTTTTTTTTCTAATCTTCCTTGGAGCCTTGCATAGAATCAGTTTTGGTATTAAATGGTGCATGAATGTTTGAAAAGAAAGTATATTCCGTCACCATGCAATGCTCTGTTATCTATTAATGTAACATTAGTAATTATATTGTGCAGATTCTATATGTAATTTTCACTCACTTCAATGTATTAAAATCTCTCAGAAGTTTTACTGATTTCAATTTCATCTTATATAACTACAGGGGATTTTTCTTTACATATTTTGGTGCAATGGCATTTGGTTCACAAATTCTTTAAACTATTTGTTTTTTGATTATCAACAAAGTACTCATTTTGTATTTTTGCTTGAAATTCTACTTGTACTGATACAAAGACTATTACCCACGCTTTCTGTATCTTGCCCTTTAGAATGGGCCATTCATAAATCGCAGACAAATGGCCTCCTGGTAAAGGCCCCCCTCGGTCTGGAGGTAGACCTAGGGCTGGAGGCGATGATAAAGAGAGGAAGCAATTGTAAGTACAGTAAGAAAGAGCAGGCTGCTGCTTGTGGTTCAGCACAAGCTCAGTATAGACTGCCTGAAACCTCCTATCAGAAGAATGCAGATGGCATTGCCAAGCAGGTCTGATTCTAAGCCTGCTTTGAAATCCTGTACTTTCTAATGGTGTATAAGCCAATTATTGAAAACATATCAGATGGTGGCTGGGCGTGGTGGCTCATGCCTATAAACCCAGGACTTTGGGAGGTTAAGGTAGGAGATCGCTTGAGGTTAGCAGTTTGAGATTAGCCTGGGCAACATAGTGAGACCTTGTCTCAATAAAAAATTTAAAAATAAGCCAGGTGTGGTGGTACAAGCTTGTAGTACCAGCTACTTAAGAGGCTGAGGCAGGAGGATCCCTTGAACCCAGGAGGTTGAGGCTGCAGTGAGCCATGATTATGCCATTGCATTCGGCCTAGGCGACCATGTCTAATTTTAAAAAGAAAATATATAAGATGGAGAGAAAAGGTTTCCTCTCCGTCCCATCCTATGGTGTTGCTAACAGTAGGCTCATGTCTGGGACACCTAGATTTGTTGTTGATGGTGGTAACTGGTTCCTGTTGATCACATTCATTGTTCGGAATTATTTCAAAACTGTCTCACTGAAATTTGGTGGTAAGAGATTCTTGATACTGCTACTCACTGTGCCATCCACCAGAGCTCCTTCTTGTCACTCTTTAAATGCCATTTGCATTATTTTTGCTCTACAAACTACTGGGAGAGGCAATATGGTATAGTGGTTATGATCACAGATTCTGGAGCCAGACAACCTGGGTTGGAATGTCAGCACTGCCACTTGCTGTGTGACCTTGGGCAAGTTACTTACCCTCTCTGTGCCTCAGTTACATCTGTGAAATGAGGATAACAGGAATATCTGTTCCAAGGGGTTGTTGTAAGTGTTCAATGAGGTAATATATGTAAAGGGCTTAGAAAAGGCCCTGGTGCCAACTAGTGGTTGGGTAAGTATAAGTTATTATTAAAACCTTGTTGAGCACTTACTATGCCACCAGGCAACATGCTAAGGAACTTGAGATAAATTACCTCATTCATTCTAATGGAAACTCATTTCTACAATTAAGACAATTAAAATTTTACAAGGTTAAAGTGACTTGCCCAAGATCACACTGTTCCTAAGCATTAGAACCAGGGTAAGGACCCAAAACTACACTTTTAAATCCTTCTACTATGAGACCAAGTGATGCTGTATAAGGCCGGGGGCGGTGGCTCACGCCTGTAATCCCAGCACTTCGAGAGGCCAAGACGGGCGGATCATGAGGTCAGGAGATCGAGACCATCCTGGCTAACACAGTGAAACCCCATCTCTACTACAAATACAAAAAATTAGCCGGGCGTGGTGGCGGGTGCCTGTAGTTCCAGCTACTCGGGAGGCTGAGGCAGGAGAATGGCATGAACCCAGGAGGCGGAGCTTGCAGTGAGCCCAGATTGCACCACTGAACTCTAGCCTGGGCGACGGAGCGAGACTCCATCTCCAAAAAAAAAAAAAAAAAAAAAAAAGTGATGCTGTATAAACTCAAATTCACTCATCACACACAGAGTTTCATTGTATGGGTTTCACTTGTTTGATTTTGCAATCACTGTACTAACCGAAGATTCACTGACTCCCTCCCACACAGAAATGCTCAAGTCCAGCTGTTCCATCAGATTTTTTCTGTGTCTCATTTCCTGTTGGATATCACAGCTTTGCTAAGTAGCAAGATGTACAGGAAATAAATTGTCCACACAATATTAACTAATCAATAAACATCAGTTTCAGCCCAGAAGGACTGTAATTTATATCAGATCATTTATTTTCACTATGAAGTTCAACCAGAACTACATCAACCTAAATATATACATTCCAACATAAAACAAGGAAAAGGATGTTTTAGTGACTCTCACTTTGACAACCTCACCCCCACTTTTCTATTTTTTTTTTTTTTGGTTTTTTGTTTGTTTTTTTTTTTTTTTTTTTGGTGTGTGTTTTTTTAGTAGGTTGGGTTTTTATTTCTGAACAAAATTTTCTGTCAAGTATTTTTCATGTTACATTTCTAGAACCTGCATTTATTTTCTCCTTCTGCTATTTAGATTCACACACACACACACACACACACACACACACACACACACACACACACACCATTCCCAAGGCATAAAGTAGTTTTTTTAAAAAATAAGAAAAGTATCTAAATACATGTTAATACTAATAATTTGAATCCTAAAGAAAATTGCAAAAAAAAATAGGTTTTATTTTTAAGGAACACATTTTTTTAATGTGAGATAATGCTGTGAAAACATTTTGTAAACTGAAAAAAATAAAGTGTTTGTTAATGCCCTCACACACCCATAACTATCTGGCATCACTTAGACTACAAAGAGTTGTCTAGGCACGGCACAGTGCCTCACACTTTGTCCCAGCACTTTGGGAGGCTGATACAGGTGGATCACCTGAGGTCAGGAGTTCAAGACCAGCCTGACCAACATGATGAAACCCCATCTCTACTAAAAATACAAAATTAGCTAGGCATGGTGGCATGTGTAATCCCAGCTCTTTAGGAGGCTGAGGCAGAAGAATCACTTGAACCCGGGAGGTGAAGGCTGCAGTGAATTGAGATTGCACCATTGCACTCCAGCCTGGGCAACAAGAGCAAAACTCCATCTCAAAAGAAAAAAAAAAAAGAGTTACCTAGCATCGCATTGTACAGAACAGGGTCTGCACAATTTTTCAAAAGTAGGATAGAAAGTTTGCTTCAAGCTCATCCATCATTCTGTAGGAGCAGAGGGGGATTTTGGAAGGCAAGAAAAGGAAAAGTCAATGGGTGGCAACACTGATTCTGTAGCTGGAGGACTATCTATACACTACTTTGCAAATGGGGGTGAGAAAAATGTAATATGCCAGTGAGCAAAAGTAGGAAAAGCAAATGTAGGAAATTAATAGCAAATTTTTTACAAAGGAAGGAAGGAACACAGCAGAGTTTTGCCTTGGTGAGAAAATCAGCTGCAAACTGAAAACTGACTCTCATGCCTTGAGCTATTAGGCCACATTACTAAAGTCTGTAATTGCTGAATCTGCAAATGAGTATCTTCAGCCCTTAGCTCCTATGCAGAAACATCTGCTCCTAACCTGAGGTATGTTTATTTACTGGCCTAAATTGCCTTCACCTCAAAAGACCATGGTAACAGCCAGACTGACTAATAATGTATGCTTCTGTGCTCATTGGCAGGGCTAGCTTTGGAATGGCATGCAGGAGAGGGGACTATGTCACACAGCATCTAATAACAAATATCTGTCCAGATGTTCTCGAGCATCATAGTGTAACACTCATTTTCTGCCCTTTACACTGCCTCTAAGGAATCAGGAGGCTGGTGAGGATGAAACAGTCATCTGCCTTCTGACTCTGTAGTGGGGCATCAGACACTGAAAAGCAGAGGCGTTAACCAAAGGCATGCAACCAGCGGCCACCTGGGAAGTTTAGCAACCTACAATTGCCCAGATTTACCACTCAAAATTCTAGGGTGGGGCCTGAGGATTAGAACATGGGACAAGTTCCCCAAGTGCTCCTGATGTGCATGCTGGGTTAGGAACCATGGAGCTGGCTGGGCTCTGCCAAGGGGAAACAAGGGGTAGGTTGGTTGAGGCAGCCTTTGCTCCCCTCTGGCTCCATTTCTGTGCTATCTTTGTTCCCTGCCCCATCACTCTAAGCCTCGGTGCACCTCTCACCTCATGCTCATCTAGCTGTCCTTGGAAGACACTTTGGGAGGGTGGTTAAGCACATGAACTCTGAGGTCAAAACCATCTTGACCACTCACCAATTGTGAGACCTTGACCAAGCTGCTTAATTTCACTGAGCCTATTTCTCCATTTGTTAAATGGGCAGGGTACAGTAGTACCTGCCTTGTAGGGTTATGCTAAGAATAAATAATGTCATACATGAACAAATACATAGCACAGTATAAGCATACAAACTCTGGGGGCTACTATTATTATTACTTTCCCAATAAGTATTTTTACTAATAATCCCAGTGCTCTCAGCTGGTCAGCAGGTGTCAGGTCTCCCGGGTGACCCTGGGTGTTGCAGTGCTTGGCTACCAACAAGCTGCTTCTGATTTTAATTCACATTCCTCAGGGACTGCTGCCATAGGGATGCTGGTCTAAGTGAGCTCTTCAGTTCTGTGTAAGGCAAGTCAACACACCTTTACTGAAAACATACTGGGTGCCAGGTACTGGGCCAGGTGCATGAGGTTCTTGAGGAGCTCACATACCAATGAGGGGATCAGTGCACAAACTACACCTCTCTCTTGCAGGTTGTGACAATAATATGTTAAAAGGCAACCAAGTAGAAGTTCATGGGAGATAAGAGAAAACTTCACACCAACTCATTCTTGCGGTGTATCTAAAATTTCCTAGGGCCTTTAAGAACAAAGACAAGCCATCACTGTCAAGCCTTTCATTAAAAGTTTGGAAAACTGCTTCATATAAGTTCCTGGGATTTGTTTCTCTAAACTCCGTTCAATCCCAAGATCTATTTTTTTTTCCAAACAATGAGCAAATCACACATACACTTAATAGATTTTCAGAGCTAGAAGAGGTCTCGGAAATTATCCCTGCTCACTGTGCAGATGAAAAAGTTGAGGCCCCAGTAAGTGAAGCATCTTGCCTAAGAAGATAGATTGTTAGAGGCCAAACTGAGGTTATTACTGCAGTCTTTGGTTTCCAGTCCAGTTCTATTGCACAATATCATTTAGTCCCACTGAAATCATAACAGGAAGCAGAATCATCTCCAGCAAAGGCCATGTATTCATTTGTTCAACATTAACTGAGCTCCTATGATGTATTCAGTACTGCACTAGCACTAGGAATAAAATGGTGAACACCATGGCACCTGCTCTTGCAAAGCTTACTAGTGGGAGACGCAAATTAAAAAAAATAAATGAAATAATCACTTCTTTCCCTAAAGGCTAAGCAAGAACTAAACAGAAAGAGAAGGGCCTACTTTATGTAGAGTGGTCAAAGAAAGCCTCTCTGAGGAGGCGACACTTGTGCTCAAGGTTGAGAAAGAGGTAGCTATGTTGAAGAGCTGGGAGACACATGTTCCAGATTCAGGGACGGGTTCATGCAAAGGCCCATTGGGGGGAATGGGCACCTGACATTCTGGAATCTCCCAGAAAGCCAGTGTAACTGGAGATTAGGGAATGAAGAGCAGATGGCAGCACATGATGTCACACAGGGGTCAGATGATACAGGCTTTAACGGTTTTGGAGAGGGATGCGGATTTTATCACAGGTGTAAGGCAATTCATGAAGAGGCCAGGGAGTTCACAGTCTGTCTGCTTCTCCAGGTAAAATACGATCTATGACATTCCTTTGCAACACAGTCTACATGCTATTTTTTCATTATCTCTCTTCATGAACAGGGCCAGAAGACACACAAAAACATGCAAAAGAGCTAGGCAAGGACTAGAACCCAGGAGTCTTTATTTGTAGTCACAGGGTCTTCCTTCCAGGCCACACTCTCCCTTGCTGAATTAAATGGAGGAGGGGGCAACTTTCAATTCCGTTAAAATGAACAGATATTTGGTTTGAATATTCCTTTCCCAGCCACAGTTCTGACAGAAGAGTATGACCAGCCAGAATCTCACCCTAGAAAGACGAATGGGGAGGGAGCAAGAGATAATGTGGGAAGACAGGAGAATGAAAACCAATCCATGTTACCATGTTAGCAGACCCTTTATATCCTATACAATCTTCCTTGTGATGGAACAAGTTAAATTTGTAAATTGTTTTTGGGAGTGACAGTCAAAGGAGAAATGAACAGTGTGGGAAAAAATCTTAAGAATTACCCTGTGAGGCAGCCCCACGACCCACGTAGCCCAGGATTCTATTTGTGTCAAGGAATGCATTAGAAGAGTGTGTGTTTATCTTCATACTGTCAAAACTTGAGCAAAATGCTGGTGTTCCCAGCTGGCCTTAGGTATCACCATATCAATAGACTTGGCTGCCACCATGTAAAAATGGACAAAAAGCTTAGAATAGACAAGCCGATCTTGTTTATTTGCCTCACACATGTGTGCCCTGATGTGGACAAGACCAAAATAAGGAACAAACCTGGAAATACAACTAAATTTCTAAATGCCAAGTCAAGACTCTCCAAATAGGTTTGCTTCTTTGTTGTTGTTTTTGGAGCTTTCTCACTTTAATAACTGAGTGGCCTCTAGTTCCCTTTTCCAATATCCAAAGCTGTTTATGTTGGTTGTCAGTTCCGTCTCTCTCCTCCTCCCTCTGAACAGGAAATCTGTGTGTTGTATCTGGATAAATTTCTGATCTTTTTTTCATAGCAAAGCTTTTGGCTCCAGGCTCTTACACCTTGTGTCTGCCTCACTGCATGACGGAAATGATATCCTGTGTACAGTCTTGTGCACTTTCTCCAGTGCAGGGCTGTGCCAACAGCATCTCATTGCCATGTCCTGACTCAGTGTGAGTCCCAGGGAAGATCGGAATTAATTCTTGGCAAGGTATGGAATGCAGGAGCTGCATGGATTCTGCAGGCTCCAGTGATGCACACTCAGGAGGAGACATGGCTTCATTTCCCACATTTCTTTCACACAAAGAATGATTATAGGGAAGTGCTTCCATATGGCCTAGGGAAAAGCCCAGCCAAAAACAGCTTCAGCTGGTCAGTTTCAGAGCTGTAACAGACATGATGGGGCCATAATTAGAATCAAGATGGTGAAGGACTGTGTTTTCATACAGGCAGGAATCTTTGCTACCTTTAGCCTTAGCTCAAGCACATGCATATGAAACCTGATAAAATGCATATGAACATCATGCCCTGTACTGAAGGATCTGTCTGTGTACTCCAGTTTCGCTTTCTATGTAGAAACTGATTTTTAAAAATTGGACATTTTAGGGGTTCTTAACCTGGAATATCCTAAACAGGCATCAGGGGTCTGAGAACCTCACAAAAAAATCAGAATGGCAAATCTGGGGCTTATAAGTACACATGCATTTTCCTGGAAAGAAAATGCATAACTTTTAATAGATTCTCAAAAGCATATGTAATCCAAAAGCTGAAAATCAAGAGAGAGAGAGAAAATAATGAACTACCTTGCATTTCAGTACCTCTTCTGCACACTTCTCCAAATAAGACTGCCCTTTGGCACAATTTCATTTGGCGTCTACTCTGGTTCAATTAGAATTTTCTCAAGTTCTAATCTTTCCTGGACCCTGACAAAACGAGGTATTTTCTGATGAGATTTCCAAACTTTCTAAGGCCAACACTAACTCTACGTACTTCCATTACACCCCTATCCGGCTGTTGTCTTTCTCTCTTACTCCCCTCAACCACATGGCTTCCTGAATGAACACTTCTCAGTATAGCCTGTCTCTTCAAACTGTGTTCACTGATCTGAGTTCTAAAACTGGTTTGTCCTATAATTCACTCTGTTTTCACACTTTCAAGGTTTTCCTCCATACCAAGGAGTAGCTCTCTTAAAATTAATCCCCAGATGGACTGATTGTTGACTTTCAAATATGTTTACAAACACCCACATTTACACTTAAAGTATATAAGATGTGTTGAAAGGGGCAAATTTCCCTTATCCCCCTCACAGGGCGTGCAACAGGGGGAGTGGCTTGCTTCCTCTGTGCCCAGCAGCTCAAGCCTGCATGCAGACAGGCAGGTCATGGGGAGTTTGGGGCTCCAACCCCAGGGCAGTGTCTAGAGTTGAGTGTTTACAGCTCCCAAAGTTCCAGCGTGTGTTACAGTGTGCTCTTTCAGCTTAGCTGTCCACAGGTGGCTTGTGTTAATCAGCTCAGTTAGAACCTCTGCCTCATCTCCAGGACAGAGGGCTTTCTGTATCCCAGGGCTTTCTGTATCCCTTGCCACTCCATCCACCTTCTGCCTCCCCATCCACCTGCTGAGAGCTACCTCCACCATTCAATAAACCTTTGCACTCATTGTCCGAGCCCACATGCGATCCATTTTTTTTCCAGTACCATGGGCTTGGAGAATGAGTGCAAGGTTTTATTGAATGGTGGAGGGAGGTAGCTCTCAGCAGATGAGTGGGGAGGCAGAAGGGGGATGGAGTGGGAAGGTGGTCTTCCCCTGGAGTTGGGTCGCTTAGCAGCTGGGCTCTCATCCATCTACCCTTGACCAAATTTCCCTCTGCATCTGTGTCGTTCCACTGTCAATGGCCTGTCGGCGTCTGTGTGTTCTTCTGCCAGTGTGTTCCTCTCAACATCCAGTCACTTGTGTGTGTGACCATTGGGATCTTGGGGTTTTTACAGGCACAGAATGGGGGACACGGCAGGCCAGAGTGGTCTTGGAAAATGCAACATTTGGGTGCGAAAACAGAGTCCCTGTCCTCACCCACGCCAGTGGGCACAGGCCCAAGGGGGGAACCCTAGCCAGGAACCCCGCCCTTCTCTACCCAGCAATTTCCTGCCCACCTCCCGTATCAGTGTGACACCCTTTGGGACCCCAATGAGTAATATTTTTAACAAAAACGCAGCTAGCATTTACTGAGTACTGTCTAATTACTATGCTATTTGGAGTTCTCAACATGGGTTGATCTTTTAAATCCTGACAACATCTCTACAAAGGCAGTACTGTTGTTATTCCCAGTTTAAAATTAGAGATCCAAGATACCCATGGAAGTGAAATACTTAAATAACTCTGCACAGCTCATAAGCAACAGACCCAGGACTTAACCCTGGAAGGCTGGCTCCAGACCCCAATTTCTTAACCACTTCCCAATATTTCCTTTCATAATTAATTATGGGAGATGTTTCTTAACATTTCTCATCCTTAGTTTCCTCATCTGTAAAACAGGTAGGACATTATCCAAATTATAATATAAGAATGCTGGTAGAATTAAATGATATGTCTGAAGAGAACTTCGGTAATTACAAAGCATTTGATCAATATTAGTAATAACCAAATGGATAGAATGCTAACTACTTGGTTTCCTGCCTCCTTGGAAGCCAGGGTGTCACACACCATAATTCTGGTCAATGAAGCAAAATTCCCTGGGGAGAATATCCTTTCCTGAATAAAGAGCACAGTATTTAAAAAATGCTTTTCACACTATGTTCTTCCTTATTATCTGGGATGTGGATGTAACATCTCAATGTCCAATAATGACTTTGTAGCCACATAGGCAAAAACCACCCTCTAAGGATGTGAAGAAGAGAGAAAGGTGCCTGGTTCCTGAAAGACACAGTAAAACAGCATCCTCAGCCTTAGCTGCCTACTCCAGGCTTTTTGTTAGAAAAGATTTATAAACTCCAATGTTTCTAAGTTGAATTTTCTGTGATTTGCAGTAGAATACATTCCTCATTGATATACCACCATTCAAAGCCACCTCCTTCATGAAGTCCAAAAATTGGAATCTCCATGAATTCATGGTTTCCAGTCTCAGCTAGGCCCTTACAGCTACTCTTCTATCTTTGTACTATTGTTGATGGTTCCTTCTTCTTTCCTTCATGGGAACAGGCTGAAGTCTCTGAGCTCTCACTCCTAGTGGCCAACTCTATCTCCTAATGAAGAGCCAAATAAAGGCAATAGAGGCTGGAACACCTCACGGTGTTCTCCAACCAACCCTGTAGAGCTATCCAGTTGTTGACAGGGTGTTGGTCTGTTCCCATCCTCTTGTCCTGAGCAAATCCTTCCCTCTATACATTCTCTTCACTCATCAACCCATTGCAATCAAGCTTTGATTTCAGCCTGAAGTTCATCAAAATCATGCTTGTTCACATCATAAATGACTTTCAAATTGCTAAAGACAAACTTTTAGGCCCTTATTCCAGTTGAACTCATAAGAGCATTGAACATTGCTGGCCACCCCCATCGCATTTTTGAAATTACTTATTCCTTTGGGGTCCATGGTACTGCTCTTGCTAAGTTCTGCATTTACCTACTTACTCTATTCATTCCTTCTCAGTTGGATTCCCTTAAACTTCTTCCCTGGCTAGATGCTTTGACTTCAGCTTTTCCTCAGGATGAGATTATTGGCTTCCTCTTATATTCTACATACTCTCTTTGGATGAACTCACCTACATTTATAACTGAATACCACCAACAAGGGGTTTTGCTATCAACCATGATAAACTAGCATGTTTCAGATAAACCCTCCAACCACAAACAAAATACAATCAACATCTGTTTGCCGGCATCAGAAAGATACTTAGGCACTGGATACTTACAGGGTGAAAATTTTGGAGAGAATAAAATTCAGGGAGATGGACTTTCACCTTTGATATGTGTCTCCTCTTCATGAATTCCTTACCCAAATGAATAGCAAACATGTCCACCCAGCTGTGCAAGATGGAAAATTTGGGCCATTCAAGCTGCTTCTTTTCTCTTGTAACCTTCATTCAAAGAATTACCAAAGTCTGTTCATTCTACATCCTAAAGATCTCTCCACCTGTTCCTTCCTGTACATTTCCTGCCATGCTACCCTACATCAAGGCCTTATTATTTTAAACACTTTGAATATTTTGAAAGACACTTCCTATTTGGACTCCCTGCTTCCAAGCTCATCTGACAGGTAAATCCAGCCTCCATATGCCACCATAACTATTTTACTAAAACACTAACCTAACCATATCACTCCACTGCCTAAATCGCTTTGATGGCTCCACTTAATCTGAAAAATAAAACACAATAATGAAGTCTTTGACTCCAAATGCCATTCTGTCTTACCTTCTACCCTATTCAATGTACAGTCAGGCCTGAACAACATATTAGGAGTTCCTCAAAAAACCCAGGTTCTTCTCCAGTGTCACGCCATGAACTTTGTGTTTCCTCTGCCTGAAAAACCCTCTACCCCTCCCCTTAATGCTTTCCCCATTTGCGAAAATAAGTAAGATGCCAACTTTATAAGTTACATCAAACTAAATTCAAATGAATAAAAGATTTAAAATCGAATCTTTGGCTGAACTCACCTACACTTATAACTGAATACCACCAACAATGGGGTATTCAGAAAGAATTATTATAAAGAAAAACAAACCCAAAAAGTACTTGCAGAAAATACGCATGAATAATTTTTGTTTCCTTTAAAGGAGCAGTTAACGAACTATAACCTGAGGGCCAAATTCAGCCTTCAGTCTATTTTTGTAAATAAAGTTTCATTGGAATGTAGCCATGCTGACTTATTTACACGTGTCTGTGTGTGCTTTTACACTGCAACAGCTATGTTGAGTAGTTGAGACTATATGGTCAGCAAAGTCTAAAATATTTACTATCTACCCCTTTACAGAAAAAGTTTACTGAATCCCCAAACTAAAGGATGTTTTAAAAGACAGATATTATTAAAATGAAAAGATGGAAATTTCCAAATACATAATACTTAGAAACTTAGAAACTCTGATTACACAAAATTGAAAGTCAATTAACAAACTGGAACCCACATTTGAAATAGATACGACAGAAAAAATGTTAGTATTGGTGATATATTAAAAGCTCTCAACAATGAGGAAAAGATCAACATCCAAATAGGAAAATTGATAAATGGCTTCAATAGCTAACTGAGAAATTAAAAAGTATAAATGGTCAATAGATACATGACAATATTTTCTACCTTGTTAGCAGTCAAAGGAAGACAAATAAAAGAAATTATTATTTCACGATTTACCTAAAAAATTGGCGAATATATTTTTTTAAAACAGTAATACCCTGCATTGGCAAAGGTTCAAAGAAACAGGCTCTCTTCAAAGATATAATGGGAACAAAAGTTTGATACACACTTTTTGGAAGAAATTTCACTTTTAGAAAACTGGTACAAAAGCTACTTCCAACTAAAAAAGGTCAGCATTCAGAAAATGTTATTCTAGCAATAGATGGTCTAAAATACATCTTGTATGACGGTAATACCGTATTGGGTTTAAAACCTACTTTTTTCAGGAGAAACGTGTGACTTCGATTGTCCTCGTACAAGCCTGCAGGTGGAGCCATCACCCGCACAGACTCCACAGTTGTCCTCCTTGGCATTGCTTCCCAGTTGCCGATCACAGCCCACTGCCTGCCAACAGAAGCATGGCGGTCAGTGGTGCCCAAAACCAGGGGATGGGGAACTCCCTTCATTTCAGGAACCTTAGTTGTGATGTAATCCTTAAATTTACAGTTTGGCTCTCTTTTATGAGAACATAGTTTTATAAATGTAAATGATATAATGTCTTACAGGATAGTATCATTTATATGATTCTAATGCAAGGCCGAAATATTAATAAAGATTTGAAGCTGTCCCTCCATACCCCCTCCCTCTGTTGCCCAGGATGGAGTGCAATAGTGGGACTGTGGCTCGCTGCAGCCTCAACCTTCTGGGCCCAAGTGATCCTCCCACCTCAGCCTCCCAAGTAGCTGGGATCACTTAAGCCTGGGAGGTTGAGTCACAGGCCTGTGCCCCAACACCCAGCTTTTTAAAATGTGATGAAAAGACAGGGTCTCCCTATGTTGCCCAGGCTGGTCTTGAATTCCTGGGCTCAAGTGATCCTCCTGCCTTGGCCTCCCAAAGTGCTGGGATTACAGGCGTGTACCACACTGCCCAGTCCAGGCATTTTTATGTATATAAAATAAACAGAACATGACAGACGTTTCCTCTCTCCCCAGTCCTACACTTGTCCTGTTCTTTCATTTCCTCCCCAAAACAACCACTGTCCTAAATTTCATGTATAACCTTCTGGTTCATAGTTTTACTTTAAAAATCTTTTTTTTCTGTTTTTACTTCTATCTCTAAATACCTATATCCCTATATCGCTATATTAATATCTGTCTGTAGCCTTTATCTATATGTTTATAGCTCCTCGTCTTTATCATTAGCTGTACCTAGGCCTATGTATCTCCACCTCTGTCATACCTATATATTTATAAACAATTTTTAAAATATAAAAAGGAACTAAAAGGAGAGATGTCTCATATAAAATATGTGTTTATACTGCTATCTTTCCTTCTCTTGTCATTTTTCATGTGTACATATGTGTGTGTATTTGCTAGATTACAGGCTTGCTTATATGAGAAAAAAAGGCCATGTCTTATATTTCTTTTTTATTTTGTAAGCATATATTTTACATAATGTGTAAAAGACAATAATATCAACTGATTTGATGGTTTATCTCTTCCTTCCCATATTCATCTAACTTTATTTATAAACCTAGTGTTTAAGCGCAGGGACTTTGGAGGAAGAAAACACCCACGTACAAACCTGGATCCACCCACCAACCTTTTAAGCTGCAGGATGTTGAAAAATTCAGACTCTCAGAGACTCGTTTTCCTCAACAGTAAAATAGAGAGAATAATACCAATATATACTTCACATAGGGCCTAGTGAGGATTCAATGAGAAAACATATGTAAAATTCTTAGTATAATCATTCAAACATTATAAAGGATTCAATAAAAGACGGCCAATGTTATTATTTCTCTCTGTTTTTCATCTTGACTCCTGGGTAGCCCCCATGCTTCAGCTTGGAGAGTTGTTGAATTAGACTCTATATTCAAGCTGTTGAAGAAGAAATGAAACTAGAGGAAGTTGGGACAATTATTTATACACTATTCTTTCCAACATTTTGGTGTCGAAGGGAAAGAGAAAGACCTAGTGAAAATTTCAGGGAGAGGTAGTAAGTTCCAAGGAAGTTGAGGGAATAGCTTATGATTAGAGATATTTTCAAATTCACAAAGAGCTATCATGAGGAAAGGGTCTACTTTTGTTCTTTGTATTTCCAAATGGTGAAAGCTACAGGTTTAAGCATAATTTGGTTCAATATGAGAAAGTTTGAAAAGTCAGAGTTATCTAATTATAAGTATTCAGTCATAGTCTAGGAGACCTCTTGGTGGAACAATTGTAGGGGGGATTAAATCATTGGATGAGTGCTTTTATCCAATGACTTTTGAGATCCTTTAATCCTGATTATATGGTTTTATAAAGATGGTAATACAATATTAATAATTGCTGATTTTTATTGAATGCTTAGCATGTACCTGGCATTATGCCATGAATATTGTACACATTATTTCATTTAATCTTCAGAGCAATTTTATGATGTAGGTGATACCTTTCACTCTATTTTATAAATAAGGAATCTAAACATTACTGAGTAAATGATTGGCCAATATTATACAGCTAGTATACAGTGTTGGTAATGGTTTTAAAACCCAAGTTATCCGACCCAGAATCTTAACACTACATTACAACTTCCTCTACCTTAAGTATCAGCAGATAGACAACAACAAAAGCCCAGTTACACAGGCCATTGTATTAAT
The DNA here is from genome assembly GCF_049350105.2 of Macaca mulatta. Lineage (NCBI taxonomy): Eukaryota > Metazoa > Chordata > Mammalia > Primates > Cercopithecidae > Macaca > Macaca mulatta. The sequence continues at coordinate 72,881,894 of NC_133412.1, forward strand.
ATTTACAAGTACATGTGGAACAACTTAAGAGTGATTGATTTTGGAAACACACTTGCATGGTCGAGATTCAATCAATGAGTAACTTGTGTTCATGCAACTTTCTCCAAGGGGAGTAATTCCACTATTAAATTATAGAAACACTGCTCCTGGGCCAAGCTCTGTCCTCACACATTCATGTCCCTGAGCACTCTGCATTTCATGAGAAGGAGAATCGCTCTCTATCTAGTCATCCAGGAAGGGTGTGGGTTTAGGACCTAGGAGGGGCTTGTTTTGAAGAGTGTTTAAGGCCTTGTAAGATCTCGGGCAATTGAATACCTCCCTGAGCACTTATATTTGCTTCATAATTTTTGTAAAGTTACAAGTCATCCAAATGTTATAACCAAATAAAGCATGTGAAAACATCACAGAAAAATGATATTTGAAAAGAAAGTCTTACATTGGAATTCATAAGGAATAAGCCAGAAATGCCTTTGAAATTGAGGGGCTACTGAATTTTGGCTTTCATATCCCATCATAATCAACAATAAGCAACTTCTAAAAAATTGCCTGAAGTGTTTCCAACTTCTATGACATCGTCTGAAGTCATGATCTCTAATTACAGTGATTTATTAACTACTAATTGACAGATATATCAATAAAATTTATTAACATCTATTAAATAACCATTTTATATATTGCCAGACACTACATAGTATAAATTAATAACATAAGATTCTTACTTTACAGTGTAGTTAATGAGACAAGTCACACAAGATAGTGGATGATATAAACAAACATTTTAAATATATGAGTAGTGCTTTTTGGAATAAATATTCATCTATAAATCATCACTTCAGTTAAAAATTATTTCACAGTTCCTGCTTATGATTTCCTAATCAGCTAAAAGACGATAATACTTAAATATTTAAGTGGCACTAGTCCAAATGAAGCAAAATATGAATTTTTCAGAGCAGTCAAATTTAATCATTCAAGAACAAAACAATTTTTTTTAAATCAACTGTTTGAAATACCTGCAAATTGGATTCTAACTTGGGGGGAAAAAATCTGACATTTCTGTCTCAAAAATCAGAGTATATGGAGCTGTGGTAGTCAGTAGGGATACTCAAAAACATTTTGGTTCTTTCAGCCCACAGAAGGTCTGTACTTCTCCACTCCCTTTGAAGTTAGGTGTGGTCATTAACTAACTTTGGCCAATGAAATATGAGTCTAAGTGATTGATCTGTGTCACTTCTATAAGAAGATTCAAGGGTCAGTGTCTGAGTCCCATGTTCCCCTTGCACTACTGCAGTTATTATGTAACAAATGTGTCCAAATAAAGCCTACCTCAACCTTAGTCTCCCAGACATTCTAAGAGCTGAGGCTCCTGTCAACCGCTGTTGGGCAAGTGGTATCAGCAAGAAGTAACCTTTAATTGTTTTAAGCTACTGAGCTTTGGGGGTTGTTCGTTACTGCAGGAAAATCCAGCCTATACTATACAGGACTATAACCATTAATGGATAAAGCACGGTTATTAACAAGAAGATGGTTTTTAAAATTAGAAGTTTCACATTAAAATCCAGTTTTCCGGCTTCTCTTGACAAAAACAAAAACAAAACAAAACTTCCAACATGTTTATACATAGTTGCCCCCTTCACAATGAGCATGTATCCTCCAGTTCACCACCAGTCACCACCCAACGTGACTACATCTGAGCAGTTTCTCTCTGGGGCAGTGTGTAGACATTTGACTTTTAATCTCTGTACTAAGCCATCTAAGCATGAATCATCTCTTGAACTGACTGTTCTTTACCGAATTATACATCATTTTCAGTTACAAACTTCAGCTACACTTGTATCAATACAAAAAGTATGATCAGTATAGTCCAATAATTAAGACATTGGTTTCTGAAATTAGGTTCCCTGGGTTCAAATTCCAGCTCTACCACTTCCTAGCTATGTGCAATAGAAATAGACTGAATGTTTGTGTCTGCACCCAAATTCATATGCAGAGACCTAACCCTCAAGGTGATGGTATTAGGAGGTGAAACATTGTGGGGGTGATTAGGTGATGAGGGTGGAGCCCTCACAAATAGGATTAGTACCATTATAAAAGATACCCTGGATACCTCCCTCATCCCTTCTGCCATGTAAGCACACAGCTTCCACGAACCAGGAGGCAGGAAGCAGACCCTCACCAGACACTGAATCTGCCAGCACTTTGATTTTTGACTTCCCAGCCTCTAGAACTGTAAAAAATAAATTTCTGTTGTTAATATGCCACCCAATCTATGGCAGCTAGTGATAGCTGCCCAAACTGACTAAGATACCCTACAACTTGGGCAATTTACTTAGCCTCTTCAATTTCCAGTTTCCTTATCAACAAAGCAGGGAATAAATACTGTACCTACTTGATAGGATTATGATGAGCTAATAGTAAAGGGCTTCCACAATGCCTGATACCTGGGCTAAGCACCCAGTGTTAGTTGCTATTATTTTTATTTTTATTCTAAATTCTAAGTGGTTTCTTCATCTGCACAGTTATCAGGGAATTCAATAAACATGAATGACAAATCAGATTTGGTCTGCAGAGCTGGTACCAACCAGGTCATGCCTCTAATAAAAATCAGACCTCCAAAGCAGAAGCAAATTTCATCCAGTGAGCACTGCTGTCTCAGGCTGTCTGTTGTGCTCAGGCTAATGGAAAGTTGTTCCCAAGAGCATTGTGACATGTTCATTTAAATGAGAAAACTATACAGACATTTACAAGACTTACGTGTAGTCTATGCCAAGTAGTCATTATGGCTCACATCAGTGATCCTGAGGCAAGCAGAAAGAATCACCAGGAAGCATGAAGTAGGTGCTCACCAGACACTTAATCTGCCTAACTGATGCCCAGGGCCACGTGGCACAAGAAAGGAAATTTATGTGAACATTATCCTGTTGAAGGAAAGATACTGAATTCAACCAAGAAGTGTCTGAGTCACTTCTTAGGAAGTACATATAATTATTAAATTCAAATCACCTAGCCAAAAGAGCATCCAGCTTTCAGCGACCAGGGTATCACTCCTCATCACCCAAAGAACTGGCTTACTCATTAGAATCACAAAAAAAGTGATGAGAAGCACTCACTTAAAATGGACTAATTCATACTGAAACCACCTTTATTCTGCAAGCCCCTTTAAACCCTAGAAACTCCTGGAGCCAACTATGCAACTGGACTTAGACCATTAATAAGAACAGGGGATGGTGAGCAGTGAGCAGAAGGGTAAACGTGGGAAGGGGAGCTCATGTTGACTGCAGGCCTCCTGTGCATCAGCTATTGTGCTGGGCACTTGGAATGCTGGTTTGTGGAAAAATGAATTTAAAACAGGAACCTACAAGGAGGATAATATCTCCTTTTTACCTGATGAAAAGGCCAAGGCTCAAAGATGGTAAGGGAGTTGCCAAGTGGTCTTCAGCTAATTAGTTGTAGAAATTGAATCCGAATGCAGTTCTCTCTAAATCTGAAGTCTACACAGTCCTGATCACAGCTATTCATCACAGGAAGCCACCAAGTAGGTCCATGACCTTGACCCAAAGTCAAAGCGACCTTAGCTTCACACACCAACTGTGCTAAAGGCAATGGTTTTCTACTCCCTCTAGCTGCATAGGGTTCTCTAACCATATTTTGTCATCTCCATTTTCTTCAGAGCATCTTCAAATTTCTCATTCCTCCTCAAAATCCTGCCCCCTCATTCTGATTAGATGCCTTTGCTTCATATTTCACTCAATTGAGGCCATCAAACAATATCTCACCCTCCTGTCCATTCCCATACAAACTGATCAGTGGCCCATATTTCACTCTTCCTACCTGCCTCAAGGGAAGAGGTGTCCCTCCTCCTTGTCCATGGGCAATCTGTCTCCTTTGTTTCTGTTATCAACTCCTTTGAAGAGCCCAGGAACTTCACTGCATTAGTTGTATATTTCTACCTCTCAGTCAATACTCCACTCACCCAAGGGCCTGGCAACATATATACTTGTTCATTCATGGATTTACCATGAAGTTAATGAAGCTTAAGTTTCACAGTCAACCACTCTCTCCTTTTCCCTCTGTCTTGCCTACCTGCTGTTCCCAGTCTGGGCTCCCACAAATGCTGAGAGTTGCTGAGAATTGAAATGTTTGAGTTGGGGAGGGGAAGCTGGACTGCAACTGGGAAGGATTTCTATGTAAGAATCTGCCATAAATTAGCCAGTGGTGGCACACCTGTGGTCCCAGCTACTCAGGACGTTGAGATGGGAGAATCACTTGAGCCCAGGAGGTTGAGGCTGCAATGAGCCATGATAGCACCACTGTACTCCAGTCTGGGTGACAGAGACCTTGTCGCAAAAATTAATAAATAAAGAGGGCCCTTCTAATTATATATGCTTCAGGTACCCTAAAAACTGTATCTGCTCCAGTGCTTTTCCAAGTATCTCTGATCTTGAAGACATTCTTCCTGGACCTGACATCCCCCTCTGGCTATAGTTGTATCTTTCCCTCTATTCTTCTGATTCATACTTTTTGAAAGATGGATTTATGCTCACCATCCCTACTCATTTCAGCCTATTCCTTCCTTACTATGTGTAGTAGGTTGAATTGTGCACTCTGCCCAAAAAAAGACATGGCACCTAGAACCTGTGAATGTAACCATATTTGGAAAAATATCTTTGCAAATGTAATTAAGGATGTTGAGATGAAATCATATGAAGGTGTCCTTATGAAAGGAGGGGAAAACATAGAGATAGACAAGAGGAGGTGAGGTGCAGATGAAGGCAGAGATTAGAGTGATGCTTCCACAAATAAATTATTAAATTAAATTAATGCCCCATCAGGGGCATCTCTCCCTGTGCTTGTCCCGTCAATCATGGGCACCAGGACACTGTACTTGAGAGTACAACCTGTCCTTCTTACTCAGTCCCCAAGGACATTAGATGATTAGATTTAACCATGTGACAGCCCTAGATCTATATTTCTAGTCTAGATTTCTCTCCTAAGCTCTAAATTCATATATCAACTTAATATTCACAGGCACATCTAGCTCATCACCTTTGCCCCATGCCCCTGGTTCTAACCCAATATTTTGTCTTGATGAATGGTCTCACTATCTATCTAGTTAAATCATGATATCAGAAATCTAGATATCATTTTCTCGCTCCCCATATCCAACCAAACATTCAGTCCTAAAAGATCTGTTTCCAGGGCCAGGTTCAGTGGCTCACGTCTATAACCCCAGTATTGTGGGGGGCCAAGATAGGAAGGTTGCTCGAAGTCAGGAGTTGGAGATCAGTCTGGGCAACAAAGTTACACCTGATCTCTACAAAAAATTCAAAAAATAAAAATTATCCTAGCATGGTGGAACATTCCTGTAGTCCCAGCTACTTGGGGGTAGAGTGCAGACTAAGTTGGGAGGATTACTTGAGCCCAGGAGCTCAAGGCTGTACTGAGCTGTAACCACACCATTACACAACAGCCTGGACAACAGAGCAAGACCCTGTCTCAAAAAAAAAAATGCATCCTTAACCTTTAGAATTTGTCTCCACTGAATTCATTCTACCTCTTGCCTTATTTTAAGTTCTTATTATCCCATACTTGACTTTCTATTGTTTGGCTAGATCCCTGTCCTCTGCAAATAACCTGCCACTTTGCCACTGAAATGACCTTTCTAAAGACAAGCTGAAATTCTTTATAAAATTATGAAACAGCTCCTCTCTCAACTTTCAGAATAAGTTAACAATTGGTTTCCACCTCCACTGGTAGCCTCATCTCCTAGCACTATTCCGTGGGTATTCTCACCTCAACTCTCCAGAATGTACTCCTGGACCCTTAAACACATCTGTACCTGCTGTTACATTCCTGTCCCTTCTGCTTGTCATTCTTCCTCACCTTGGTTTATCTAACGTTTACTCAAATTTTCAAAACCTCACTGTCCAAACATCACCTTATCCAGAGTGCACTCCTTGAGCCCAGACTAAATTTCTTTTATTTATTTATATTTTTATTTTTATTTTTTAGAAACAGGATCTCGCCCTATCATAGGCTGGAGTACAGTAGTGCAATCATAGCTCAGTGCAGCCTCGACCACCTGGACTCAAGCCAGTCTCTTGCCTCAGGTTCCTGAGTAGCAAGTAGCTAGGACCATAGGCTTGGGCCACCACACCCAGCTAATTGTTAAAAAGGTTTTGTAGAAACAAGGTTTCCCCATGTTGCCCAGGCTGGTCTCGAACTCCTAGGCTCAAGGAATCCTCCTCTCTTGGCCTCCCAAAGTCTTGTGATTATAGGCAGAAGCCAATGCACCCAACCTAAATTACTTTTAATAACTATTCATTTTAATTATAAAAGCAATGCATGATCATGGTCAAGAACTCGGAAAACAAAAGCATAATCCCACTGAGAAGGATTACTATTATCAGTTGGTCAAAGAGCCCAAAACTTAACTGATGGCAGTAAAGGGCAACAATAGACTGTTTATAAAATGGAAGAATTACATGGTAAGCTTTGACCTTTTGCCAAAAGTAGAAAGCAACCAAAGTGTCCTTCAGTAGGTGAATGGATAAATAAACTGCAGTACATCCAGACGATGGAATATTATTCAGTGTTAAAAGGAAATGAGCTACTGTGCTCGCTTCGGCAGCACATATACTAAAATTGGAATGATACAGAGATGATTAGCATGCCCCCTGTGCCAGGAGGACATGAAAATTTGTGAAACATTCCATTAATTTAATTTTTTCTCTTAAATGTTTTAAATGAAAAAAAAAAGAAATGAGCTATCAAGTCATGAAAAGACACTGAGGAAACTGAAATGTGTAATATATTACCACATGAAAGAAGCCAATCCGAAAAGGCTCCATACTATATGATTCCAACTCTATGGCATTCCGGAAAAGGCAAAACTATGGAGACAGTAAAAAGATCCACGGTTGCCAGGAGTTAACGAGGAGAGAGGGATGAAAGAGAAAAGCATGGAGGATTTTTAGGTCAGTGAAACTACTCTGCATTATACTATAATAGTGGACACATGTCATTATACATTTGTCCAAACTCATAGAATTTACAACACCAAGAGTGAGACCTAATGTAAACTATGAACTTTGGGTGATTATGATGTGTCGACGTAGGTTCATCGAATGTAATAACTGTATCACTTTAGTGGGGAATGTTGATAGCAGGGGTGGCGGTGCATATAAGGAAGCAGGGGGGTCCTATGGGAAAATTCCACCTTCCACTAAATTTTGCTGTGAATCTAAAATTGCTCTAAAAATTGAGTCAGGCCAGGTATGGTGGCTCATGCCTGTTATGCCAGTATTTTGGGAGGTTCAAGGCCAGCCTGAGCAACATAGTGAGAACCCCATCTCTACAGAAATCAAACAAACAAAAAATTGGCTGAGCATGATGGCACATGCCTACAGTCCCAGCTACATAGGAGGCTGAGGCAGGAGGATTGCTTGAGCCCAGGAGGATGAATCTGCAATGAGGCATGATCATGTTGCTGTATTACAGCCTGGGTGACAGGGTGAGACCCCGTCTCTTAAAAAAAAAGAGAGAAAGAAAGAAAGAAATTGAGTCTGTTTTAAAAGGGCAGGGAGGTGGATAGTGCCGGAAGAGCCTAAAGGAGACTGACAAGAATCCTCAATTTCATCATTAATGCAAGGACAAGCCATTGAGGGGCTTTGGGGAATGCAAGAATGACAAGCTCTGATTGCCTTTTAACATAATCACTTTGGCTGCTGTGTGAATAACACACTGGAGGGAATCATAGTGGGAGCTGGGAGAACAGAATAGAAAGCTGTTAATGCGATTTAGATTAGCTAATAAGGACTTAGGCTACAAGAAAGGCAGTAAAGATGGCAAGATGTGCTAAATTAAAAGTAATCTTTGGAGGGAAAATTGACAGGACGTGGCAATGGATCAAATGTGTGGGTTGAAATAAAGGCAGAATGATGTCAAAGTTTTGGGATGAGCAACTAGAAGCCATTTTTTAGATAAAGGGATGAACAAAGTTGAAGCTAGTTTGAAAAGCAGGATGAAGGTTCACCTTTGAGCACTTTAAGTCTGAAACTCCTGGTAGTGCTTCACACTTAGTAGGTGGTCACGTTGCTTGTCTGCTGTTGTTACTATTGTTTTTGTTATGAGCACAACAGAGTAGGTGAAATACTAGACACATTCATTATTTTTAAAAAACATTTTTCAGAAGTCAAAAGAATAGATGCAGAATCCTATAATTTCCCTGCCATCCCTGCCTCACAACCTGTCATAGTGTCTTTTTAATTTTTTTTTCTTTTTGAGACAGTCTTGCTCTGTCACCCAGGCTGGAATGCAGTGGCATGATCCTGGCTCACTGCAACCTCCACCTCCTGGGTTCAAGTGATTCTCCAGCCTCAGCCTCCCTAGTAGCTCAGATTACAGGCACACACCATCACATCCAGCTAATTTTTGTATTTTTAGTGGAGATGGGGTTTCACCATGTTGCCAGGCTGGTCTTGATCTCCTGACCTCAAGTGATCCACCCACCTTGGCCTCCCAAAGTGCTGGGATTACAGGGTGAGCCACCACACCTGGCCGAAAGTGTCTTGAATCCTTACACTCATTACAAGCCACTGAGGTTTATCCCAGTCACACTTGTCATAGCTCTGCAGAGACCACTCTGAAAAATCTGCTGGAATGCATTCATGTTAGTTTTTCAGTAAATAAATCATTATTCCCAAAGATCCAAAACAATGAATTAATTTTAATAAGAAAGCTTAATTTAATAAGAGACTCTCCAGTATTACTCTTCCAAAACAGTGGTTCTCAAAGTATATTCCCCAGACCCACAGCTTCAGTATCTCCAGGGAACTTGTTAGAAATGCAGATCTTTGGGCCCCATCCCTTACCTACTGAATCACAAACTCTGGGGGATGAGCACAACATTCTGTTATCACAAGCCCTCCAGGTGACTCTGATGCATGTTCAAGTTAGAGAATCACTAATCTATAGCCAGGGGCGGTGGCTCATGCCTGTAATCCCAGCACTTTGAGAGGCTGAGGCAGGCGAATCACCTGAGGTCAGGAGTACAAGATCAGCCTGGTCAACATGATGAAACCTCATCTGTACTAAAAATACAAAATTGGGATACAAATATAATTTGTATTTGGTGTACAAAAATACAAAACTGGGATTACAGGTATAAGCCACTGTACATGGCCAATAGCAATATTTTCATCTGCATGAATAAAAGTACAGAAGAAAAGGGTTCTGTTTATTGACAGTAGGCGTAGCACATCCCTGAAGCAGGGGCTCCGGAGGAAAGTGTGCTTACCTGACAGATGCCACTGATACACATGTCCAAGGAGTCCGTGTTGCAACGAGTTCCATCCAGTACCTTAGGTGCCAGCTCCACCACCAAGTTTTGTCCTCGTGCATGACACTTGAGTGCACACGGCGCAGCAGGATCATTATATCGTGGAAGCCATTCATAATAACGCCCCTGATACTGGACATCATTGTAGGCTGAGCACTGCTGGGCTCTGAAATCTTCTGTATCTGGAGGGCAGTCCTGGGGACAGAGGGAAAAGGCCACATGCACATCACCCAGTAAGAGAGGCCAACAGAAGGTGAAATAAGTTAACCAGAATCTCATGAGACCACACCCCACTTGCCTCTATCTGGGAGTCACCTAATTCCCTGTCATTGTTGTTTTTAATTCATCTGTCTTTCCTCCCCTGTCAGGCTCCCTCCCATATCTTCACTGGTACCAAGTACCTGCCTTCAACTGGCTGTAGGATGGATGGCAGAAAACATAGCTTGTTCAAATTCTGTCTACAACAAAAGCAAATAAATTCTAAGTAAATGCCTTAAGTTGCTCTCATAATAAAAAGTGTTTGTACAAATATTGATGACTCATTGATCTTTTTACCAAATTATTGATTCCGCCCACCAGAATTTCCACAGCAAGATACTAGTTGAGAAAAGTGTTACTTTATTCATCAAAAATCTACTTTTGATATGTCAAACTTCATAATTAAAGAAAACAGATACAAAAAAGCAATATAGCCACCAGGCACGGTGGCTTACGTCTGTAATCCCAGCACTTTGGGTGGCTGAAGCGGGCGGATCACTGGAGGTCAGGAGTTCCAGAACAGCTTGGCCAAAACAGTGAAACCCTGTCTCTACAAAAAATACAAGAATTAGCTGGGTGTGGTGGCGCTTGCCTATAGTCCCAGCTACTCACGAGGCTGAGGCAGGAGACTGCTTGAACCTGGGAGGTGGAGGTTGCAGTGAGCCAAGATTGTGCCACTGCACTCCAGCCTGAGTGACAGAGCAAGACTCTGTCGCAAAAAAAAAAAAAAAAAAAAAAAAAAAAGAAAGAAAAGAAAAAAAAGAAACCAAACTCACACACACCATAATTTTATATTTTTATTATGAAAGTAATAAATATTCATTCTAAAAACTTTGGAAAATAGTTTCTACTCAACAGAAGAATAGATAACATAGATCTTTTGTATCTAAATCTTCACACAAATCTTGATTATTTACCAAGGAACTCTTTCTGGAATTAAATTTCTGCATCCAAGGTTATACACATTTTATAGACTATTCAAAATATTGCAAAATTGCCCTCCACTATAATTTTCTAGTTTTTTTTCCCAATCAGAAATACTTCATTGTTTTCATTTGCATTTTCTTTTTGAGATAGAGTCTTGCTTTGTCACCTAGGCTGGACCTCCCAGGTTCAAGAGATTCTCCTATCTCAGCCTCTCGAGTGGCTGGGATTACAGGCTTCTGCCACCATGGCTGGCTAATTTGTTTTTGCATTTTTAATAGAGATGGGTTTTCACCATGTTAGCCAGGCTGGTCTCAAACTCCTGACCTCAAGTGATTCACCCACCTCAGCCTCCCAAAGTGTTGGGATTAGAGGTGTGAGCCACCATGCCCAGCTTGCATTTTCTTTTTATTGTTTAATATCTTTTCATGTGTTAATTCTTCAAATTTTTGTATTAATTCTACAAAAATTTCTTGTTTTATATCCTTTATCCATTGGCATTTTTGTCTTTTTATTATTTTCATCAGATGAAACTATTAAACTTCATAGAGAAATTATCAACTCTTCGTCATTTCTGTTGGAAATATTTTCCCCATTTCATTTTGTTTTTAGTACTTTGTAAAGTCAAAAAGTTTTACATTTTCATGTAGTCAGCTCTATTAATATTTCCCCTTAAGGTTTCTTTCCTTATTAATTGGCTTAGAAATGCTTTCCCACTCTGCTCTGAGAACAGATAAATACTTAAATGTATTTTCCTAGTTCCTTTATAGATTAGCAGTCATATTTAACTATTTGTTATATTTGGAATTTATTTAGATGAATCATTTAAGTTAGAAATCTAGCTTTATTTTTTTTCACAAATAGATATTGATAAATTATCAGCCAGGATTTTTAAATACAATTTTCCTCTTTTTGCTACTTGACTTTTGTATTTTATTGTTTACACTTTGGGCCTTTATAAACTTCCTTAAATCCTTTTTGGAAGTAGATAGGGAATAAATAGAATATAATTAACAAACATTCTTCTGAGATTAGTTGTATTATTTTGCTGTGAAACATTCCAAAATCCTATATTGCATCCACATTTTTGTTTTCTTAGCAAAATTAAACAAGGTTACACTAATAGAAGCAAGTCAAACTGAAGAAGACTAAAACTGGATGACTTTTTCTTTACTCAGTGTCTTACTCTGTCACCCAGGATGGAGCACAATGGCATGATCACAGCTCACTGCAGCCTCGACCTCCAGAGCTCAGGTGATCCTCCCATCTCAGTCTCCCAGGCAGCTGGGACTACAGGCATGCGCCACTACACCCAGCTAATTTTTTGTAGAGACAGTTTTGTCATGTTGCCCATGCTGGTCTCAAACTCCTGGGCTCAGGCAATCTGCCTGCCTCAGCCTCCCAAAGTGCTGGGATTACAGGCATGAACCACCATGCCAGGCCAGATGACTTTTCTCTGTTGAAATGAGGACTGTATCCTCCATCTGGCCATAGGAAGGATCATCAATTACAAAATTACATCACCTCCTCTTCCTCCAGCCATGGCTAGTTTTCTCTATATCTCACTCTTCGAAACCAACCAAAGGAAAGTGTCTAAGAGAGCAGGATGCAAGCAACTTCTCTGCATTAGGCTCAATGGCAACATTCTCTAGGGACTGAACGGGCCGGCTAGCTAACTCTCAACTCCCTTAAATTCCATAAACCAATGAAGTTTCACAAAATTAACAAGAGCTAATTAGCGGAAGACACGTTAGAATGTCAGCCGTAGGGTGGCCAGATTTGTACATGTGACCAGCCCCCTTGGCCACAGCTGACTATCCAGAGGCAAACATCTGGTACACACCAGGTCAATCTTTCCCAGGAATTTGAAATTGCAACAAAAGAGCTGGAGCCAAGAGAGTTAAGAACTCATATCAATCTAGGGCTGGACTCGCCATTTCTTTTATAAGATTCATGTTGAAGCAAAGCAAGCCAGTTCCCACAGCAAAGAAGAATGAATTCGATAAGAAAGGAGGAGGAAAGATAGTAAACTATGCATTTAAATAGGAATAAGTAACCAGTGTTCCTCATTTTCTGATTTCTGGCTCCAGGCCCTCAAGGCCTGCTTATGCTTAAATTCCCTTAAAAACCCATATATCCATCCAGTGAATCCCCTTTATCCTGAGCTAATGTAAGTAGACTTCTGTTCTTAGCATATGATGCTATCTGATTAAGGCAGCCTGATATCCAGATCATGCTTTCTAGTTTCCCAGGGGTAATCACTGACATTCTCTTTTCACCACCACCCTTTGAACTAGGTAGGTCAGGATTATTACCTTCACTCTATAAATAGAGAAAACTGTGACCTAGGAGGGGTGGCGCCCAAGATAGCCAAACAGGAACAGCTCCAGCCTCCAGCTCCCAGCGTGAGTGACACAGAAGACAGGTGATTTCTGCATTTTCAACTGAGGTGCAGACCGACACATCACACCTCTCACGGCTGGGTACACCCTGAGACAAAGCTTCCAAAGCAAGAATCAGATAGCAACACTTGCTGTTCAGCAATATTCTATCTTCTGCAGCCTCTGTTGCTGATACCCAGGCAAACAGGGTCTGGAATGGACCTCAAGCAAACTCCAACAGACCTGCAGCTGAGGGTCCTAACTGTTAGAAGGAAAACTAACAAACAGAAAGGACACCCACACCAAAACCCCATCAGTACGTCACCATCATCAAGGCCAAAGGCAGATAAAACCACAAATATGGGGAAAAAGCAGTGCAGAAAAGCTGGAAATTGAAAAAATAAGAGCGCATCTCCCAGGGAACAAAGCTGGATGGAGAATGACTTTCACGAGTTGAGAGAAGAAGGTTTCAGTTGATCAAACTTCTCAGAGCTAAAGGAGGAACTACGTAACCAGTGCAAAGAAACTAAAAACCTTGAAAAAATAATGGATGAATGGATAACTAGAATAATCAGTGCAGAGAAGACCATAAAAGAACTGATAGAGATGAAAACCATGACACGAGAACTACGTCACAAATGCACAAGCTTCAGTAACAGACTCGATCAACTGGAAGAAAGATTATCAGTGATTGAAGATCAAATGAATGAAATGAAACAAGATGAGAAATGCAGAGAAAAAAGAGTAAAAAGAAATGAACAAAGCCTCCAAGAAGTATGGGATTATGTGAAAAGACCAAATCTACATCTGATTGGTGTGCCTGAAAGTGATGGGGAAAATGGAACCAAGTTGGAAAACACTCTGCAGGATATCATCCAGGAGAACTTCCCCAACCTAGTAGGGCAGGGCAACATTCAAATTCAGGAAATACAGAGAACGCCACAAAGATACACCTTGAGAAGAGCAACTCTAAGACACATAATTGTCATATTTACCAAAGTTGAAATGAAGGAAAAAATGTTAAGGGCAGTCACAGAGAAAGGTCGGGTCACCCACAAAGGGAAGCCCATCACACTAACAGCAGATCTCTCAGCAGAAACTCTACAAGCCAGAAGAGAGTGGGGGCCAATATTCAACATTCTTAAAGAAAAGAATTTTCAACCCAGAATTTCATATCCAGCCAAACTAAGTTTCATAAGTGAAGGAGAAATAAAATCCTTTACAGACAAGCAAATGCTTAGAGATTTTGTCACCACCAGGCCTGCCCTACAAGAGATCCTGAAGGAAACACTAAACAAGGAAAGGAACAACCGGTACCAGCCATAGCAAAAACATACCAAAATGTAAAGACCATCGAGGCCAGGAAGAAACTGCATCAACTAACGAGTAAAATAACTAGCTAATATCATAATGACAGGATCAAGTTCACACATAACAATATTAACCTTAAATGTAAATGGACTAAATGCTCCAATTAAAAGACACAGACTGGCAAACTGGATAAAGAGTCAAGATCCATCAGTTTGCTGTATTCAGGAGACCCATCTCACATGCAGAGACACACATAGGCTAAAAATAAAGGGATGGAGGAAGATCTACCAAGCAAATGGAAAACAAAAAAAAAGCAGGGGTTGCAATCCTAGTCTCTGATAAAATAGACTTTAAACCATCAAAGATCAAAAGAGACAAAGAAGGCCATTACATAATGGTAAAGGGATTAATTCATCAGGAAGAGCTAACTATCCTAAATATCTATGCACCCAATACCAGAGCATGCAGATTCATAAAGTAAGTCCTTAGACACTTACAAAGAGACTTAGACTCCCATACAATAATAACGGGAAACTTTAACACCCCACTGTCAACATTAGACAAATCAACAAGTCAGAAAGTTAACAAGGATATCCAGGAATTGAACTCAACTCTGCACCAAGTGGACCTAATAGACATCTACGGAACTCTCCACTCCAAATCAACAGAATATACATTCTTCTCAGCACCACATCGCACTTATTCCAAAATTGACCACATAGTTGGAAGTAAAGCACTCCTCAGCAAATGTACAAGAACAGAAATTATAACAAACTGTCTCTCAGACCACAGTGCAATCAAACTAGAGCTCAGGACTAAGAAACTCAATCAAAATCGCTCAACTACATGGAAACTGAACAACCTGCTCCTGAATGACTACCAGGTACATAACGAAATGAAGGTAGAAATAAAGATGTTCTTTGAAACCAATGAGAACAAAGATACAACATACCAGAATCTCTGGGACACATTTAAAGCAGTGTGTAGAGGGAAATTTATAGCAGTAAATGCCCACAAGAGAAAGCAGGAATGATCTAAAATTGACACTCTAATGTCGCAATTAAAAGAACTAGAGAAGCAAGAGCAAACATATGAAAAAGCTAGCAGAAGGCAAGAAATAACTAAGATCAGAGCAGAACTGAAGGAGATAGAGACACAAAAAACCCTCCAAAAAATCAATGAATCCAGGAGCCGGTTTCTTGAAAAGATCAACGAAATTGATAGACAACTAGCAAGACTAACAGACAAGAATAAATTGACACAATAAAAAATGATAAAGGGGATATCACCACCGACCCCACAGAAATACAAACTACGATCGGAGAATACTATAACCACTGCTACGCAAATAAACTAGAAAACCCAGAAGAAATGGATAATTTCTTGGACACTTATACTCTCCCAAGATGAAACCAGGAAGAAGTTGAATCCCTGAAGAGACCAATAGCAGGCTCTGAAATTGAGGCAATAATTAATAGCCTACCAACCAAAAAATGTCCAGGACCAGACGGATTCACAGCCGAATTCTACCAGAGGTACAAGGAGGAGCTGGTACCATTCCTTCTGAAACTATTCCAATCAATAGAAAAAGAGGGAATCTTCCGTAACTCATTTTATGAGGCCAACATCATCCTGATACCAAAGCCTGGCAGACACACAACAAAAAAAGGAGAATTTTAGACCAATATCCCTGATGAACACTGATGCAAAAATCCTCAATAAAATACTGGCAAACCGAATCCAGCAGCACATGAAAAAGCTTATCCACCATGATCAAGTGGGCTTTATCCCTGGGATGCAAGGCTGGTTCAACATACGCAAATCAATAAACGTAATCCAGCATATAAAAAGAACTAAAGACAAAAACCACATGATTATCTCAATAGATGCAGAAAAGGCCTTTGACAAAACTCAACAGCTCTTCATCCTAAAAACTCTCAATGAATTCAGCATTGATGGAACGTATCTCAAAATAATAAGAGATATTTATGACAAACCCACAGCCAATATCATACTGAATGGGCAAAAACTGGAAAAATTCCCTTTGAAAACTGGCACAAGACAGGGATGCCCTCTCTCACCACTCCTATTCAACATAGTGTTGGAAGTTCTGGCTAGGGAAATCAGGCAAGAGAGAGAAATAAAGGGTATTCCGTTAGGAAAAGAGGAAGTCAAATTGTCCCTGTTTGCAGATTACATGATTGTACATTTAGGAAAACCCATCATCTCAGCCCAAAATCTCCTTAAGCTCATAAGAAACTTCAGCAAAGTCTCAGGATAAAATCAATGTGCAAAAATCACAAGCATTCTTATACACCAGTAACAGACAGACAGAGAGCCAAATCATGAATGAACTCCCATTCACAATAGCTTCAAAGAGAATAAAATACCTAGGAATCCAACTTACAAGGGATGTAAAGGACCTCTTCAAGGAGAACTACAAACCACTGCTCAGTGAAATAAAAGAGGACACAAACAAATGGAAGAACATACCATGCTCATGGATAGGAAGAATCAATATTGTGAAAATGTCCATACTGCCCAAGGTAATTTATAGATTCAATGCCATCCGCATCAAGCTACCAATGACTTTCTTCACAGAATTGGGAAAAAATGCTTTAAAGTTCATATGGAACCAAGAAAGACCCTGCATTGCCAAGACAATCCTAAGTCAAAAGAACAAAGCTAGAGGCATCACGCTACCTGACTTCAAACTATACTACAAGGCTACAGTAACCAAAACAGCATGGTACTGGTACCAAAACAGAGATATAGACCAAAGGAACAGAACAGAGCCTTCAGAAATAATACCACACATGTACAGCCATCTGATCTTTGACAAACCTGTCAAAAACAAGAAATGGGGAAAGGATTCCCTATTTAATAAATGGTGCTGGGAAAATTGGCTAGCCATAAATAGAAAGTTGAAACTGGATCCTTTCCTTACTCCTTATACAAAAATTAATTCAAGACGGAGTAGAGACTTAAATGTTAGACCTAAAACCATAAAAACCCTAGAAGAAAACCTAGGTAATACCATTCAGGACATAGGCATGGGCAAGGACTTCATGTCTAAAACACCAAAAGCAACGGCAACAAAAACAAAAATTGACAAATGGGATCTAATTAAACTAAACAGCTTCTGCATAGCAAAAGAAACTACTGTCAGAGTGAACAGGCAACCTACAGAATGGGAGAAAATTCTTGCAATCTACTCATCTGACAAAGGGCTAATATCCAGAACCTACAAAGAACTCAAACAAATTTACAAGAAAAAAACAAACAACCCCATCAAAAAGTGGGCAAAGGATATGAACAGACACGTCTCAAAAGAAGACATTCATACAGCCAACAGACACGTGAAAAAATGCTCATCATCACTCGCCATCAGAGAAATACAAATCAAAACCACAATGAGATACCATCTCACACCAGTTAGAATGGCAATCATTAAAAAATCAGGAAACAACAGGTGCTGGAGAGGATGAGGAGAAATAGGAACACTTTTACACCATTGGTGGGACTGTAAACTAGTTCAACCATTGTGGAAAACAGTGTGGCAATTCCTCAAGGATCTAGAACTAGAAATACCATTTGATCCAGCCATTCCATTACTGGGTATATACCCAAAGGATTATAAATCATGCTGCTATAAAGACACATGCACACGTATGTTTACTGCAGCACTATTCACAATAGCAAAGACTTGGAATCAACCCAAATGTCCACCAGTGACAGACTGGATTAAGAAAATGTGGCACATATATACCATGGAATACTATGAAGCCATAAAAAAGGATGAGTTTGTGTCCTTTGTAGGGACATGGATGCAGCTGGGAACCATCATTCTCAGCAAACTATCACAAGAACAGAAAACCAAACACCACATGTTCTCACTCATAGGTGGGAATTGAACAATGAGATCACTTGGACACAGGAAGGGGAACATCACTTACCGGGGCCTATTGTGGGGAGGGGTTAGGGGGGAGGGATAGCATTAGGAGATATACCTAATGTAAACGACGAGTTAATGGGTACAGCACACAACATGGCACATGTATACATATGTAACAAACCTGCATGTTGTGCACATGTACCCTAGAACTTAAAAGTATAATAATAAAAAAAAAATACAAAAATACAAAAAAAAAAACTGTGACGTAGAAAGTTTTTAGCCACTAGTCCAAAGACACACACTAGGATATGACAGAGCCAAGACTGATTCTCAAAGTAATAAGCACTCTATTATAGAATACTGCTTTCTAGTACACATGGGGGACACTGACTGCTTACATTAAATGCTTTCATTCACTTCACATTCTTCCAGTGTCAACACTAAGCTTGCCTAATCTGGATCAGCTAGGTCCCACATCCCGGCTCAAGACAAGCTAGGGATTCTTGTGTCTTAAACAGTTTATTTGACATTTAGGGAGCAAAATGCCAAACATTCTTCTGCT
Source organism: Macaca mulatta (assembly GCF_049350105.2). Lineage (NCBI taxonomy): Eukaryota > Metazoa > Chordata > Mammalia > Primates > Cercopithecidae > Macaca > Macaca mulatta. The sequence continues at coordinate 72,900,562 of NC_133412.1, forward strand.
TTCCTTTCCCTGAGAAGCATTTTTTTCATTTCAGTTAAATTGAAGACAACATTTATTTATGAAATATACTTAATGAGCTTTGCCCTAGGTCACATGCTAGGGAGAACACAAAACAAAAACATAAACCACCACTGTCATTCAATGAGCTTGTTATCTTATTGGAGATGTAGCTTCTATATGCATGAAACACACCGAACAAGTGTTATCACTGGCATTTGTAGACTTAAAGTGGGAATGCAATGAAGGATGTAGAATTGTTATCCAAGAGTTAAACTGTACAATTGATTAGATGAAGTTAATAAGAATAGATTCCATATCAGCAAGACTTGACTCTAACCTGATAGAGGTAATAAAAGGAAGTGTCAGTCAGTGAGGGTAGCCAGTCTGGGAAGCTCAGAAAAGAAGAAAGAAGAGAAGAAGGATAGGAGGAATAGAGAAGAGGAGGATGGAGAGGAGGAGAAGGGAAGAGAAAGGAAAAGAAGAAGGCTGCCACAGCCAACAAATGACAAAAGGCACCCATTTCCCAAACCATCTTGAAAACAAGTTCTCCTTCCCCTCCTGAAACCATGAGGATATGTAAAACACGGGAGCAACTTCTGTAGAGAAGCCAGGAATGAAAGATTATCTAATAAACTGAGTATTTTTATGCAAGAGAGACAGGCCATTATCTACGAGATTATTTATATAATAGGACTGGACCAAGCTTTCATGTGGATCAGACATTTAAGCAATTCCCCTCCCCAGTCCTCTCTCCCAATAACCAGCAAGTAGAGACTCAGGAGAAATAATATTGTTGCTACAAGCAAATTTTAAAATTTTATTTTAACTTCATATCCAAGTTGTACTATGAGCTGAGTTTTGTGATTATTTTATATAACAAATGACTGCATTTCTAGCATAAAAATAAATTGTTGGTGGCCACTGCAAACTAGAATTGGCAAACAAGGAATTGTGGAAAAGTGAAATCTCAGATGAATTTAAAGGATGGTGTGATGTAAACAGGAGAAGATTCGGGAAGCAACATAACAAAAGAGAAACAGCAGAAATAAATTCGTTATCTATATGGAGCAGTATGCAGCCTTGTCCAGAAAGGGTGAAAGCTGGGAGTTTAAATAAGAGATAGATCTTATCTGAAGACAAGAAGATCCTTGAATGCAAGCGAGGAGATTTGAAAGCATTAAGGATCCACGGAGGGGACTAAAATATAAAAGATGGCATTTTAGGAACAGTATAATCGTAAGATGGTCTGGAGGTCTGGAGACAGACGTGAGATGGGGTGACTTTTGCCCAGAGTAGGAGTGATGACAAGGAAAAGAAAAGAACACCTCCAAGAGAAATACTGAATGAAAAATTGTCAGATTCTAGCCATTCATAGGATCCATAATATGAGGGATCCTTCAAGGGTCACATCAAATGTCCCTTCTGTAAAGTCAGGAAGGAGCCCTGGGAGCCCCTTCTGCAAGTATACCAGGCCTCCCTCTGTGCTCATATAAAAATGTGTTCATGCTACAAAAATATCCTTACCAAATTATGATATACTTATCTTAAAATTATTTTCCCTTTACCTCTTCCAGCATTGCCTTTAATCCTATAAACCCTGGTATTAAAAAAAAAAAAATGACTCATCAGTGAATTCAGGTATTAGATCTCCCTGCTGACATCCATGACTTCTCTTAGAAATTCTCCATTTGCTCCAAAATACCCCTGATAAAGATAATTCTTTATCTAGGGCTCAGGGGCCAGTTCTGGCTATAAGGATATATGCTAAGTGCTGATCAGTGGGTTATGTCTGAAGACAGCAGTCACCCGGGAGCCAAGGGACTGTACCCAGACATGTTCTGTTCCATATTCTTTCAGGCCCAAAGCCCAAATCTCCATCTCCCGACAGAGTGAACCCGAGGAAAGCCACTGAACCAAAGTCTGAATTCTCCAGGAGGGTGGTGTGGTCTTTGTGGCCTGGGTATGCCTTCTGCTCCTGCCATTTGAGGCATGATCTCCTGCACACCAGGAGTAGAATTTCTTCATCTTCATCTATGTGCTGTGAATGCATGTCCCTGTTACAACTAGACTTCATAACAAAAGAACATTTGATCTTTTCTTGAGTGCCTGAATTTTTTTTCTTTAGCATCTTCTGCTGAGGTGGGCAGAATTCTGAAATGCGACTGTCAGAGTCTGTCCTCGTTAAGCCGGATCCATCCCTATGCTAGGGATCCACCCCAGGCTGCTGGAGTAGTAGAAAACCAATAGCCATGGAGGATTTCCTTTCTCTGACTCCCTTCAGTTGTGTCTCTTTCAGTTAATTCCCTGCTTTTCCCTGATCTCTGGCCCTTGCCAACTAAGATTATGTAGAAGGTCTGCCCTACTGTTCCAGAGTTAGATTTTCTACAATGGTGTCTGGAAGTATAATGTCCCTCCAATACCACAGCAATTCTTGTGCTCATGTGTTACTAAAAGCTACCATGCTTTAGCTACTGCTGTCTGCAGCATCATTTTATTATATGACAAAGCTTACAGCCTTTCCATACCCATGTATAGTGTAGTAGAGTGGTTAAGAGTGCACTTTCTGAAACCTGACTGTCTGAGGTTAAATTCAGTTCTGTGACCTTGGGCAGGTTATTTAAATCTCCTCTGTAAATGTGGAAATAAAAACAGCACTTACTTCCCAGGGTTAGTGTGAGGATTACATTAATTTATTCATGAAATGGCACTTAGAATAATGCCTAGCATTCAGGAAGTACTTAATAAGTATGAGCTATTATTATTATTTGGGTTAAGTATGAGGAAGTCAACACATATAGACAATAGCCCATGGTCCTAAGGCTGAGAGTCTGAGCCTTCAGATATTCCCATGGAGAAACAGAACTTTTAGCAATCTCTGGAATATGATACAGTGTTAGATCTCCAAGGCTCACTGACAGAAACACCTCCTTCTCCATATAGCAGACTTCTCCGATAGAGACTGAGTTTGGCCATTGATGATGACATCTCTTGGATGGGACTGAAAAGACCCTGCCATCCCTTAATACAGGGCTTTTACGGTACTGGACGTATAGATGTAGGCATGTTTGAATCAGGGGGCAAGTCTCCCTCAAAAGAGCTCCTCATCTTAGAATCACTAAAGGCAACTTCCTTCAAAAGAGTGAATGACCATCCCCATTTCCAGGTAAAATGAAATCCACTAACCACTGAACTAGTGTAGCCAGTCTTCAGTAAGGCATTGAATGGCAGTGAGAAGGCAGTGAGAAGTAACAGCAGGGGTATGCTCATCAGAACTTGGTCCTCTCTCCACTTGAGGTGGGGTGGGTTGCAGAGTGGTCCCCACTCCTGCTCTTTAGAGTGGATGATGGTGAGGTGGATGTTTTGAGCCCCCAGTTAATAAAGCAGGAAGCAGCTCAAATAATTATATGGGAAAAAAAGATGTAGCCATATGCATACTCCAAGTTCACTGTGGTTACATCCACTTATGGCACTCAACACGTTTGCAATGTTTCCATAGTATATTCAGGAATATACTTGTATAATCTCTCCTGTATAGGAATGGACTCTTATAGATTATCAATACTGAAGCTGGGGCTGCATTTATGTATCTCTGGTTTGCAACACAGTTTGGGCATGCACAGCTACAGATACTGTGGCACATGGAGACAAAGTGATGCTCTGGACACTTCCACTGCCACAACTTTCCTTTATTTCGCAAATAAGGAATTTTGTTGGAAATTCTGAGTTTGCAATGACAAGCGTAGCAACTGATGCTATATTCTTATGAAACCTCTCTTAGGACTCTCTAAGGATTCCAACTCTGAGAACTAGAAAGGGCAGCATTTGCTTCTCCACCTCCTTCCTACCCTACCCCAAGCACCTATTTCTTACCAGCCTAGAAAGATTTCTGCTGCATTCTCCCAGAGGGACCATAAATTAGAGACCACAGGTAACCCCCAAGGCCCACAGAGCTTCAGGGGCATTATATCTTCACTCAAGTACACCAAAGTACTAACCATTGCACCTAATGTGCACTAATTTTAGTAGATTACATTTTATGTCTGTACTGTGCAGCATAATACTCTAATACTTGTGTTGATAATAGGTTACTTTTTGGAATTAGCTACAGCAGAGTGATACACACAGAGAGAAACTCTAGAATGAGATCCCAAAATGTAACACCTTGATCTGGGGTTTAAAATGAATCTTCTAAATAGTTTCACAAATTATTGCTGGAAATCATACTGTTTTGAAATTTGTTCTTGAAAGACTACAAGGAAATTGTCAGACCAAAGAAAACTTTAGCTATCCCATTGTGGTGGGCAAAATATCTTTTTTTTTTTTTAATTTTTTAAATTTATTTATTATTATTATACTTTAAGTTGTAGGGTACATGTGCATAACGTGCAGGTTTGTTACATATGTATACTTGTGCCATGTTGGTGTGCTGCACCCATCAACTCGTCATTTACATCAGGTACAACTCCCAATGCAATCCCTCCCCCCTCCCCCCTCCCCATGATAGGCCCCGGTGTGTGATGTTCCCCTTCCTGAGTCCAAGTGATCTCATTGTTCAGTTCCCACCTATGAGTGAGAACATGCGGTGTTTGGTTTTCTGTTCTTGTGATAGTTTGCTAAGAATGATGGTTTCCAGCTGCATCCATGTCCCTACAAAGGACACAAACTCATCCTTTTTTATGGCTGCATAGTATTCCATGGTGTATATGTGCCACATTTTCTTAATCCAATCTGTCACTGATGGACATTTAGGTTGATTCCAAGTCTTTTCTATTGTGAATAGTGCTGCAATAAACATATGTGTGCATGTGTCTTTATAGTAGCATAATTTATAATCCTTTGAGTATATACCCAGTAATGGGATGGCTGGGTCATATGGTACATCTAGTTCTAGATCCTTGAGGAATCGCCATACTGTTTTCCATAATGGTTGAACAAGTTTACAATCCCACCAACAGTGTAAAAGTGTTCCTATTTCTCCACATCCTCTCCAGCACCTGTTGTTTCCTGACTATTTAATGATCGCCATTCTAACTGGTGTGAGATGGTATCTCATTGTGGTTTTGATTTGCATTTCTCTGATGGCCAGTGATGATGAGCATTTTTTCATGTGTCTGTTGGCTGTGTGAATGTCTTCTTTTGAGAAATGTCTGTTCATATCCTTTGCCCACTTTTTGATGGGGTTGTTTGTTTTTTTCTTGTAAATTTGTTTGAGTTCTTTGTAGGTTCTGGATATTAGCCCTTTGTCAGATGAGTAGATTGCAAAAATTTTCTCCCATTCTGTAGGTTGCCTGTTCACTCTGATGGTAGTTTCTTTTGCTGTGCAGAAGCTCTTTAGTTTAATGAGATCCCATTTGTCAATTTTGGCTTTTGCTGCTGTTGCTTTTGGTGTTTTAGACATGAAGTCTTTGCCCATGCCTATGTCCTGAATGGTACTACCTAGGTTTTCCTCTAGGATTTTTATGGTATTAGGTCTAACATTTAAGTCTCTAATCCATCTTGAATTAATTTTCGTATAAGGAGTAAGGAAAGGATCCAGTTTCAGCTTTCTACTTATGGCTAGCCAATTTTCCCAGCACCATTTATTAAATAGGGAATCCTTTCCCCATTTCTTGTTTCTCTCAGGTTTGTCAAAGATCAGATGTCTGTAGATGTGTGGTATTTTTTCTGAGGACTCTGTTCTGTTCCATTGGTCTATATCTCTGTTTTGGTACCAGTACCATGCTGTTTTGGTTACTGTAGCCTTGTAGTATAGTTTGAAGTCAGGTAGCGTGATGCCTCCAGCTTTGTTCTTTTGTCTTAGGATTGTCTTGGAGATGCGGGCTCTTTTTTGGTTCCATATGAATTTTAAAGCAGTTTTTTCCAATTCTGTGAAGAAACTCATTGGTAGCTTGATGGGGATGGCATTGAATCTATAAATTACCTTTGGCAGTATGGCCATTTTCACGATATTGATTCTTCCTCTCCATGAGCATGGTATGTTCTTCCATTTGTTTGTGTCTTCTTTTATTTCACTGAGCAGTGGTTTGTAGTTCTCCTTGAAGAGGTCCTTTACATCCCTTGTAAGTTGGATTCCTAGGTATTTGATTCTCTTTGAAGCAATTGTGAATGGAAGTTCATTCCTGATTTGGCTCTCTGTTTGTCTGTTACTGGTGTATAAGAATGCTTGTGATTTTTGCACATTAATTTTGTATCCTGAGACTTTGCTGAAGTTGCTTATCAGCTTAAGGAGATTTTGGGCTGAGACAATGGGGTTTTCTAAATATACAATCATGTCATCTGCAAACAGGGACAATTTGATTTCTTTTCCTAACTGAATACCCTTGATTTCTTTCTCTTGCCTAATTGCCCTAGCCAGAACTTCCAACACTATGTTGAATAGGAGTGGTGAGAGAGGGCATCCCTGTCTTGTGCCAGTTTTCAAAGGGAATTTTTCCAGTTTTTGCCCATTCAGTATGATATTGGCTGTGGGTTTGTCATAAATAGCTCTTATTATTTTGAGGTATGTTCCATCAATACCGAATTTATTGAGCGTTTTTAGCATGAAGGGCTGTTGAATTTTGTCAAAAGCCTTTTCTGCATCTATTGAGATAATCATGTGGTTCTTGTCTTTGGTTCTGTTTATATGCTGGATTATGTTTATTGATTTGCGAATGTTGAACCAGCCTTGCATCCCAGGGATGAAGCCCACTTGATCATGGTGGATAAGCTTGTTGATGTGTTGCTGAATCCGGTTTGCCAGTATTTTATTGAGGATTTTTGCATCGATGTTCATCAGGGATATTGGTCTAAAATTCTCCTTTTTTTGTTGTGTGTCTGCCAGGCTTTGGTATCAGGATGATGTTGGCCTCATAAAATGAGTTAGGGAGGATTCCCTCTTTTTCTATTGATTGGAATAGTTTCAGAAGGAATGGTACCAACTCCTCCTTGTACCTCTGGTAGAATTCAGCTGTAAATCCATCTGGTCCTGGACTTTTTTTGGTTGGTAGGCTATTAATTATTGCCTCAATTTCAGAGCCTGCTATTGGTCTATTCAGGGATTCAACTTCTTCTTGGTTTAGTCTTGGAAGAGTGTAAGTGTCCAGGAAATTATCCATTTCTTCTAGATTTTCCAGTTTATTTGCGTAGAGGTGTTTATAGTATTCTCTGATGATAGTTTGTATTTCTGTGGGGTCGGTGGTGATATCCCCTTTATCATTTTTAATTGCGTCGATTTGATTCTTCTCTCTTTTCTTCTTTATTAGTCTTGCTAGTGGTCTGTCAATTTTGTTGATCTTTTCAAAAAACCAACTCCTGGATTCATTGATTTTTTGGAGGTTTTTTTGTGTGTCTATCTCCTTCAGTTCTCCTCTGATCTTAGTTATTTCTTGCCTTCTGCTAGCTTTCGAATGTGTTTGCTCTTGCTTCTCTAGTTCTTTTAATTGCAATGTTAGAGTGTCAATTTTAGATCTTTCCTGCTTTCTCTTGTGGGCATTTAGTGCTATAAATTTCCCTCTACACACTGCTTTAAATGTGTCCCAGAGATTCTGGTATGTTGTATCTTATTTTAAACCCAGAATTTCATATCCAGCCAAACTAAGTTTCATAAGTGAAGGAGAAATAAAATCCTTTTCAGATAAGCAAATGCTTAGAGATTTTGTCACCAATAGGCCTGCTTTACAAGAGACCCTGAAGGAAGCACTCAACATGGAAAGGAACAACCGGTACCAGCCATTGCAAAAACATGCCAAAATGTAAAGACCATCGAGGCTAGGAAGAAACTGCATCAACTAACGAGCAAAATAACCAGTTAATATCATAATGGCAGGATCAAGTTCACACATAACAATCTTAACCTTAAATGTAAATGGACTAAATGCTCCAATTAAAAGACACAGACTGGCAAACTGGATAAAGAGTCAAGACCCATCAGTCTGCTGTATTCAGGAGACCCATCTCACACGCAGAGACATACATAGGCTCAAAATAAAGGGATGGAGGAAGATTTACCAAGCAAATGGAGAACAAAAAAAAGCGGGGGTTGCAATACTAGTCTCTGATAAAACAGACTTTAAACCATCAAAGATCAAAAGAGACAAAGAAGGCCATTACATAATGGTAAAGGGATCAATTCAACAGGAAGAGCTAACTATCCTAAATATATATGCACCCAATACAGGAGCACCCAGATTCATAAAGCAAGTCCTTAGACACTTACAAAGAGACTTAGACTCCCATACAATAATAATGGGAGACTTCAACACTCCACTGTCAACATTAGACAGATCAACGAGACAGAAAGTTAACAAGGATATCCAGGAATTGAACTCATCTCTGCAGCAAGCAGACCTAATAGACATCTATAGAACTCTCCACCCCAAATCAACAGAATATACATTCTTCTCAGCACCACATCGTACTTACTCCAAAATTGACCACGTAATTGGAAGTAAAGCACTCCTCAGCAAATGTACAAGGACAGAAATTATAACAAACTGTCTCTCAGACCACAGTGCAATCAAACTAGAACTCAGGACTAAGAAACTCAATCAAAACCGCTCAACTACATGGAAACTGAACAACCTGCTCCTGAATGACTACTGGGTACATAATGAAATGAAGGCAGAAATAAAGTGGTGGGCAAAATATCTTGTGGGCAGCACCTTGGCCCACCCACAAGATATCCATGACCTAACCCCTGGAACCTGTCACTGTGTTACCTTACATGGCAAAAGGATCTTTGCACATATAACTAAAGTTAGAGACCTTGAGACAAAGAAATTATCTAGGATTATCCAGGTGGGACAACAATGCCCAACTGTGGTCACAGGAAGACATGACTGCAGAAAAAATGTTCGGGCCGGGTGCGGTGGCTCATGCCTATAATTCCAGCACTTTGGGAGGCCGAAGCAGGTGGATCACTTGAGGTCAGGAATTCGAGACCAGCCTGGCCGACATGGTGAAACCCTGTCTCTACTAAAAATACAAAAACTAGCTGGGCATGGTAGTTAGCATCTGTAATCCCAGCTACTCAGGAGGCTGAGGCAGGAGAATCGCTTGAACCTAGGAGGCAGAGGTTGCAGTGAGCCGAGATCGTGCCACCGCACTCCAGCCTGGGCGACAGAGCAAGACTCAGTCTCAAAAAAAAAAAAAGAAAAAAAAGAAAAAGAAAAAGAAAAAAAAAGAAAAGGAGAAATGTTCAAACAGACGTAATGTTGCTGGCTTTGAAGACTGAAGAAGGAATCACAAGCCAAGGAATATGGGTAGCCTCTAGAAGCTGGGAAAAAAAGGAAATTAATTTTTCCCTAGGCCTCCAGAATGATATAGCCCTGCCTATATGTTAATTTTAGCCCAGTAAGACCTGTGTCAGACTTCTGGCTGTCAGAACCATAAGGTACTACATTTGTCTTGTTTTAAGCCACTATGTTTATAGTAATATGTTACTGCAGCAATAAAAACAACTAATGCACCCATGAAAAAGGTGGTAGATCTAAAAGCCTCATGGATAAAACTCTGAGGTTGCTAATGCACCCACATGCCTGTTTAAAAGGAAGGCTAGACTACGTTGGCACTGACATGCTTGCCTTTGTGTTCAGATCTCTATCTCTCCCTCCTACATGCCCCACCTGGACTTCCAGTTCAGTTAATTCAGCATTCACAAGCAGGTGTGTCACTCAACATCAAGCGTGATTCAATTCAAATCACCAGAGATGTGAAGCCATTTGTGTAGTGCTCCAAAATCCCTCCGAGGACTCATTTGATAAAAATCTGGTTACTTCTGGCTAAGTGATATTTGAGTTTGAGTGCCCCAGTAAATAAGCATCCATTTTTTCCCATTCAAGTTCGGAACCAGTGGAGAGATACAGATAGAAATGTCAGCTTGATCGTTGATAGAAACGGACTGCAAATACGGCTTGAGCTCTCAGTCAAAAGGTGTTGCTAAAGACTGCCAGCTTTCTACTCCCACAGAACTTGGGGGCCTACCCACCAAGAAAAGCTTGATCCATAGATTAGAAACCCTTAGCCAGGACCGATATCTCACACTGACTTGGGACAGAGAAAGAAGAAAGAGAGACAAAGCCCCAGTAATTGATCTTTTAAAATAAATTAGTTACAGCCAATTGAGAAAAGTGGCTAAAAATAAATCAATCAATCTCATTTAAATGAGATCTTCAGATTCTCAGAATTTCCTTTTAATTCCTGTCATTTTTATTTGGGTCCATACCACCAATGAGGGAAATGTTTTTAAAATTTTTAATAAACATATAAAATGTCATGGTTAGTGACTGCCTGGGGCCAACACATAGTCAGTAAAAGAATTTACCAAGACAGTAGTAAGTCTGGAAAGGCAGATTTATTTAAAGAAAAGGGGAGATACACTGCCAGCGAGCAATGGGCAATACAGCAGAGGGAAGGCTGTCTGCTGTCTGCAAAGAGGCAGGGACTGGAGGGGAGTTTTTTAGGTCGTGTTACTTGGGCTTAATATTTGCAGACAGGATGCTAGGTGCAGGTGGGCTTTGATTGGGATGCTTGTAACAGGATGCTTGGGTGCTAGTGAGCCATTTGCAGTTGACCCTATTTCTCAGAACATTTGTTCCTCTCTACCCCCTACTTCTGTTTCTGCCAGCTAAGCTCATTTTTCAGTTTTCTTTCAACTCCTTAGGGCTCCACAAATTGCACATATTTATGGGGTACAACTTGATATTTCAATACATGTATACATTATATAATGAACAAATTAGGGTAATTAGCATGTTTACCACCTCAAAAATTTATCATTTCTTTGTGGTAGGAACACTGAAGATCCTCTCTTCTGGCTAAATTGAGATATACAATGTCTTACTGTTTACTATAGTTACTCTACTGTGCAATAGGACACCAAAAATCATCCTTCCTTCCTAGCTGTAACTTTCTTGACCAACCTCTCCCAATCTCTACCTGCCCCCGGCCCTCCCCAGTCTCTGGTAACCACTGTTCTATTGCCTACTTTCATGATATCAAGGTTTTTTTTTTTGGATTCCACATATGAATGAGATTATGTGGTATTTGTCTTTCTCTGCCTGGATTATTTCACTTAACATAATATCCCCTAGATTCATCCATGTCACAAATGACAACATCTCCTTGTTTTTATGGCTGCATAGTATTTCATTGTGTATATATACCACATTTGCTTTCTCCATTCATTCATTGTTGGACACTTAAGTTGATTCCATTGAATAGTGCTAGAATAAACATGTGAGTGAGTATGTCTCTGTGATATACTGATTTCATTTCCTCTGAATATATACCCAGTAATAGGATTCTGGATCATATGGTAGTTCTATTTTTAATATTTTGAGGAACTCCATACTATTTTCCACAAATGATGAACTAATTTACATCCCCACTAATAGCATATAAGGGTTCCCTTTTCTCCACATCCTTGGAAACACTTGTGTCTTTTGTCTTTGTGATAATAATCATTTTAAGTGGAATGAGGTGATATAGTGGTTTTGATTTGTATTTCTCTGATGATTAGTGATGTTAAGCATTTTTCCATACACCTGGGTTGGTATTTATGTCTTCTATTGAGAAATGTTCATTAAGGCCTTTTGCCATTTTTAAATCAAATTATTTGTTCTGGGTTTTTTTGCTACTGAGTTGTTTGAATTCCTTATATATTCTAGATATTCTTTCCTTGTCCAGCTGTCTAGTTTGCAAATATTTTCCCCCATTCTATAGGTTGTCTCTTTACTCTTGATTGTGTCCTTTGATGTACATGAGCTTTTTAGTTTAATATAATCCCATTTGTCTATTTTTGTTTTTGTCTGTGCTTTTGAGATCATATTTTAAAAATCCTTACCTAGTCCAATGTCATGAAGCATTTCCTCTGTTTTTGTCTATCAGTTTCATATTTTCAAGTCTTACATGTACATCTTCACTTCATTTTTAGTTGGATTTTGTACATGGTGAGAGATAGGGGTCCAGTTTTATTCTTCTGCATATAGATATCCAATTTTACCCACACCATTTATTGAAGACACTGTCCTTTCCCCAGTGTGTATTCTTGGCACCCTTATTGAAAATCAGTTGGCTGTAGATATGTGGAATTATTTCTGGACTCTCTATTCTGTGCCATTGATCTGTGTGTATTTTTACACCAATGCCATGCTGTTTTAGTTACTATCACTTTCTCATGTGAGGTAGTGGTATGCCTCCAGTTTTGATTTTTGTGTTTGTTTGTTTTTAATCAAGATTGCTTTGGGTGTTCAGAGTCTTTTTGTGATTCTATACAAGTTTTAGGATTTTGTTTTTTCTGTGAAGAATGTCACTGGAATTTTTTTTGTGTTTTTTTTGGTTTTTTTTTTTTTTTTTGGAGATGGAGTCTCGCTCTGTCACCCAGGCTGGAGTGCAGTGGCGCAGTCTCGGCTCACTGCAAGCTCCGCCTCCTGGGTTCACGCCATTCTCCCGCCTCAGCCTCCCGAGTAGCTGGGACTACAGGTGCCCACCACCACACCCGGCTAATTTTTTGTATTTTTTTTTAGTAGAGACAGGGTTTCACCGTGTTAGCCAGGATGGTCTCGATCTCCTGACCTCGTGATCCGCCCGCCTCGGCCTCCCAAAGTGCTGGGATTACAGGCGTGAGCCACCGCGCGGAATTTTAACAGGGATTGTATTAAATCTGTGTATCACTTTGGATAGTAAGGACATTTTAACAATGTGAATTTTTCCAATCCATGAACACCTCTTTTTGCATCCTCTTTAATTTCTTTCATTAATGTTTTGTGTAGTTTATTTATTTATATATTGAGATGGAGTCTCGCACTGTCACCCAGGCTGGAGTGCAATGGCGCAATCTCAACTCACTGCAACCCCCACCTCTTGGGTTCAAGTGACTCTCCTGCCTCAGCTTCCCAAGTAGCTGGGATTACAGGTGCCTGCCACCACGCCCAGCTAATTTTTTTGTATTTTTAGTAGAGACAGAGTTTCACTATGTTGGCCAGGCTGGTCTCGAATTCCTGACCTCGTGATCCACCCACCTCAGCCTCTCAAAGTGCTGGGATTACAGACGTGAGCCACCATGCCTGGCCATTAATGTTTTATAATTTTTAATGTACAGATTTTTTACCTTCTTGGTTAAATTTACTCCTGAGTATATTACTTTTTGTAGCTATTATAAATGTAGCTATTGTAAATTCAAATGATTTCATTACATTTTTTATCTGTATTCTTCTGTATCTTGCAAGTTTCCCTAAAATCACTACTTTGATTTCTTTTTAAGACATTTTGTAAGTTTCCTTTTCTTTGGGGTTTACTACTGGAGAATAACATTCATTTGAAGGTGTCATGTTTCTTTGCTTTCTCAAGTTTCTTGTGTATCTACTTTGTTTTGTTTTTTGCTTGTTTGTTTGAGATGGAATCTGGCTCTGTCACCCAGGCTGGAGAGCAGTGGTGTGATCTTAGCTCACTGAAACCTCTGCTTCTCAGGTTCAAGAGATTCTCCTGCCTCACCTCCCAAGTAGCTGGGATTACAAGTGTGTGCCACCACATCCAGCTGATTTTTGTATTTTTTGTAGAGATAGGGTTTCACCATGTTGGATAGGCTGGTCTTAAACTCCTGACTTCAAGTTATCTGCCCGCCACAGCCTCCCAATGTGCTGGGATTACAGGCATGAGCCACCACACCTAGCCTTGTGCATCTACTTTGATATCTGTGCATCTGCTGAATCCGTTTCTGCTTCCAATTTTACAGAGTAGCTTTTATAAGGAAAGACTTTTTCCTACAGATGTGTCCTATGGTGTCAGTTCAGTAGTGTGAATTCACATTGGTTCTGGGTGGACACAGTAGTTGGGTCTCCATACAGCTTCATCAGGTATAATCCATGTAGTAATATCTCTGAGTGCCTCAATGGCCTAGACTGCAGGAGTTTAGGGCAGTAGTGGTGCAGCTTTGCCACAGAAAGGGCCACCAGGCTGGTTCTTAAGCTGGAGGTACATGCACAACTGTGCAGGATCACCTGTTCCTTGCAGGGAAGGGTGTCATGTGGACTTGGATGCAAGGGTCATCACCATTTCACTGGGCCTAGGTTCTACACAGCTGGGGTTGTGGTGCCACAGTCATCTGTGTGAGCATGTAAGAATGACAGTGGAGTCTCAGGGATGGAAAGATCAGTGGTTACTGTTCCCCAGAGTAGAGCACACTCTAGCAGTGGCTCCAGTTTCAAGGTGTCACTGTGCCATAACAGCCTGGGTCATGGGAGGTGGGCAGTGTACAATGTGAGCTCCTACTGTGAAACAATGCCGCTGTGGGAACTCCAGACAGCTCCCCCAAGGGCCTGTGAGGACTGCCACATTCACCTGTAGCAAGGACTACCTGTATCTGTACTGGTAACAGGGCTGCTGGGGGCTCCCTGCTTACCTGACAGAGGAGATGGAGTAGTAGAGGCAGAGTACTTCACCCTCCTCTTTATGCTGCCATCCTGAGTTACTGTTTGCCACAGGGATTCTGCCATTCCCTTGCTATACTGCAGTGCTCTCCCTCAGATACTCTAGTCTAATTGTAGTTGTTTATTTGTTGTTTTGGTCTTTTTGTGTATGAGGAGGTAAGTGCCAAGTACCTCTAGTTAGCCTCTTACTGATAACCAGGAAATGCTTTGAATGGAAAATAGAATGGATTCTTTCTGGTGTTTATTGTTTATTTTCAATTTTTTTTTTTTTTGAGACAGAGTCTCACTCTGTTGCCCAGGCTGGAGTGCAGTGGTGTGATCTCGGCTCACTGCAACCTCCACCTCCCAGGTTCAAGCAATTCTCCTGCCTCAGCCTCCCAAGTAGCTAGGATTACAAGCACGCACCACCAAGCCCAGCTAAGTTTGTATTTTTAGTAGAGACGGGGTTTCACCATATTGGCCAGGTTGGTCTCGAACTTTTAACCTAAAGTGATCTGCCTGCCTTGGCCTCCCAAAGTGCTAGGATTACAGGCATGAGCCTTATTTTCAAATTTCTAAAGTAAGATATTTGAATTTTTATTTTTAGTGTTGACTGATGTAAAATAAGAGTAGGGTTTTGTATATTTCTGTGTGATTTGCTGATGAGTCACCTACAGTATTCCTTGACACTGAGGTAGAAATAGCAACAGACTAGTTCAAGTAAGTCTACTCTTCCTATGTGACCTTCAAAAAATAATTTTACCTTGCTCAGCCTCAGTCCTCTCACTTGCAAAAGAGAAATAACCGGACCTTGCCTGCCTAGAGACAGTGCGAAGGTCAGGTAAGATAATGAACATAAAAGCAGATATTATGTATTGTTTCTATGACTTCAGAAATTATTAAATACTTAACAAATTAGATCATGAATGTGATATGGCCTAAAAAGGTAGTATAAATGGAAGATATTTGATATACATAATCTGTTGTCAATTAAAGAAATACTTAAATTTTCCACAAAGGGTATTAAGAGACCATTCGTTTTAGAGTACACATTGGAACATTGTAACTTAAAACAAGAACATATTGTATTGGATAAAATATTTTTATTTTAGGACTTACATGATTGCTGCATGTCCTGTACCGAATGTTCTGCCCTTCACAATTCCTAAAGGAAAAAAGAAAGAAGAAAGAAGAAATCATGATTTCATAGAAGAGGCAGCATTTAAAAAAAAAAAAAAATCAAATACAAGGCATTGGTTCCCTGTAAAACTTTCACTAGTGCACATTACCCCAAAGATTCAAAGTTTAATTCTAAGAAACTAATTTTCAAGGATTGGGGGCCAAGAAGTCTTGTGGAAGTGTCACATTAAATAAAGAATGAATTCTTTAGGTAATAGTAGTACTCACATGCAATTCTTACCCAACGGCCCGTATAACCATTACAATTAATGTACAATATGTGTGTGTCTCATGTGTGAATATGTGTATTCTTTTCTATAATGAAAAGGGAAAAGCTACATGCAGAAGCATTTGTGTAGCATGTTTCCACTAGGACATTTCTCTTCCCTTACTGAAGCAACTCAAGTTAGCAGGGCACTCACTGTCTTCCTTTAATTAGTACAACAGTGTCTGTTAGAAATTTGCTTGAAGTAATGCTTCTTTTTTTTTTTTTTTTTTTTTTTTTGAGACAGAGTCTTATTCTGTCTCCCAGGCTGAAGTGCAATGGCTTGATCTCAGCTCACTGCAACCTCCGTCTCCCAGGTTCAAGCAATTCTCCAGCCTCAGCCTCCAGAGTAGCTGGGATTGCATGTGCACACCCCCATACCTGGCTAATTTTTGTATTTTTAGTAGAGACGGGGTTACACCATGTTGGCTAGGCTGGTTTCGAACTCCTGGCCTCAAGTGATCCACCCGCCCCAGCCTCTCAAAGTGGGGGGATTACAGGTGTGAGCTACTGTACCCAGCCTACTTTATTTCAATCATTGACCTTACCAAATGGGATTATACAAAGTCATGTTGGAACAGCATTCTTGGGATGCTAATACTGGTAAGTCTGAGAATTTTCCAGGGATGACCACCACATAACCTATCTTCCCCCACAGCCACTAGCTCTGGGACCCCGCCACTCACTTTCCAGGCAGTTTTCCTTTGGGAGACTGGAATTCCATCCAACAGGTACTTCCCTTAGTCCAGTGCTTGTCCGTCTATATTTTACATAAACTCCTTAAAGATATCTAATCTATTCATGGCACTTTTCCCAATTTTTCAATGGAGTTACATATTTTTTCCCTTTATGTTTTCCTGGTGAATTCAATGGCAAATGTGGAGCCAGGAAAGCTAAACACAGGCTTAAATAATCATTTTGAATTAAAAGTCAATAGATACTATTTCAATTGTTACTAAAATATTTATTTCTATGGGAACAAAATAATTTTAAAGTGGATAGGAGGTCATTTTTTTGCCACTATGATTTAAATATGAGCCTATATGAAATGATTGATAGAGTCAGCAATGTTAAACTCACTGCATATACCTTCTGATGCTTCCATTTTTCTTGATTACAAAAGAAATAAGTGGAAACCAGTAATGTGCCAGGAAGTATAGAGGTAGTCACTCAAAATCCTATCACCAAGAACTTTATTCTTTTGTCATTTAACCCTCCATTGTTTCTGCCATTTACAGGACTGAAAATCATACTGTTAATTCATCCTAGTATTTGTTTTAATCTAATATTATAAGCATTTTCTCATTTCATTGATAATTCTTTGGAAAAATTATTTTAATGATTACATCACAGTCCATTATACAAACATTATTTTTGTAGCTGTAAATTTAAAACTTTTAAAATTGTGACAAAATACACATAACATAAAACTTACCATCCTAACCACTTTTAAGTGTGTGGTTCAGTGTTTAAGTATGTTCACATTGCTATGCCAATATTACCTTTTGTGATTACATTGCTTCTCTTTTTCCCTACTTAAAAACTGACATATATTAAAATTCTATTTGGTATGTATACAATTTTAAGAGTTTTGACAAACCCATACAATTGTGTAACTACTACCACAAGGAATATTTGGAACAGTTCCATCACCCCAAAAATGCCCTCAGGTTGCCCCTGTATAGTCAGCCTCTTCCCCCACCCTCAGCTCCTGGCAACCACTGGTTGGTTTTGTCCCTATAATTTGTCTTTTCCAAAATGTTATATAAATGGAATCGCACCATATGTAGCTTTTTGAGACTGGCTCTTTTTAGCATAATATATTTGAAAATCATTCTTGTGGTTGCAGGTATCTAGTTTGCACTTTTTTAATTGCTGAGTGGTATTCTATTGCACAAATGTACAACTGTTTATTCACTCACCAGGTAATATTTGAGTTGTTTTTAGTTTTGGGTAAGTATGAAAAAATGCTATAAACATTCACATGGAGGTTTTATGCTAACAAAGCTTTTCATTTCTCGGGTAAATACCTAGAAGTGGGATTTCTGAGTCCATTCTTTTTTATATAATATAAAATTTATTTGGTAAACATCTTTAGGTTTTCATTTTTGTCCATACATACAATACATATTTAGAAGTATTTTAAAACAAATCCCAGTCCTTTCATAATATGAATTTTTTCATGTATGAGTTTTTAACTCTTGGCTGGCTAAATATTATTTAATTAGTTGGATGTATGGCTGGCATATGATTAAATCTTTGCCTTTCATACAAGAAAGGCAATGCTGCATGATATGGTATTACTTCTTACATGATCCTTTTTTCTCAAAGCTGTAAACACACTTCATTGACCCTTGACATTTAGACTTGCAGAGGAGAAATATGATTATTCCTTTGCTTGTGTGTTTTATGTTTCTGCCTGAAAGGTTATAGTACTCTTGTTTTGTTGTGTTAGTATTTGATATAAAAGTTAAGTTATAATCAGGATGTATCCAGTCGTGTGTTTCATCAGTCTTTACTGAAAATGGTGAGCCTTTTTGAATGGAATACTCAAGGTCTTTATTTACAATGCTGCTGATTATTCTCAGATTATGATTTTGATTACTGCTCTTGTTCCATAAATGCCTATAATTGTGAGGTTGGAGCTCCCTCTCTCTGCATCTATTATTTCTTCATTAATCCATCTATGATTTCCTCATATATATATATATCTCATTTCATTGACCTTTTCTTGTGCTTATAAGAAATCTTCTATAGATATTCCTCCACACTACTGGTTTTAATTTTCTGTAGTGGTTATTTTCTATTTTACTGTGTCCGGTGAACTTTTAATATTAACTTCCACACTTTTTCCTTTGCAGTTTTTCTCAAACTCTCCCTCCTCCATTTCCATTTCATACTACCTTCACCTTAAACTTTCTGTTCCAACTGCAACTTGTACCCATTGTCTCCTCTCATCTTGTGTTTTTGAGGTGGTATAATCCCTAATTAGATTTAGAAGGCTTTGGGAGAAGGACATTTTGGAGTGAAAAGAACAGCATTATAGCTGCCTCCAAAAGCATTACCTAACTTGTAGTTAAATCATATTTAGGTAGATGTGCTTTCGTGATTTGTGGTTCAGAACATCTTCCCAGATTATCACAATGGGTTGGCTGTGTCTTAATATTTTGCAGCACTGCATATTTCTGTTTTTAAAATTTTGTCATAGGTATTTTATTCTTAAATTTATTAAAATCTTGCTAAGAGTACATCAAATTTTAATCATTCAAGCATCACCAAACTGGGAGGCTGGTAGAAAAAAATATATTGGTGTGGAGAAGTCTTTCTCTTGGTCAAGGAGAAAATGACTCCATTCTACTGGGAAACAACAGCTACGCCTATGGAAAAGGTCATTCACTTACATGGCCTACTTCATTTTGCTTTTTATGTATGAACAAAAGAAGAAAATAAATAATAGGAAAAGTGAAGAAGTAATTGAAATTACTCTCTTATTTTGGAAAAGCCCCAGTTGAGGGAAGTTGCTAATAGATTAGTGAAGTGATAACCAAAAAGCTTTTTGTACCATGCTGACTTGCACCTCTATAAAGCATTTAATGCTAATTTCAAAGGAACAAGCAAATTAGAGAGTCACAGGTTAAAAAAATATATTTGAATTGATGGGAATACTGGAATACAAAAATTGTTGAAACTTAATAAAAATGGCATTTTCTTTAAACATTTTCAGAAATAATTTTTAGATGCATTTTTAGTAGTTGCTTAATTTTAGCTATTTATATTAAAAACTGTTCTTGTAAAAAGAAACTTAAAACTAAAAGGTAAGGAAAGAATATATCAAAGGTATCTTATGGCTGTGTCTCAGGCCTTCAGTGTAGACCATGTGTATAGCAACGGCCTAAACTCCATTGCCACCTGCTGTGTCCTAATTGTAAGCTGAGTTTCCAGGAGTCACTAATTTGCATCTTGAGTGTTGAGCCTTAAAATATAAACCGAAAAAGTATGTACAACTCTACTACAAATCCCACTACAATTGCAGCATGGTGATATGAAAAAGAGAGCATTTTATGTCATGAATTTTCAAAACATAATGCACCATTTTAGACTCAGTCTTCCTTCAACAATGTCTTACGGTGATACTACTATCTACCAGGATATGGATATAAAGATTCAGGGAGATTACTTCTCTATTTCCTTTATAAGTCAGTAGCAAGGTTTTTTTTAAAAAACCCAACCACCTGGTGACCATTTTTAACAATCTATTTTACTTTGTCCAACCTAATACATAGTAAACTCAGTGACTGGCCTCTATTGATGTGGCTTGCTTTGGTTACAATTTAGTATGAAAACGAATGACTACTTCATGAAACAGGCATAAAATGAAATGCAAGTTATTTTAAAGTTAAGGACATTGGAATCCTAATTCCCCAAGCAGGAACCTGCCAGCTTATTCTGGAATAATTCCTTTGGGCCAAAGCAACTAAGCTGCAGAAATATTACTTACAAGTTTTAAATTTCATTGTAATTAGTATATGCAAGAGCTAATGGTTATCAAGAGTATTTGAAAATTCAAGAGCATCATTTCACAATTATGTATTTTCTATCCATTACAACATTCATAACACCCTGTATTGAAGAGTTTTGAAGTCATAAATTTATGAATATATAAAAAACATATGTTGATTCCACATGAGGATATATTGAAAACATTAATAAAATTTCCCTGGAGTTCATAGCACTATAATTTATTATATTCATTTGATGATATATTGACTCAAATACTGGTGTCATAAAGCCTGAGAAGTATGTGTTTTGAAGAATAAAAATATATTAATTTTTAAAATAGTATTTAACTTAAACCTGTGTTTCCCATGATTGGTACTTAACTAGAATATCAAGTTACACACTTCTGCAAGAGAAAGAGACATTCTGGCTGGCATATGGTTTGCAGTGCAAAAGAACTGACTATTTAAAGTAATCAAATTCTGAAATAACTTTATCCACAAGAAATATATAAGCAAAATAGCTATATTTGCTATTTTCCTAAATCATGAATGCCCTAAATCATGAATTTGAAGAAGCACACTGATAAAAGAGAAGGCACTGAAATGCTTTCTAAAGCTTTGGGATGGCTTTCAGCTTGGTTTTATATGTAATCACCTCCATATTCCTCTTCCAAGAAAAACTGACCACAAGTATTCAATATTTATGAAGACTTAATAAGTCTCCAAGGCAGTTCAAGGATAAAGAGACCTGATAAGCATTCCAAGGGAAAGTACTTCCAAAACGACAGTGAAAGTTCTTAACATGGGAATGGGTCAGGAATGATTAAGGTTTGCAGCTGCTTAAAATGTGGGGAGCAAGAATGAGTGAATTATTAAAGAACCTGCTACCATGCTTTTGAATTAAACTAATTTCATTATAGCCAAAAAGTGGTGTTACTGTCCCTGTTTCTTAGACATGGAAAAAGTGGGTGTGCCACAGGCCTGATCCTATGCTAGGAACCAAGCTGGGAGAGCACATGCAATGACATGCATTTATCTTACTTCTGAAATACCACAGAACCTATTATTCTCTCAATATATGCACACATATGCACAAATACATATATACATATTTGATTTAGGATGTTTTCTACCCTTAGATACCTGTTTAAATTAGATGAGCTCAGGGACCAGGCAAATTTGGAGATTCTCAGGCCTAAAAGCAAATTTCAGAATGTAGGCTAAGGTTTGTGTAGAAATAGACTAAAGAATGCTATATTAAGTCCTAAGAAATGAAAAAGTTAAGCAAATCCTACATCAGAAATAGGAGAGGTAACTGAGTAAATGGAATCATAATGTACAAAAAAACTTCTGCAGTTTTTTTTCTTTCTCTGAAAACTGTTTTTGAGACTATCCATGTTAACAGATGTAACTCTATAATTCATTCACTTTTAGAGATCTGTAGGAATCCCAGTTATAAATACACCAAATTTATTTATCAATTCTCTTTATTCTTCATTGATCAATTTTCCTAAATGTTGATGAAGATTATTCCAAATCTTCATTTGGAAGTTGGTTTCAAATTTTAAACTGCACCCACAGTTCTGCAATGAGCAATCTTATATCACCATGTTAGGCATATTTACACATTTCTCTGGGATATATACTTGAGCAGGGTTGTTCTGTTCCAGGTGTTTACAGCATCACTATTACCAGATATTGACAAATTGCTCTCTAACATGGGCATACCAATTTTCACCCTCATTACCAGTACAGGAAGGTTCCTATTTTTATACATCTAGGTCAATATTTCACATTTTAAAACTTTTTAATTTTTTCCCAATATGAAGAATGTGAAATATGTCATTTCATATTCTTTTTCTTTTTGGGGTAGACAGAGTCTTGCTGTCTCACCCAGGCTGGAGTGCAGTGGTGCAATCTCAGCTCACTGCAACCTCCTGGGCTCAAGTGATTCTTGTATTTCTGCTTTCCGAGTATCTGGGATTACAGGCATGTGCTACCACGTCAGGGTAATTTTTGTATTTTTTAGAAAAGGGGTTTCATCATGCTGGTCTCAAACTCCTGACCTCAAGTGATTCACCCATCGCAGCCTCCCAAAGTGCTGGGATTACAAGTGTAAGCCACCACACCCAATCTCATTTCATACGGTTTTGCAGGTTTTTGTCAGTGAAATTATTATTTTCATTTGTTTTTTACTATGCAGATTCATCTTCTGTGAATTTCCTGTTCATATTCTTTGCTCACTTTTCTACTAGGCTCTTTTTGCTTCTATTTTATTGGTAAGTAGAAGTTACTTAATATTTCAAATACTAGTCCTTTATTAGTTATATTCATTGTCAAGATTTTCTCCCACTCTATGGCTTGTCTTTTCTTTAGGTTTATATTTTTGTGATACAGATGTACATTTTTATTGTGCTTGAATTTATCTATATTTTCCTTTGTAACTCAAACTTTTTGTATCTTAGGGAATATTTTACTATCTAGAAATCACAAAGATAATCTTCTGTATTTCTTTATAAATGTTTCCAGACATTGCTTTTTACAAGTAGAGATTAATGCACTTGGAATTTATTCTTTACATGAATTGATATGTTCTAATATTTTCCTTTGACTATTGATAATCATATCTGAGCACCATGTATTGAATACCCCTCTTTCCTGCACTGATTTACAGGGCCACTTTCAATATGTACCAAACTTCCACATATGCGTATATCTGTTTCTGGGCTCTCAATTTTGCCACACTTGCTATTCCTGCCTATGCCATTAGTATAGTTAAAAGAAACATTTTAATTGTCTGTGCAAGTCCCTTATTTTGTTCTTTTTCAAAATTATTTTCATTTCTTTGCACTCCTATATGATGCTTAGAATTGAAATTATGCTAATAGATTAACAAAGGGAAAAACTGGCATGTTTATGATGTTGAGATTTCCTATCTATGAACATATTGTATCTCTCCTTTTATTTAGGTAAGCTTCTAAATCTTCCATAAAAGTCTTACACATTTTTTATTGAATTTATTACAACATACCATATATTTTGCTAGTAGTGCCTTTTGAAATTTTACTTTCTACTTAGTTTTTGGTACCGTGTAAGAGCACAGTCATTTGTGCATTAATTTGTTTTCAGTAATCTTTATTGAATTATTTTATTAGTTTTATTATTTGATGTACAAGTACCTTGGATTTTTCTATCTGCACAATTTAGTAGTCTCTGAATAATGAGAGTTATCCTTCTATTTCATTTTTTTTTCTAGCCTTACTACACTGACTAGGACCTCAAATACAATAATGAATACAAACAATGACAGTGGGCATTCTTATCTCTCACCTAATGTTAGGGAGAATGTAGTAACATTTTACTATCAAGATTATCTACTGTACATTAAGAGTGTATACCTTTATTCCTAGTTTGCTGATATTTTTCAATTAAGAATAAGTATTCATTTTATCAAGTGCTACTTTTGCATCAATATAGATAACTGTATGGCTTTTCTCTCGTATATCATCAATGTTTTGCCTCCTGGTGCTTACTCCTCCCAAGTATTTCCTTGTGTGTTACCAGTTTTAGGATTGCAAGTTTGTCAATTAGCATGGCTCTATTGACAGGAATCCTATGCAGCCGGTTGGTGGCCTGACTCTCAGATCTTTCACTGCTGCTATAACCTCAAGGATATCACAGGCTACAAGATCACTTTCCATATTAATTTCCCAAGTAAATGTTTCCACAATCATATAGGATATATGTATTCAATGCAATATATATAATACGTATAGGCCAATATATACGCAATTCCAAATTTTGGGAGAACAGGTTCATTGTTCCAACGTGGATTTTTTTTTTTCATATGGAATTAAGACTAAGATATTTAAATTCCCTATGCTGGTGTGTGGACGTTTTTCCCCTAGTCCTTCTGTTTAAGTGTCTGAACCTCAAGGGTCTTGCCTTTATCTTAGGGTTGCAGTTCCCACGGTGTGAACTCACATACACTAAAGACTTGATCTTTTGTGATTGTGAAAGAATTGAAACTCAACAGCCTGAGTTTTTGCGACGATCAAATCCCATCTCCATCACCAGGGCAGGCACAGAATCAGTTATGCACTTACTAGTTTGGCATTCAGTTTACTCTTTGCTTTTTGGCCCTGTGGATTTCCCTTAATTTCTTGTAGATTCAACTTTAGTGGTGGTGGTGGTGTTGTTTTAAATGCATGTCCCATTTTGCCTGGCATTTCTAGTTTTTTTGTTTTTTTTTTAATTAAATTAAATCTTCTACTTAAAATAATTGTAAATCAGCTGGGCACAGTGGCTCATGCCTGTAATCCCAGCACTTTGGGAGGACAAGACAGGTGGATCACTTGAGGTCAGGAGTTCAAGACCAGCCTGGCCAACATGGTGAGACCCAGTCTCTACTAAAAATGCAAAAAATTAGCCGGGCATGGTGGCGTGCACCTGTAATCCCAGCTACTTAGGAGGTGGAGGTGGGAGAACTGCTTGAGCCCTGGAGGCAGACGTTGCAGTGAGCCAAGATTGTGCCACTGCACTCAAGCCTGGGCAACAGAGCGAGACTCCATCTCAAATAATAATAATAATAATAATTGTAAATCACATGCATTTGTAGAAAAATAATAAGAGACCCCCTGGATCCCTCAAGGGTAACATCTTGTAAAACTCTACAACAAGAATACAACTAGGAGATTGATATTAATACAGGTAATGTACAGAACATTTCTATCATCACAAGGCTCCTGCAAGTTGCCTTTTATAAAGCTGCATCTCCTCCCCACCCATCTATCCTCTTCCTTAGCACCTAGCAACTACTATTCTCCATTTCTACAATTTCTGTCATTTCAAGAATATTACATAAGTGAAATACAGTATTTAAGTTTTGGAGATTGGATTTTTATAACTTCATTGTAATAATCTGGAGATTCATCAAGATTGTTGTGTTTATCAATGGTTCATTTCCATTCACTGCTGTGTAGCAGTCCCTGATATAGATGTAACACCATTTGTTTAACGATTCACCCACTAAAGGGCATTGGGGTTGTTTCCACCTTTTGGCCACTGTGAGTAAAACCGGTATAAACATTCATGTATGGGTTTTAGGTTTTATTGTGAACCTAAGTCTTCAGTTATCTGAGAAAAATGCCCAGGAGTGCAATTGCTGAGTTGTATGGTAGTTGCATGTTTATTTTTTAAAAGAAACTGCCTATTTTCCAGAATGGCTATATCATTATACATTCTCAGAACCGAAATAAGAGCAACACTCTTTCTCTGCATCCTTGCCAGTATTTCATGTTGTGAACTTTTTGAAAGTTATTCTGATAGGTAGGTAACGATATCTTATTGCAGTTTTAATTTGCATTTCCTTAATAGCCAGTAGTGTTGAACATATTTTTATGTGCTTATTTGCCATCTGTGAATTCTCTTGGGTAAAATATCCATTCACGTCCTTTGTTCATTTTGTAATTAGATTGTTTGATTTTTAATTGTTGATATTTAAGAGTTCTTAATAGAGATACTATTCCTTTGTTAGGTCATTTTCAAATATTTTCTCCCGTTGATCTCATTTGTTTATTCCTCTGCCAATACCACTGCTCTCAATACTGCAGCCATATAGTAAGTCTTGATATTAAGTAAGCTGATTCCTCCCACTCTATTCTTTTAAAATATCTTTTAAAAATCAACAGATACATACCCATGATCCCAGCACTTTGGAAGGCCCAGGCAGGCAGATCACTTGAGGTCAGGAGTTCAAGACCAGCCTGTCCAACATGGTGAAACCCCATCTCTAATAAAAATACAAAAATTAGCCGGGCATAGTGGTACATGCCTGTAATCCCAGCTACTCGGGAGGCAGAGGTAGGAGAATCGCTTGAACCTGGGAGGCAGAGGTTGCAGTGAGCAGAGATCCCGCCACTGCACTCCAGCCTGGGCAACAAAGTGAGCCTTCATCTCAATAACAACAAAACACCAACAGATAAAATTGTATGTATTTATCATGTACAATATGATGTTTTAAAGTATCTATACATTGTGGAATGACGAATCAAACTAATTAACATATCCATTATCTCACAGAGTTATCATTTTTGCGGTGATAATACTTAACATTCAGTCTCAGCATTTTTCAATAATATATTGTTATTAAGTACAATGACACTGTTGCACAATAGATCTGCTAAACTTATTCCTCTTACCTAACTGAAATTTTGAATCCTTCCACCAACATGTCCCCAACTCCCCTCCTCAACCACTCTAACCCCTGGCAACTGCCTTTCTACTCTCTTTTTCTATGAGATCAACTTTTTCAGCATCTACATATGAGTGAGATTATGTGGTATTTGCCTTCCTGTGCCTAACTTACATCACTTAAAATACTGTCTTCCACGTTAATCCACATTGTCATGAATAATAGGATTTCCTTCATTTTTCATGGCTGAATAGTATTATATTGTGTATATATACCGTTTTCTTTATCCATTCATTCACTGATGGACACTTAGTTGTTTGCATACCTTGGCTATTGTGAAAATACTGCAACAAACATGGAAGTGCAGGTATCTCTTCGACATCTTGATTTCATCTCCTTTGGATATATATCCAATAGTGAGACTGCTGGATCATATCATATCTTTTTGTTTGTTTGTTTTTTGAGACAGAGTCTCACTCTGTTGCCCAGGCTGGTGTGCATGGTGTGCAGTGACACAATCTTGACTCACTGCAACCTCTGCCTCCCAGGTTCAAGTGATTCTCCTGTCTCAGCCTCCTGAGTAGCTGGGATTACAGGCATGCGCCACCACACCTGGCTAATTTTTGTATCTTTAGTAGAGACGGGGTTTTGCCATGTTGGCCAGGCTGGTCTCGAACTCCTGACCTCAGGTGCTCCACCCCCCTCGGCATCCCAAAGTGCTGGGATTACAAGCATAAGCCACCATGCCCGGCTGATACCTCTATTTTTAATATCTTGAGGAACCCCTATACTGTTTTTCATAGCAGCTATACCAATTTAGATTCTCGCCAACAGGGTGCAAGGGTTCCCTTTTCTCTGCATCCTTGCTAATACTTGTTGTATTTGTCTTTTTAATAGCCATCCTAACAGGTGTGAGATGACATCTCATTGTGGTTTAGGTTGCATTTCCCTGATAATTACTGATGTTGAGCATTTTTTCACATATCTTTTAGCCATTGTATATCTTTTAAGAAATGTCTATTTGGGTCCTTTGCCCATTTTTAATCAGGTAATTTTTTTCTTGCTATTCAGTTTAATTTGTCATGTATTTTGGATATTAACCCCATGGCAGAGGCATAGCTTGCAAATACTTTCTCCCATTCTGTAGGTTATATCTTCACTCTGTTGATTGTTTCCTTTGTTGTACAGAAGCATTTTAGTTTGATGTAATCCCATTTGTCCATATTTTTCTGTGCTTTTGGGGTCATGTGTAAAATAATCATTTCCCAGACAAATGTCATAGAGCTTTTCTCCTATGATTCTTCTGGATGTAAAATTTCTTACATTTTAATCTGTAATCTATTTTTAGTTGATTGTTCTATATGGCATGAAATAGAGGTCTAATTTCATTCTTCTTCATGTGGATATCTATTGAAGAGACCATCTTTTCCCCCTGTGTTCTTGACACCTTTGTAAAAAAATCAGTTGGCTGTAAATATATGAACTTATTTCAGAGCTCTATATTCTGTTCCATTGGACAACTTGTCTGTTTTTATGCCATTACCATTCTGTTTTGTTTACTACAGCTCTGTAGCATATTTTGAAGTCAGGTAGTATAATGCCTCCAGATTTGTTCTTTTTGATCAAGATTGTTTAAGTTATTTGGGGTCTTTTATGGTTCCATACAAATTTTAGGATTGTTTTTTCTATTTCTATGAAGAATGTCATAGAGATTTTTATAGAGATTACACTGAATCTGTAGATCACTTTGGGTAGTATCAACATTTTAGTATTACTTTTTCCAATCTATGAATGCAGAATATTGTTCCATTTATTTGTGTCTTCTTCAATTTCTTTCATCCGTATTTTATAGTTTTCATTGTAGAGATCTTTCATCTCCTTGGGTAAATGTATTACAGGTATTTTATTAGGGTTTTTCTTTCATTAGCACATTGCAGTATTAGGTGTACAAGTCCTATACATGTTCTCTTAGATTTACCCTTAGTATTTAACTTTTGTGAATGATTATTAATGACATTGTATTTTTAAATTTTGTTATCTATGTGCTCATCACTAGTAAGAGAAATACAATTGATTTCTGTATTTTTATTTTGTATCCAGGACCTTGCCAAACTCACTTTTTAGTTTTAGAAGTTATCTTGTAGATTTCTTGGGATTTTCTATGTAGACAAAAATGTCATCTGCAAACAAAGACAGTTTTATTTTTCTTCTTCTATGAGTAAGAGTAGTGAGATAGACACCCTTGCCTTATTCTGTACCTTAGGGGGAAAGCATTCAGTCTTTTACCATCAATTATAATATACAATATTAGTTAAATGTTCTTAAATTTTTATCAAGTTGATATCTGTTTCTATTTTTCTGAGAGCTCTTCATGAATTGGTGATTTTGTCAAATATTTTTTCTGTATCGATTGATAAGATCCTATACATTTTTTCTTCCTTAGTCTATTGATTAGCTGGATTACGCTGATTGACTTTCAAATACTGAAACAGCCTTACATTCCTCTAATAAATCCCATTTGGTTATGGTGTATAATTCCTTTTATATATTTCTTAATACTTTTGACAGGATTGTATTAATAATTTTTACTTTCATATTCATGAGATATATTGGTTTGTTGTTTTCTTCTTTGTATAGTCTTTGTATGGTTTAGGTATCAAAGTCATACTAGATTCATAAAATGAATTGGAAAGTATTTCTTCTCTTCTGTTTTCTGGAAGAAATTACATGGAATTGGTGTAAATTCTCCTTTAAATGTTTGGTAGAATTTGCCAGTGAAACCATCTAGACCTTAAGATTGAGGGTAAAGAGTTTTTATATTATACATTCAATTTCCATAATAATTATGGTGTTATTTAAATTACTTATTTCATATTAAGGATATCTTTTGATTTCTCAGGCCAAAAAAAAGGTAAATCCTAAGATGGCAGTGGGGAATTCCTAGAAGCAACTCAATTCACTCTGCGGAACTCATGGAAGTCTTCAGAAGTGGTAAATCAGATACTTCTGAAAGTGGGATGAAGTTGGGGTCAAAACAGTACGACTGATTGAAAGTTTGTTTAAAAAGAGGTTAAACTCCCAGCTGACCTCCTTTACTTTGGCATGACTGTGTGCTATTATCTAAAGAGGGTAAAACAGCAATTTTCTGGAACAAGAGATAACTGAGTACAATTAAGGGCAAGAGTACTATACTGAAAACAGGGATTAAATACAAATTAATGTACCGAATGCTGAAATCTCAGCTTTCTGCCTCACTTGGTTCCTAAAATATTGGATTCAGAAGGGACTTCTCTGGGAAATCAAAGCATTTCAAAATAGAACACCCAAAGACATCATCAGGCAATGAGATGTACCAGCCACATCTCCCTCCAATTAAGCTCACAGCTCCTTTCCTTAAACTTGAATAAACAAACAAGGATCACCAGAAATCTTAGAAAGATCTCTAACCTTAAATACAGTGACAAAAAAAAAAATTAAAAGAAAACAGCAATTTGGGAGCAACTGAGACTACGAAGAAAATTTTCCTCCCAAATGTGTATTCATACTCTCAGAGATGAAACAGAAGATACTCCATCTGAGAATCAGGGACAGAACTCTGTTTCTAAAAATTCAAGGAAGAAAAAATAACTCAGGAAACAATATACGTATAGAAAGAGAAAATAGTAAAGAGAGTTGAAAAATAAATTTTGATAAATCTCCTGGAAGGCAGGGCAAATGAACAAAGAGAAAACTGGAAGATCTAATATCTGAATAATGAGAGTTTCAACATAATAGAGGAAAATGGCTAGGTGCGATGGCTCACGCCTGTAATCCCAATACTTTGAGAGGCTGAGGCGGGTGGATCACCTGAGGTCAGCCTGGCCAACATGGTGAAATCCCGTCTTTACTAAAAAATACAAAAATTAGCCAGGCATGGTGACACGTGCCTGTAGTCACAGTTACTTGGGAAGCTGAGGAAGGAGAGTTGCTTGAACCCAGGAGGCGGAGGCTGCAGTGAGCCAAGATCAAGACACTGCACTCCAGCATGAGTGACAAGAGCAAGACTCTGTCTCAAAAAGAAAAGAAAAGAAAAGAAACAAGAAAACAGAGGAAAATGAATAGAAGAAATCATCAAGGAAATATTTCAGGACTGAAGGGAATGGATTTTTATAGTGAAGGACACTCTGAGTGTCCAGTACAACGAATGAAAATAGACCCACACCAAGGCATAACATTAGGAAATTTCAGAACACTGGGGGAAAACGTATGCTTCTACATGCATCCAGAGAGGAGGAAAAAAGAGCAGGAAATTCAGATGCCTTTAGATTTCTCAGAAACATTGCCTGATGTTAGACAATGGTGGAGCAAACCCTTCAAATTTCTGAGGGAAAATCATTTCTACCTAATTATATACATGGAAAAATCATCACTCAAGTTTGAGAAGAAAATAAAGATCTTTTCAGATAAGCAGGAAGCTTCTGGAGAATGTATCCATAAAAATGAGGAGGAAGAAGGAAGGTGATTAGGAAACAGGAGACCTAACACAGGAAAGAGGTAAACGACCCTCCCAGGATAACAGAAAAATGAGATTCCAAGATGCCTCCCGAATTTCTTGTTAGATAGCAATCAGCTCAGCTAAAGGTTAAGAATTCTCCAGAAGAAGGGTCTAAAAGAAAATTAAATTGAATGAAAATTAGAAAAGTGAATGAAATTAGCGAAGTGAAAATTAGAATGATGATGTTTTTCTGAATTAGTGATAAGCATGTAAAAGCTAATAAAACAAGCACACAAAAAAGAGAGGTAGTTATTGACTCCAGTGGAAAAAAAACTCAGGAAAGGAAAAATAATTGCAGTATATTACATGACATAGCTGTGAACAGTATAGAGGCATAATTTAATAGTATGTCTTTATAATAATAATATACCTTCATAATAATTTAATGAAGGCATTAATAATAATATGCCTTCATAATAATTTAAACACTGCATATTGGCCCAGTCAAAGTTATATAAAACTCTGTTGTATGGGACTGGAAGACAGAGTGGAGGGAGAGGTCCAGAAAGGACCAAGAGGAGGGGGAGGAGGAGAGAGAAAGGAAGAGAAAGGAGCAGGAGGCGTGAAAAATTGTTAAATCTTCATCTTCTATAGTATGACTCTAATGAGTTATGCCTACAACTGAAAGATCAAGAAGCAGCAATATAAACATGTTATTTGGAAATTTGGATAAAATACCAAGAGAATCAGATAGAAATGTTAACAGCAGTTGCCCCTGGTGGGTGAGGACATGGAAGGAAGGGAATCAAGAGGCTGTTGTTTTTCACCTCAAGCCTACATGAGTCATTTGGCTCTTTAAACTACATACATGTACATTGTTGAAAAAAAATGATGTTTTAAAATATTTGTTAAAAGTCCATATTCCCCAACATAGCTTTCAATATTCTTCATAGAACTACCCATCCTTACCTATCCCACAGACCCATACTATAGTCATGCAGCTTTTTATCAACCCAGAAATTCATTACATTACATCATTTCTCAATTTATGGAATAAAATGTATTCAATTTATACCATACATCAATAATAATGTTGGGCACAGGATAAAGAGATGAATGACACCATCTATGCCACCTAAAATTTTGTCTCAATTGTGGAAACAGAAAAATAAAACAATACAGTGGAATAAACACTCTCATAGAGGTATTCATGAGATACTATGGAAACACTAGAAGAGTTGTCCCTATCCTGGTAAAGGGTGAGAACTGCCAATGAATGCAAAAGGAAGAAATGAGGACTCAAAAGGCATTTTTATGATCGACCATGTGCCAATGAGAAAAAGGAGAAAAGGATGATTTAGGCAGAAAGAAGAGCATTGGCAAAAGATGCAAGGCGATAGTGAGCACACATTTATTTATTCCTTCAATAAATGCTATTTGGGTCCTCATCACATGTGAGAAACTATGTAAGATCTTGGAATGATGAAGTCATTCTCCTTTCTCCAAAAGAGGTCCTAATTTGCCAACAATTTTAGTACTATAATGGATGCAAGGAAGCACAAAACAGGAAGACCAAAGTTTAACCAGTCAAGATAGGCTTCCTAAAAGAGAAGAATAAGTAAGAATTAGCCAGATATCACACTAAAAATAGACCAAAAAAAAAAATACAGGAAAAGACGCAGGTGGTTAAAACAATAGACATAAAAGGTGCAGGTTTCAAGTGAAGGAAAGAATGTTAAGTAATAAGTAATGCCATAGCAGTATTTAAAACATCACTAGGTTAGGTACAAAAATATAGTTCAATGGAATGAATAAGATCTAGTATTTGATAGCACAATAGGGTGATTTCAGTCAACAACCACTTATTGTACATTTTGAAATAACTAAAAGAGTATAACTGGAACGTATATAACATAAAGAAATGATAAATCCTTGAAAGGATGAATACCCCATTTACCCTGCTGTGATTATTATGCACTGTATTACTGTATCAAAATATCTCACATTCCACATAAATATATATACCTATGTACCCATAAAAATAAAAAATAAAAATAAACAAAGAACCCCACTAGAAGTTAACAGATCAGAAAAAAAGTTCAGGCCAGGTGTGGTGGCTCATGCTTGTAATCCCAACACTTTGGGAATCCAAAGCCTGCGGATTACTTGAGGTCCGGAGCTTGAGACCAGCCTGGCCAACATGGTAAAACCCCATCTCTGCTAAAAATACAAAAATTAGGTGGGTACGGTGGTACACACCTGTAATCTCAGCACTCTGGGAGGCTGAGACAGGCAGATAACTTGAGGTCAGAAG
The DNA here is from genome assembly GCF_049350105.2 of Macaca mulatta. Taxonomy (NCBI): domain Eukaryota; kingdom Metazoa; phylum Chordata; class Mammalia; order Primates; family Cercopithecidae; genus Macaca; species Macaca mulatta. The sequence goes on from NC_133412.1 coordinate 72,933,870, forward strand.
TTTGAGACCAGCCTGGCCAACATGGTGAAACCCCACCTCTACTAAAAGTACAAAAATTAGCCGGGTGTGGTGGCACACGTCTGTATTTCCAGTTATGTGGGAGGCTAAGGCAGAAGAATCACTTGAACCTAGGAGGCAAAGGTTGCAGTGAGCTGAGATCGCACCACTGTACTCAAGCTTGGGTGACAGAGCGAGTCTCTGTCTCAAAAGAAGAAAAACAGTTCAATTGACAGAGAGCTTGAAAATCACCCCTACATGCACAGGAAAAGAAAAAAAAAAAGAGGAAAGTAATTAAAGAGAACATGATAAATGTGGAAGACAGACAGAAGTTACTGGTGTTCATAAAGAAAAAGCCAGAACAAATGGGTAAGAACCAAGAGTGAATAATATAATAGAAGAAAAATCTGCCTACCATAAAGAAGGATCTAAATCTGTATCAAAAAGTTGGTCACCGTGTGCCAGGGTAAAATAAATAATATGGCACTGACAGCTAGACACGGCCTTGTAAACCTCTTGAACTTGAGAGAAAAAATAAAGACGCCTATGGCCAGACAGGTTATCTAAAAAATAGGTTATCTACAAAAAAAGCCAGCTGGCCTGGGAGGTCTATAAGCAACATCATATACCAAGCTTTATGGAAAAGGAACTATCAAGTCTAAAAAGGAAAAGGTTGTATCTTAGGAATTTTATATTCAAATAAGCCATTTACTGTTTATGTGTGAAAGCAAGAAAAAGTCATTTTCAGATATATAAGAATTCATAAAGTATAAGACCTACAACTTTTTCCCGAAATTAAAAAGTCTATAAAATTTTGCTGCTTGAAGTGTCCATGGACAGGCAGCACTGACATCACCTGGGAATCTGTTAGAAATGAAAGCTCTTGGGCCTCACTCCAGATTTACTGAATCAAAGTTTACATTTTAACAAGATCCCTAGGTGATTCATATGCACACTAAAATTCCGGAAGCACAGCTCAAAATATATCTCTGCCAACAAAGCTATGATTCAACCTGAAGAACTGAATGCTCAAAGGAAGAAATGGGGACTCAAAGCAGCAACTGACATTCAGCATTGAAATAATGCTGCTTGTGTGCACACGCACAATTAAGATAGACAATGAGCGTTGAAATAATGTGTACACACACAAAATTAAGTTTCAACCATGCTTTGATTTATTACTATGAAAAAAAGATACAAAGAAAAAACTGCCAATAAACTGAAGATAAAATCCCAAATTCTAATAATAAACTCAAGAAATGGGAATAAAGAAAAAAAGCCTAAGTAGTCATTCTCTTACAGAAGGAGAAATCAAAAGAAATTACTATTGACAAGATAGTTATAAAGTAATTGTTAAAATGTGGTTTTTAAGTATAAATTTAATCATCAGTAAAATAAAAACAGGATATGTGTATAATTTCCAAATTAGCAGAGGTAAAATTTCAGGGCAAAAAATTTAAGGAAAATGGAGAGAGGAGGAAAGATTTTAAATAGAGATGGTAATCTGAGCACATACATTGAACTTCCCCCTTACAAATTCCCATTGAAATGACTAAGTATGTTAATAAGTGAATAACTCCATATCATACCTGGAAATTCTTAGAAGCTATACACAAGGCAGAAACTTTAGGTGATTACTGCTATACATAGGGTTAGCAAGACTGAATTAAAAGAGAGTACATAAACTATTCACTGTACATAAAGGAGAAGTCTGCCTTTGAAGTAAGTAGAAGAGATCCACAGGAGAATCCACCAATTCCCACTATATTAGAGTGGCAGATGATATAGCCAATTCCTGCCAATCAATGGCATGCGGGCAGTTAGTCTAAGACAAAAGTGTAAGGGCACATAAGGTCCTACTCAATGAGGGTCCCTGTAAAACACTCAGTGCCTACATGGGATAGGGTATTCTGAAGAGATCAAATAAAATGCAGACACTCCAGAAACTATCTCCAAATGAAGGAAAGCCACAAAATAATAAAAAATGAGATTCATTGACAGAAAGGCAATGTTTCTTCTCATGAATGCCTTCAACTGCAGCTTCCTATTTGGTCTCCATAATAACATAAAGCTGCAATCGGTCTAAAGCAGCAACTCTTTAGGCAGAAGAGGGGCATTTTTCCCATAGGCAGCCATAACTGGATTAACAAGGGACTTGATCAAACTTTGACTCTAATCCAGATCCCTGATATTTGAAGTAAAGAAATGTGGACACACACACACACACACACACACACACACACACACAGAGTATATATGCAGATACTTTTAAATTTTGCTTTTTTTAAACTTCTTAAATGGCAGCTTATACCACTGTTTCCTTTCAACCAATTTTTCTTTTCTAGTATGTGTATTCAGGGCTATTAAACTTCTGTATAAGGATGAATTTAGATGTATCCCCATGTTTTAATATATTATATTTTCATGATCCCTCTATTTCTGCTAATGCTTCTTCCTTTAAATTCACTTTGTCTGATATTAGTACAGGTACACCAATTTTCTTTTCATTTTGGTTCACATTATAGCTTTTTTCCATGCTTTTATTTTCAGTCTTTCGGTGTCCTTGTATTTAAGGTTTGACTCTAGTAAACCACATAATTTTTGTTAGATTAAAAGTCTAACAATCTTTTTTCTTTTAACCAAAGTAATTAGTCCATTTACATCTAATGTAAAATATATATTCTGAGGTTCAAATCTACCGTTTTACAATTTGTCACAATTGCGCTATGTTCTTTTTCCTCTCCTTTCTTGAAACTTTTTGGATCAATCATGTATTTTAGCAAGATTCTATTTGCCCTTGTGATATCTGAATAGTTATACATTCTTTTATTTTGCTTTTAATGGTAACCTTAGAAATTTAACGTGCATCCCAGACTTTTAAAAGTTGAAGGTTAATTGTCTATTTTTACATCTTTCTGAACAATTCAAGGACATTTGAACACTTTAAATTCATTTGCTTTCTTCCAAATTTTATATTATTGTTTCCATGTTTTTAAAGTTCTACATACATTTAAACTCCAGAAAACATTATTGTGCTAAACAGTATATAATATATATGTGTGTGTGTGTGCACGTGTGTGTATATGTATACATATGTATATATGTATATGTGTGTGTGTGTGCATATATGTTATCCATTGTTCTTTCTTTTATAATTTAACTTTTATATTAAGTTCAGAGGTACATGTGCAGGTTTGTTATATAGGAAAACTTGTGCCATGGAGGTTTGTTGGACAGATTATTTTGTCGCCCAAGTATTAAGTCTAGTACTCTAATTAGTTATTTTTCCTGATCCTCTACCTCCTCTCACCTTCCACCCTCCAATATGTCCCAGTGAATGTTGTTCCCCTGTATGTGTCCATGTGTTCTCATAGTTTAGCTTCTACTTTTAAGTGATAACGTGGTATTTGGTTTTCTGTTCCTGCGTTGGTTTGCTAAAGATAATGGCCTCCAGCTTCATCCATGTTCCTGCACAAGACATGATCTCATTCTTTTTATGGCTGCATAGTATTCCACGGTGCATATGTACCACATTTTCTTTATCCAGTCTAGAATTTTTTTTTTTTTTTTTTTTTTTTTTTTGAGGAGGAATCTTACTCTGTCTCCAAGACTGGAGTGCAGTGGCACGATATCCGCTCACTGCAACCTCCACCTCCCGTGTTCAAGAGATTCTCCTGCTTCAGCCTCCTGAGCAGCTGGAATTACAGGCACCCGCCACCACGCCTGGCTAATTTTTGTATTTTTAGTAGAGATGGGGTTTCACCATGTTGGCCAGGCTGGTCTCGAACTCCTGACCTCAAGTGATCCACCCACCTCAGCCTCCCAAAGTGCTGGGATTACAGGCATGAGCCACCACGCCTGGCCCCAGTATACAAGTGATGGGAATTTAGGTTGATTCCATGTCTTTGCTATTGTGAATAGTGCTGCAATGAACACATACATACAAGTGTCTTTATAATCAAATGATTTATATTACTTTTCATATATACCTAGTAATGGGATTTTTGGGTCTAACGGTATTTCTGTTTTTAGGTCTCTGAGCAGTCACTACACTGTCTTCCACAAAGGGTGAACTAATTTACACTCCCACCAACGGTGCACAAATGTTCCTTTTTCTCCACAACCTTACCAGCATCTGTTATGTATTGACTTTTTAGTAACAGCTACTCTGAATGGTGTGACATGGTATCTCATTGTGGTTTTGATTTTTATTTCTCTAATGATCAATGATGAGCTTTTTTTAATATGATTTTTGGCCACATGTCTTCTCTTGAAAACTGTTCATGTCCTTTGCCCACTTTTAATGGAGTTGTTTGGTTTTTTTCTTGTAAATTTAAGTTCCTTTGTCAGATACATAGTTTGCAAAATTTTTCTTCCATTCTATAGGCTGTCTTTTCACTCTATTGATAGTTTCTTTTGCTGTGCAGAAACTTACTAGTTTAATTACATCTTATTTTTCAATTTTTGCTTTTATTGAAACTGCTTTTGGTGTCTTCATCATGAAATCTTTGCCCATTCCAATGTCCATAATGGTATTGCCTAGGTTGTCTTCCAGGGTATTTATAGTTTTGGGTTTTATATTTTAGTCTTTAATCCATCTTGAGTTAATTTTTGTATATGATGTATACAATGGATCCAGTTTCAATCTTCTACATATGGCTACCCAATTATCCCAGCACCAATTGTTGAATAGGAAATCCTTTCTCCATTGCTTGTTTTTGTCAGGTTTGTGAAGATCAGAAGTTGTAGGTGTGTGGCCTTACTTCTAGGTTCTCTATTTTGTTCCATTAGCATATGCGTCTGTTTTTGCACCAGTATCATGATGTTTTGGTTAGTGTAGCCCTGAAGTATAGTTTTAAGTCATGTAGCATGATGCCTCCTGCTTTGTTCTTTTTGTTTAGGATTGCCTTGGCTATTCAGGCTCTTTTTCGGTTCCACATGGATGTTAAAATAGTTTTTTTTTTTTCTAGTTCTGTAAAGAATTTCAATGTTACTTGAATAGAAATAGCATTGAATCTATAAATTGCTTTGGGCAGTATGGCCATTTTAACAATATTGATTCTTTCTATCCATGAGCATAGGATGTTATTCCACTTGTTTGTGTCATCTCTGATTTCTTCAAGTGGTGTTTTGTAGTTCTCCTTGTAGAAATATTCCACCTCCCTGGTTGGCTGTATTCCTAGGTATTCTATTTTGTGTGTGTGACAACTGTGAATGGGATTGTCTTCCTGATTTGGCTCTTGGCTTGACTGCTGGTGTATAAGAATGTTAATGATTTTTGCACATTGATTTTATATCCTGAGACTTTGCTGAAGTTATCAGCTTAGGGAGCTTTTGGCCTGAGACTATGGGGTTTTCCAGATATAGGATATGTCATCTACCAACAGGGACAGTTTAACTTCCTCTCTTCCTATTTAAATGTTCTTTATTTCTTTATCTTGCCTGATTGCCTCATCCAAAACTTCCAGCACTATGCTGAACAGGAGTAGTGAGAGAGGTCATCCTTGCTTGTGCTGGTTTTCAAGGGGAATGCTTCCAGCTTTCACCCATTCAGTATGATGTTGACTGTGGGTTTGTCATAGATGGCTCTTATTATATTGATGTATGTTCCTTGAATACCTATTTAATTGAGAGGTCTTTTTGTTTGTTTGTTTGTTTTTGTTTTTTTGAGATGGAGTTTCACTCTTGTTGCCCAGGCTAAAAGGCACAATCTCAGCTCACTGCAACCTCTGCCTCCTGCGTTCAAGTGATCATCCTGCCTCAGCCTTCCAAGTAGCTGGGATTATAGGTGCCCGCCACCACGCCCAGCTAATTTTTGTATTTTTAATAGAGACAGGGTTTCATCATGTTGGTCAGGTGGTCTTGAATTCTCGACCTCAGGGGATCCACCTGTCTCAGCCTCCCAAAGTGCTGGGATTACAGGCATGAGCCACCATGCCAAGCCTTATTGAGAGTTTTTAACATGAAGAAGTGTGGAATTTTATGAAAAGCCTTCTCTGCATCTATTAAGATAATCATGTGGTTTTTGTCTTTAGTTCTGTTTTTTGTTTTGTTTTGTTTTGGTTTTGGTTTGGTTTTGTTTTGGAGACAAAGTCTTGCTCTGTTGCCCAGGCTGGAGTGCAGTAGCACAATCTCAGCTCACAGCAACCTCTGCCTCCCGGGTTCAAGCGAGTCTCCTGCCTCAGCCTTCTGAGTAGCTGGGATTACAGGTGTGCGCCACTGCACCTGTCTAATTTTTTGTATTTTTAGTAGAGACAGGGTTTCACCATGTTGGCCAGGCTGGTCTTGAACTCCTGACCTCAGGTAATCCACCTGTCTCAGCCTCCCAGAGACAGTCTTGCTCTGTCGCCCAGGCTGGAGTGCAAAGGCACAATCTCAGCTCACCGCAACCCCCGCCTTCTGGGTTCAAGCAATTCTCCTGCCTCAGCCTTCCGAATAGCTGGGATTATAGGCGCGTGCCACCCTGCCCGGCTAATTTTTTTGTATTTTTAGTGGAGACAGAGTTTCACAGTGTTAGCCAGGATGGTCTCAATCTCCTGACTTCGGGATCTGCCCACCTCAGCTTCCAAAAGTGCTGGGATTACAGGTGTGAGCCACCGCACCCGGCCTAGCTCTGTTTAAATAATGAGTCATGTTTATTCATTTGTATATGTTGACTCAATCTTGCATCCCAGGGACATAGCTTACTTCACTGTGGTAGATAAACTTTCTGATGTGTTGTTGGATTCAGTTTGTCAGTATTTTGTTGAGGATTTCTACATCAATGTTTATCAAAAGTATTGGCCCAAAGTCTTCTTTCTTTGTTGTGTCTCTGCCAGATTTTGGTATCAGGATGATGCTGGCCTTATAGAGTGAGTTAGGGAGGAGTCCTCCTCCTCAGTTTTTTGGAATAGTTTCTACAGGAATGGTAGTAGCTGTTCCTTGTACCTCTGGTAGAATTCAGCTGTGAATCCATCTCATCCTGGGCTTTTTTGGCTGGTAGGCTATTTATTACCGATTCGGTTTCAGAGCTCATTATTGGTCTGCTCAGGGATTTGATTTCTTCCTGGATTCAATTTCTTCAGTCTTCAGAGGGTGTATGCGTCCAAGAATTTATCTATTTCTTCTAGATTTTCTAGCTTATGTGCATTGATGTGCTCATAATCTCTGATGGTTGTATTTCTGTGGTGTCAGTGGCAATATGTCCTTTATCATTTCTGATTGTGTTTATTTCCATCTTCTCTCTTTGCTTTATTAGTCTAACTAGCAGTCTATCTATTTTATTAATTTTTTTCAAAAAACCAGTTCCTGAATTCATTGGTTTTTTTTTTTTCTGAGATCGGGTTTCGCTCTTATTGCCCAGGCTAGAATGCAATGACACAATCTCAGCTCACCGCAAACCCCTCACCCCAGGTTCAAGTGATTCTCCTGCTTCAGCCTCCCGAGTAGCTGGGATGACAGGCATGTGCCACCATGCCCAGCTAATTTTGTATTTTTAGTAGAGATGGGGTTTCTCCATGTTGGTCAGGCTGGTCTCAAACTCCAGACCTCAGGTGATCCACCCGCCTCAGCCTCCCAAAGTGCTGGGATTACAGGCGTGAGCCACCACACCCGGCTCATTGATCTTTTGAATGTTTTTTTGTGTCTCAGTCTCCTTCAGTTCAGCTCTGATTTATTTCTTGTCTTCTGCTAGCTTTGGGATCGGTTTGCTCTTGGTTCTCTAGTTCTTTTCATTGTGATGTTAGGTTGTTAAATTGAGATCTTTCTAACTTCTTGATATGAGCATTTAGTGCTATAAATTTCCCTTTTAACATCACCTTAGCCATGTCCCAGAAATTCTCACATGTTGTATCTTTGTTCTATTAGTTTCAAATAACTTCTTGATTTCTGCCCTAAATTCATTATTTACCCCAAAGTCATTCAGAAGCAGTTAATTCAATTTTCATATGATTGTATGGTTTCAAGTGATTTTCTTACTCTTGATTTCTAATTTGATTGTGCTGTGGTCTGAGAGATTGATTTTTATGATTTCAGTTATTTTGCATTTGCTGAGGAGTGTTTTACTTTCAATTAGGTGATCAATTTTAGAGTAAGTGCCATGTGGTAATGAGAAGAATGTATATTCTGCTGTTTTGGGGTAGAGAGTTCTGTAGATGTCTATCAGGTTCATTTGATCTAGTGCTGAGTTCAGGTCCTGAATATCTTTGTTAATTTTCTGTCTTGGTGATCTGTCTAATATTGTCAGTTGGGTGTTAAAGCCTTTTATTATTACTCTGAGGGAGTCTAAATCTCTTTGAAGGTCTCTAAGAACTTGCTTCATGAATCTGGGTGCTGCTGCGTTGAGTGCATATATATTTAGGACAGTTTGGTCTTCTTGCTGAATTGAACCCTTTACCACTATGTAATACCTTTCTTCATCTTTTAAAATTTTTCTGGTTTAAAGTCTGTTTTGTCTGAAACTAGGATTGAAACCTCTGCTTTTTTCTGTTTTCCATTTGTTTGGTATATTTTTCTCCATCCCTTCATTTGAGCCTATGTGCGTCACTGCATGTGAGATGGGTCTCTTGAAGACAAGCATACCAATGGGTCTTGGTTCTTTATCCAGCTTGCTACTCTGTGTCTTTTAATTGGGGCATTTAGCCCACTTACATTCAAGGTTAGTATTGATATGTGTGGATTTGATCTTGTCAGTATGATGTTAGCTGGTTATTTTGCAGACTTGTTTATGTAGTTGCTTTATAGTGTCACTGGTCTATGTTCTTCAGTATGTTTTTGTAGTGGCTGGTAATGGTCTTTCCTTTCCATATTTAGTGCTTCCTTCAGGAGCTCTTATAAGGCAGGTCTGATGGTAACAAATTCTCTCAATATTTGCTTGTCTGAAAAGGATCTTATTTATTGTTCACTTATGAAGCTTAATTTGGCTGGATATGAAATTCTGGGTTGGAATTTACTTTAAGAAAGTTGAATACTGGCCCAGAATCTCTTCTCACTTGTAAGGTTTCAGCTGAGAAGTCTGCAGTTAGTCAATGGACTTCCCTTTGTAGGTGACCTGACATTTCTCTCTAACTTTTTTTCTCTTGTGTCAACCTTGGAGGATCTAATGGCTATATCTCTTGGGATGATCTTCTTGGGAAATATTTTACTGGGGTTCTCTGCATTTCCTGAATTTGAATGTTGGCCTTTCTAGCTAGTTGGGTTCATCCATGAAGTTCTCATGGATGATATCCTGAAAAATGTTTTCCAAGTTGGTTCCATTATCCCCCTTTTTTTCAGGAACACCAATAAGTCATAGATTTGGTTTCTTTACATAATCCCATATTTCTCAGAGGTTTTGTTCATTCCTTTCATTCTTTTTTTCTCTATTGTTGTCTGTCTTATTTCAGAAAGCCAGTCTTCAAGCTCTGAGATTCTTTCCTCTGCTTGGTCTATTCTGCTATTAATACTTGCAATTGCATTATGAAATTCTTGTAGGATGTTTTTCAGCTCCCTCAGTTTAGTTACATACTTTTCTATACTGGCTATTTGGTCTGCCAGTTCCAGTATTGTTTTATAATGATTTTTAGCTTCCTTGGACTGGGTTTCAACATACTGCTATAGCTCAAGGATCTTCATTTCTGTCCGTATTCTGAACTCTGTGTCACTTCATCCACCTCAACCTGGTTCAGAACCCTTGCTGGAGAGGCAAGGTGGTCATTTGTTAGAAAGAAGGCACTCTGGCTTTTTGAGTTGTCAGGGTTCTTGTGCTGATTCTTTCTCATCTTTGTGGGCTTATCTTCTTTTAATCCTTGAGGTTGCTGACTGTTTCCATAATTTTGTTTCTTTTATACTTTTTTTTTTTTTTTTTTTTTTGATGACCTTGAGGGTTTGATTCTAGTATAAAGGTGGATTCAGCCAACTGGCTTCATTTATTAAAGATTTTAGGGGGCCAACACTCAGCTCCCAATACCTGGACTGGATGTTCTAATTGTGGGGTACTTGTATTGGGCCCCCATTTTGTTCTCTGGCTCCTTGATGTCAGGAATCCACTGCACTGGGGGGCCAAGGTGTTTTTGGACTGCTGGTCATTACACTCTGATGGCTCATGTCAGCCAAAGCATTTCATAGCACGATGACAGCGGGATCCATCCTCATTTGTACATACCAGCAGCAGAGGTAGTGGCAGCTACAGTGGAGTGCTAGCAGGTTCAGGGGGTCCTGCCTCCCTGTAGGCATTCACCACAGTGGTGGAGGCAATGCAGCTAGGGGTAGGTGGGAGGCCCTGTTGGTGACTGTGTGTACAGTCATGCTGGAGGTGGTGTTGGCTTGGGGGCAGGGCACTGGCAGGTGCAGGTCTGAGTGCCTTCTGTGTGCCCTACAAGCAAGAGTGGTTGCTCAGGGTGGGGCAGGATCCACTGTTCTCTGCACAGTGTTAGCCCAGGGTGGGATGCTGGCTGACTCTATGCCCACCAAGGCTCTGTCTGCAGTGGCAGTCAGCAGGGGACTGCCCATTCTGCTCACTCTTATCTAATTGTTCGCCAGGCATAAAAAGCTGTTTTCATTTCCTGCTTCAGGATATTTCATATGCTGCTCCCACTATTTGAACTCTTTTGGTCTCATAACCCTTCCCATCACATAACTGATTTCTTCTTAGCAGTAAGGTCTCAGCATAAACATGCCCCAGCACAGAGGGCTTCCCTGACCATTTTATGCATCGCCTTAACACTATATATATATTTTTTTTGAGACAGAGTTTCGCTCTTGTTGCCCAGGCTGGAGTACAATGGCATAATCTTGGCTCACTGAAACCTCCGCCTCCTGGGTTCAAGCAATTCTCCTGCCTCAGCCTACCAAGTAGCTGGAATTACAGGCATGCACCACCACACCCAGCTAATTTGGTATTTTTAGTAGAGATGGGTTTTCTCCATGTTGGTCAGGCTGGTCTCAAACTCCCAACCTCAGGTGATCCTCCTGCCTCGGCCTCCCAAAGTGCTGGGATTACAGGTGTGAGCCACCGTGCCTGGCCAGTGACATGATTTTTAATTATATATAATTTGATTATTTACTTGTTTATTGTTTGTCTCTTTAGATGTAAGAACCTTGAAGGCAGGATATGCGTTAGTTTAATTCACTGGAGTTAAACTCCTTACCCACATCAAGGGAATTAAAAGGATCTGGAGCCAGAGACTTACAAGAAGAACTTCTGAAGATTTCATTGAGAAAGGTATGCTATGAGCCTACCTCTCATTCTACTCCATCAAGGAGAAGGGATGAGGGCTTCAGTCTGCTAACCCCAAATCAAGAGGAAGAAATTTTAAGGATACCACTTGAAGAGTTCAATATGTATCGCCAACAGTCGGTTGGTATTTAATTCACACCTGAGAAATTTAAGGGCTGAGAGAACAGCTGCAGCAGCCCATGTAAGCAGAGTAGGTGTTGCAGCACTGGCTCCCTGGACTTGAAGAGTTTGTTTAGCAAACTTTACATGAGGGTTTCCTGTGAACCAGATGTGGGCACGTGCATGAGTGCCAGCATGTGGTTGTCTTAGGAACTTACCAGGATGGCCACAGAGGGGTTAGCACATGTAAATAGGGAGAAGCTGGGGGCATGTCTAGCAGTCCCAGAGCTGAGGAAAGAGCAATATTACCAAGACAAAGTGTTGTGAATAGCACATTTCAAGGGAATTGGAGGCAAGAAATCCCAGGGAATTTGGGAGGGCAAAGGCAAGTTCTCAGAAAATCCATCAAAGTGCTCACAACAGTCAGCTTACGACACTTGCCAAACAGACAGCACCAATACCTGCTCTCAACAATAAAGTCAACTAAGAACTCTCCTGCCTCCCTTTCCTCTCCTTTTACCCAAGTCTCCCCTTCTGAATACGAGTGGAAAAGATGGAAGAAGTTGAGCAACTGCCCTTCCTTACCTGCAGCCTTTTTCATCAACAGCAGGGCCCAGTTAGGAAACAGAAGACAGAAACTCACAAGCTTTCTGGAGATATATCACTTGGCAAAATTATGTTCCAAGCAAAATCAAAGAAATTTTTTAAATGAACTAAATAATAAATATGTGAACATTTTAGTTGTATGACAATAGGATGAAAGTGGTTATTCATGGTCCTTAATATAGTCCTCTAAATTGTTTTTAACAAATGCAAGTATGTACTAGGAAAAACAAAAAGACCAATGCAGATAAATTCCATTCCTTTCCCACTCTAACCCTACCACTAATTGCAAATTATTCAGACTTCTCAGACTTGAAGTTTGGAAAGAGATGCCAAAGTTCTCCCTTCCCCACTCATTTCCAGGCTGGAAACTTCTCCCCCATGTGGCTGGCCAGCAGTGGGAAAGAACTTACCCTTTACATAAGAAGCCCCCTGGCTGGGCATGGTGGCTGACGCCTGTAATCCCAGCACTTTGGGAGGTCGAGGCAGATGGATCATTCAGGTCAGGAGTTCAAGACCATCCTGGCCAACATGGTGAAAACCCATCTCTACTAAAAATACAAAAATTAGCCAGGCATGGTGGCAGGTGCCTGTAATCCCAGTTACTTGGGAGGCTGAGGCAGAAGAATTGTGTGAACCTGGGAGGCAGAGGTTTCAGGGAACCCAGATCCCGCCACTGCACTCCAGTCTGGGCAACAGAGTGAGACTCCATCTCAAAAAAAATAAATAAATAAAAGTCCCCTCCCCTTGCCCACAGGGTGTAGCTCTCCTACTGCAGCCTCCTTGGCAGAATAAATATATCCCAATACAACATGATACTCCATCATTCTTCCACACAGCATGACACAGAGTACCAGGGCCTGTATCTCCTCACCAAGGTGGAAATATGGGGAGGCAGACGTAACACTTTGTCTTTGCAAGAAAATCCCTGGACTTAGTTCTACAATACTTTACTGAAGCTTCCATGCTCTGAGTTAGAACTCACCCTAGGGGAATGCTACTATAGTACCTCCAGCAGCCTTCCCATGCCTTCTTGAAGTAGACCAGTGAGTCTTTCTTCTCAAAGGCCACATGTACAGTCCCTCATCTGCCCTGCTCTGCATTGTCTCAAGAAAACTGGAGGACATACTTGGTCACTGTTTAATGTATGGTAAAACAGTGACCTCAATGAAATACAAGCTCGAGCCAAAATATGCTCTCCCTGCATTTCTACTCTATATCTTGAAGCTAATTGGCAAAGGCCAATTTACTCTTTTACCTAACAATATCCCAAATCTGAAGATGACTGACATAATCTTGGAATCTTCTTTTGTACAAGACTACAACGTCAGATTCCATCAATCTGGGTCTCTGTCTTACCTAAGAGCTGATGCAAAATCCTTGACTGGGAATTAAACTGTCCCATAAAGAATTACCTTCCAGTGTCTCAAAAACAATGATAAGCACAGGCTTATTACAAATTTACAGGTTTTTAAAAATAAGCTGATTTTACATTTTTGCAAATGCTATTTAACATAAACATATCTAAAATGTGAAAATAGAACTTGCATCATGTTCTTAATCAATGGGTTGCTCAGAATAGATGAACAAGAACTGGATTAAGTTGCAGCAACCCAAGGGCAGAACTCAGAAGACTTGACCTCTTGTCCCAACTCTTGACAACTTTAAATCAGTGACTTAAGGTGCCAGGATTTCCTTTCCTCAAAGCCCAAAGTGTCTGGTGCTCCTGGGTCCTGTGCGCAACATGGTCACACCCACGCAAACGGGATCATTGCTGCTGAAATATGTGAACCGGAGGTTGACTCATATTTAGACAAAGGAAATGTTATACCATTATCACAGTACATTCCAAAGCCAAATAAAGTTATCTCTCCTCTCCACCCATCCAGAGGCACTGACACATTCCACATGCAGGAGCAAGTGAAGCCACCACTGACCTTCCGGTCAAACATCTCCGTAAAGAATATGATGCTCCTCCCCCGCAGGTCCGGGAGCATTCACTCCAGTCGCCCCAAGCATCCCAGTTGCCATCTTTGTCTTCATCTGAATGAGTGTTTCTTGAGGTCTAGATGTTAAAAACAAAACAAAAAACACACACACACAATAAATTTAGACGAATGTGGTAGAAATATCCCAAAGCTTCCCCAGTTATTCCAGAGTCATCTTTTTTTTTTTTTTTTAATTGAGAGAGAGTTTCAATCTTGGCGCTATCTCGGCTCACTGCAACCTCCCCCTCCTGGGTTCAAGTAATTCTCCTGCTTCAGCCTCCTGAGTAACTGGGATTACAGGCGCCTGCCACCATGCCCAACTAACTTTTGTATTTTTAGCAGAGACAGGGTTTTGCCATGTTGGCCAGGTTGGTCTTGAACTCCTAACCTCAGGTGATCCACCCGCCTCAGCCTCCCAAATCCAGAGTCATCTTCTAAGCTCTTCACAAAGACCAATGCTACCGAAAAATGCTTTGCTTTGGAATGATCGCATTAAAAAAAAAAGACAAGTTTATATGAAAATCAGTTGACACATACATGCCTTTCCATCTTAAGAAGGTTTTGTGGAGATGGCTTTTCAGCTCAGTATTATATCTGAAATTTTATCAGTCCTGAATTTAAATAAGTTGGCTAAATATCAATTATATTATTCTGCTTTCTAACTTACATAGCAGGGACCCCACTTGAGCCTAAACCCCGTCTACTAAAAATACAAAAATTAGCCAGGTGTGATGGTACGCATCTGTAATCCCAGCTACTCAGGAGGCTAAAGCAGGAGAATCACGTGAACCCAGGAGGCGGAGGTTGAAGTGAGCCAAGATTGCACCACTGCACTCCAGCCTGGGCAACAGAGCAAGACTCTGTCTCAGGAAAAAAAAAAAAAAAAGAAGAGCTCATGAGTGAATGCTGGCTTGCTTGTGCGTCAGGCAGACAGGCGGTAACTCCCAAGAAACCTTGCATAAGGTTTTGTGGAACCTCCATTCATAGAAAACAAATAAAACAAAGTCATACAAACATACTTGGCCAAGTCATGAAGGTTTCGAATCCAAGAAAATAGCAAAGAGTCAATTATGAGTACAGTTTGGTTTAACTGGTCTCCTAGACTTTCCACCAATGACTTAATTCAGAATACTACAGAGAAGAGGGGGAATTACAAGTAAAAAGTACATAGATAGATGTAGGTATAGACGTGAAAAGAAATGAAGCTTATTATTAAGTTACAAAACTTTATTAAGGGGCCTAAAATATACTTGAATAAATGAAGAAACAACCATAGCCCTGAATGAGTAGACTCAATACTGTAAAATGCTACTTCTCTCCAAGATTATCTATAAGTTTACAGCAAGTCCCATCAAAATCCCCAAAGAAACATTTTTTGAAACATAACAAATGATTCTAAAGTTCATATAGTGGCATAAATATCTTTAAGAGCCAAGCAAGGTTGGGCGTGGTGGCTCATGTCTATAATCCTAGCACTTTGGGAGGCTGAGGTGGGTAGATTTCCTGAGCTCAGGAGTTTGAGACCAGCCTGGGCAACATGGCAAAACCCCATCTCTACTAAAATACAAAAAACTAGCTGGGCGTGGTGTCACATGCCTGTAGTCTCAGGTACTCGGGAGGTTGAGGCACCAGTATTGCTTGAACCCGGGAGGCAGAGGTGACAGCTGAGATTGTGCTACTGCACTCCAGGCTGGGTGACAGAGCGAAACACTGTCTCAAAAAAAAAAACAAAACAAAACAAAAACAAAAACAAAAAAAAACTAAAAAGTTGTAAAAGAACATAGAAATACTATATGATCCAGCAATCCAACTTCTTGGTATTTATCCAAAAGAATTGAAATCAGGATCTCGCAAACAGATGTTTGCAATAGCCAAGACAATGGAAGCAACCCAAATGTCCATCAACGGATGAATGGATAAACAACATGTGGTATACACACAATGAAATGCTATGGAGCCATTAAAAAGAAGGAAAGTCTATCACATGCCACAATATGGATGAATCTTGAGGACATTAGGCTATGTGAAACAAGCCACTCACAAAAGACAAATACTGCATGGTTCCACTTACATGAGGTATCTAACATAGACTGACTCATTGAAGCACAAAGTAGAATAGTGTTGCCAGGGACTGGGGTGATGAGGAAATGAAGAGTTACTGTTCAATGGGTATTAAGTTTCAACCATGCAAAATTAAAAAGTTCTAGAGATCCACTTTTCAACATTGTACTTATAATTAACAATACTATACCATATGCTTCAAAATTTATTAAAAGGGTAGATCTCATGTTATGAGTTTTTTTTAATGCAATTAAAAGAACTGTAAAAGAAGTAAAATGAGAGGAAAATTGTCTCAATTAAGAGTAGAGAATTGGCACAGCAATAAACAAATGGACATATTAAATTTAAAAAAAGAGTACAGAAACAGACCAAGTATAAGGACATAGTATAGCACCACAAATCAACATGACAAATGTTCTGTGGGCTTTTTGTTTGTTTGCTTTGTTTTTGTTTTTGTTTTTGAGATGGAGTCTTGCTTTGTCGCCCAGGCTGGAGTGCAGTGACGCAATCTCAGCTCACTGCCACCTCCGCCTCCCAGGTTCAAGCAATTCTCCTGGCCCAGATTCCCAAGTAGCTGGGACTACAGGCACATGCCACCACACCCGGCTAATTTTTTGTATTTTTAATAGAGACAGGGATTCACCATATTAGCCAGGACAGTCTTGATCTCCTGACCTCATGATCCACCCGCCTCAGCCTCCCAAAGTCCTGGGATTACAGGCGTGAGCCACCGTGCCCAGCATGTTTTGTGTTTTTAAAAATCATAGATAACTTCTTCATAGAATATACCAAAATAAATTCCAGATCCATTAGAAATTTATGTTAAAATACTGAAACTATAAACTATTAGAAATATTATAGATTAATAGATTAATCTTGGTATATACCTATACCAATAGTTGTATATAGGAAAGACTATCCTATATATAGCAATAAAAGTAGAAATTATAAAGGAAAAGACTGATAGGCTTAATTATATTAAAATAAAAACACATATATCATTTTCTATCTCTTCTCTACAGATAAAGCTATAGGCATAGGCATATATATGCAAAACATACTAGTAAAAGAACGCGTACATAGGCTGGAGGTATATAGGCTGGAAACATAGCAAATTAGCTCTAAGAATGGAGGAAGTAGGACTAGGAACGAATGTTGTTGGGAAAAGACAGGAAATGAACTTCAACTGAACGTTTAATTTTCCCTAGTCGCCCCCAGAATATGATAAATTGTTAAATGCCAGTTTTTTTACTATTTGAACTTTCATGGTTTTTGAAATTTCCATTTTAAAAATATTGGGGTGGGGAAAAAGACAATCATTAGATAATCATATTAAATCTATACCATTTTTCATACATGTAAAGTTTGTACATGCATAGGGAGAAGAGTGAGAGGTTAATTAAAATGTTACAGTTGCTACCTCTACATGTGAGGGATTTGGGTGACTTTAGCATATTTTTTTTTATTGCTGTTTCTCTGCATTTTGTAGTCTTTTCTTAATAAAACACATCATACCTTAATTAAAAACAAGGAAGCAAACAAACAAAAACCACATATTCTTGGTGTACAAAAAAGTTCAAGTCAGACAGAATTTAATAGGTAAGTTCTAAGCTGCAGAACAGCAAAGTTTATGAAAGAAACTGACATACTAATAAACTGCAGCATGTGACTGAACTAGATATTGCACAGGTTTCCTTAAGCCCTTAGGCAAGTTACCTCATCTAACCAAAAAAAAAAAAAAAAAAAATTAAATTAAAAGAGGGATCTGTGGAAAGGACCTTCAAAAGTGAAATGAAGAAATAATGACTGGAAGCAAAGAGGGGGTTTTCCAATAATTTTCACTCAAGTCTCACTGGTCAGCAGGCTTTATGGCTTCTTGCCAAGCTACCTATTTATAGCACAGTAAGCAGTCCTACTAGAGGCAATATTTCAGTAACAGTCAAGTGAAACGAAAGGATAAATATCTGGTGACTGATCAAATCTGTCATCAGGAATAGGGGCTAATTAAACCCATACTATTTACTGTTCTAATTAGACCACTGTTCAGTTCAATTTTCTATAGTAAATGTCACCAAACATAACCGTGTCCTGTCTATAACATAATAAAAAAATAAAGTTTTAATTCACAAAAAATACAATAAGCAGTTTAATACATTCATCTGGACTTTTAGGTTGGGTAAGTCCAAATCATTTAGGTAAATGTTTAAAATATACACAGCTGAAATTGATTTTTCATTTTGTCACTCGATATACCGAAAGGTTGAATGTGAAAAGTTGAAAAACATCATCATATATATTTTTAAATGAAAGTTGAGAGTTTTTGCAATACCATTTTAATTTGTTTTTATTCCCACTATCCCATCTGTTCAGTTCATAGTTAGAATCAGGTTTCCTTCCACAACTTCTCTACCTTAACTTACAAAAAAAAAAAAAGAATCTTGATTCTAAAATAACTAAAATAGGCATGTTATAGTGGAAGCATTTGGCTTCTCTGATTGGATAGGTAAGATATTTTTCCTTGAAGAAAGTAGAGCACGAATGGCACCTCAAGAGGGGTCCTTGAGTTTTTCTCCTCTCCTCAGCCAGGAAGATGGTTGGATTTTGTTTTGAAACTCCAATGCCGTCTCCAGCAGCCAGCCCTTCTGCCTTTTGATTGTTATTATTTCTCTGGAGAGTAATAGCAATAATATCCCAGATTTCCATCCAGTTATGCTCTCTTCCCTTTGATCCTAGCAGTGTAATGATAACACACACATTCAGAAATAACTCCACTGAAGCAGAATGAAGCACCACTTGGGCCACTGCTGAAGATGTATGTTTGTGTCATCTTCCTTGCAGTGAAACAGAACCTGCTTCCCTGGAGCTTCCATTCCTCTAGAGCAGTGGACAGAGTCTTGATCCTCTTCTACAGAAGAGCCCTTCTCAAGCTTTCTGAAAGTCTCCTAGTTCCTTCTATGTTCCCAGATCCTTTGCAACTGTGTTTTCTCTTGGCACACATCGAAATTTGCACATTTTAAGTCTTAAAATGTAGTGCCCAGAATACAACACTGAATCTAAGAACACAGACTATACATTGCACCTATGATCCAGGTTTCTTTAGATAAAACCTAAGTTTCCTTCTTCTCTCCCTCCCTCCAATCCTTCCTTTTTCAGCCAGCCCATTTGTTGGAATCTGCTCTGGAGACAGCGTCACATAATGGTTAAAAGCTGTTTGACTCTGAGTTTCTTAAACTTTCCAAAACCCATCTGTGAAATGGAGATGATAATCTTTACCCAAACAAGATTTAAATAAAATAACACATATAAAGTATAGGCAGCATCTCCACGAATGCAGTTGGTGAATATCTCAGTAAAGGTAAGCAATTTATTTTCTTCTTCAAACACAATGTCTTTTTCAAAACAATGATGGGAGAGCCAGCTTCTCTCCATTTGTACTTATGCAAGAGTTAACATTCATCACTACTGAATTTCCTCTTGTTTGTTTTGGCCCAGAATACCAGCCTGTTGAGATCTGTTTGAACCCTGATCCTGTCACCCTATCTATGAGCCACTGTGCTCAGCTCTGCAGCTTCCATGTCTTCACCCAAGTCCCTGATAAACGTGCGGGACATAGCTCTCTAATCTTACAGCATTCCATTAATGCATATTTCTGCTTTTTAAACTAGTAAGCCGACCATAATGCCAAGTAAGCAGCCAACTAATCAGACTTGGAATCTGTGAACACAGTTTAATGTTACAATAAAAATATGAACTAATACCAATTACCGTCATCAAATGTCAGGAGGCAGAAAGGTTTGTGGGGAGGGAAGAAATCAGCCACGAGAAGGAACTGGATCCGGCAGGGTGGAACCTGTATTCTTGAGCTGCATGGTGGTGGTAAGCCTCCTGAGAGAAGAGGTATATAGCAGCCCCAAATTGGTTAGCCCCAGTTCTGAAGGTTAATGACAATAAAATACAGCTGACTGATATCAGCTCAATCTTTGGCCTGATTGTAACCCAGGTGAATGTCTGTGTTTGTCAGTTGAGTATAGCTGCTGCTCCCAATTCCCCCTGTTCAAACATCTCTTTAGGTTGTCTCAAGTAATCATTTAAATTCCATGTTGTTATTATTTTATATGGTAAGTTGTTATGTGGACCCAATCCAAGTTTGTGTCCATCAATATCATATCACTCTGTGACCCTGTCTGGGGCCAGAATCTGAGGCAGAGCATGGAAGAAGAAGACCTGAACAACTTTGTCCTACATAATTCAGGCACTGTTAATCATTATTAATGCACAGCATGAGTACTGCCTGCCAGTACTTTTCCTACCTTCTCTCTAACCTTCTCAACAAGTCCTTTAAGATAGATATCACTATCCCCATTTTGCAGGTGAACAACTGTGGCTTTAAGAACCATGTGTGTCCAAGGCTCACCTATAATTTCTTTTATTTATTTTTTGAGACAAAGTCTCACTTTGTCACCCAGGCTGGAGTGCAGTGGCACGATCTTGGCTCACTGCAACCTCCGCCTCCCAGGTTCAAGCGATTCTCCCACCTCAGCCTCTCAAGTGCTAGGATTACAGGCACGTGCCACCACACCTGGACGATTTTTGCATTTTAGTAGAGACAGGGTTTCACCATGTCGGCCAAGCTGGTATTGAACTCCTGACCTCAGGTGATCCACCGACGTAGGCCTCCCAAAGTACTGCGATTACAGGCATGAACCAGTACGCCCAGCCATCATCTATAATTTCTAATGTCATACAATGAACATGTATGATTTTACAATAAAACATCTAATAAAAGTTATTTTCTTCTTAAAGAAGGGGCCCAGGCAGAAGCTTTTTCTGTCTTACCCCAGACAAAGCCTGCTTTTTCCTTATGGACATCTGTGTGTTTTCCCCACTGATGCTCCACTTCCTTTCATGACCAGGAATCCAGTCAAATATAGCAGCCCAGCTATCATCACTCAGTTAGCATTTCGCCTCTTGGATCAAATACATCTGCTGCTGTGATCTGCTTGACCACAACATTCTTTCGATATCTCTATGAAGTCTTTTACTTTTTTCCCCCTCTATATTGCAAGCAGAGCTACACTTCTGCTTTTCAAAAGCATCTCATTTTATCTAGGTTCTTTCATGAGGAATTCACATTCCTGACTGATGTTCATGAACTCACATGCATTCGTTCATTTTCTCACACAAACTATAACAAGAGCTTGCTAAGTTCAAGGCTCTGTGCTCAGTGCCCTGGGAATACAAGTGTGGATCTGGTCCTCAAGTAGCTCACAAGTCAACAAGCATCAGGTGAGAGGGACAAGGGCTGTGGTGAGGCAATGGCAATCCTTGGTTGTCAAGAGCAACAGACACAAAGGGCCCAGAGGGAGGAGACCCTGAAACAGAAGCAATTTGTACCTTGGTTAGGAGAGCTGGGATAGACTTTCCACTGAACATACCAACCCTGCTGGAAGCACAGGCAGCACCTCATGTATCCCTATCACCTTCTTCCGTATGATAGGTTACATGTGAGTCCTTATTTTGTGCTCACCTCTGTTTTCTAATTGTGATAGAATTACAAACACTTTTTACTTTCTTCTTTTATGATCATCTATAATTTCTAATGTTATATGACAAACATATATAGTTTGCACAATAAAACACCCAATAAAAGTTCTTTTTTTTAGGGAAAAGGAAAACACTAAAGGGAAAGCTATGAAAACACTTCCAAAGAAGCAATATGCACTTTGTGTTGTTTGGTTCAAACTATCAGGCTTAAAGATCTCTTAGGAAATCATATTTTCCTAAGTAAAGCTCTAGCTGGGGAATATGTTGGATGAAAAATTCCAAAAAAGATATTGTTTATTCATTATATAATAGGGCTGGTAAAAGTCAAAAATATTGTAGGAATAAGTATGTTCACCATCTCATAAAGACTCGAGTACTGCTTGCCTTTCTTAGATCCCCAGGCATAAATCAAATCATAAAATATTTTCGTGACAAGTTCTTAAATCTATGACTTATAATGAATAGTACAGTTCTACTAGTCTTGCTAAAATGTTAGTAATTAAACACAGATTTCACATATAAGGTCACTTATTGGAAATGCTATATTAACAGCTCCATATTAAAAACAACCCAAAATAAAATGAGTTCCACTGGGGTATTACTTCCCAGACATCAAATAAATGTTCATTCCACTGTTACCACAAAGGTTATTTAAGGAGATCTCAAATGACCCAGATTTAGTTAACAGTAAATACATTATTTCAGGTTAATACTACCTTAAGGTCTTTAACAAAAGAAATTTTAAAATATGAATTGGGTAAACGGCATAAAAATGTCACTCAAGCTGTCACACAGACTCAACAATTCAGTCTGACCAGGATATATTAAACACCCATATATCTAAAGTTGTGTGCTAGGTACTATTCAGAAATGCTCCATACCTTGTGTGTTTCACGTCTCCCTTCTCCAGTCCATTCTACCCTCTACTGCTCCAAAATTCATTATCCTGACAGTTGATGGCCTCTAGGATTTGGTTGACACATTCCTAGTCAAAGTGCTCCTAATTATTTTACCACCTTTAAAGCCCTTCACTAATTCCTCAGGACATACATTCTGCCTCTTTAGGCTGTTTGTGCCCTATCCTACCCTTTGTCCAGCTTCATCTCTGGTGGCTCCTGCTTATACCACATATGCTGAGCACACAACATTTTTCATTATTTCACAGACACTAACACACTTGCCAATCCTGCTTGGGAAGCATTTTTGAAACACGCTATTTACCAAGGTGGTGGACAGCGTACAGGGAAACCATGAAGCCTGGTGCCAGCCAGATTCTGTGGATCTGATGATTTTCATGATCTGCCTTGGCCCTGCAAGCTAGATGGGGCAAGGGCAGGCAGGGGCTGTGTATACAGGGCTGCCTGAGCAGAGCTAAGGCCTTCAGTTGAGAATCAGAGCCCATAGCAACCCACAAAGAGAGCTGGGGAAATAAACACACTTCTGTCCTCCCTCTCTCCAATCCCCCTGCAGTGCTTGTTATTGGCCAAACCCAACCAAGAGCCAGAGGGCAAGGGAGACCATTGATGCTGTCCATACAAGCCAGCTTCCCAGTGGGTGGAGCGCGGGGCAGGGAAGGGTGGAAAGTGGATCTGGAGGGCAAAGAGAAGCTTTCCAGCACAGTAATTTATTGACTCACTGGAATATTTTTAAGCAGAGGAGTGACTTAGGCAGATTGTATTTTGGAAAAATTACTCTGGCAGGAGTATGGGGAAGGATTGAGGGAGTAAAGCCTCACATCAGACAGCACAGCTAGAAGGCCACTGACATGCAAGAGATAAGAGACTAGACTAGATTTACCAGTGTCTGGAGGAGGAGAGCATAGATGCAAAGTTCAAAGGTGATAGAATCAATAGGTGCTGGCAGCTGACCAGACACAGGAAGAAAGGAGATGCTAGAATGACTCCCAGGTTTCTGTATTAAATGATTTGTGGCAAATGTCAATTTTATCCAGGCTTCCCAAGCATCCTCAAGCCCACCCTTGAGGTAGGATTCTCAGCACCTGTATGTACAGAATATGAGCAGTTTACCTGATAATGGTTAAGATAAAGGGGGCAAGCTGTTGGTCTCTGGGAAGAATCTGGCCTTGCAGGTCCAATTTTTTAAACAATGATTGTATACTCTGCCAAACGAGGCCCTAAAAATAATTATTTGTTAAGGTTTAAATATACGAAGATTTCACATAAAAATGTAGATGTCTGAGGCCTAGAGTGAGACCCTGTCTCAAAAAAAAAAAAAAAAAAAAAAATCTAGATTTCTGACCTCAGGAAAATAAAAGAGGAAAATAAAATAAAATTCGCATCACAGCATGGCAATAATTAAAACTAAGTGTGGCCATCCCATTTTTAAAGGGCATGTGGCCTCTAATATGCCCAGTCCCCATCCAGCCACTGTGAGGACTGATATTATCTTCCTGGCCTCTGTAGATCAAACTGGGAGCTTGTTGGTGACAAATGACTGTCAGCTTGAAAGTAAATCAAGTCCGGGTGCGGTGGCTCATGCCTGTAATCCCAACACTTCAGGGGGCTGAGGTGGGTGGATCACTTGAGGTCAAGAATTCGATACCAGCCTAGCCAACATGGTGAAATCCCATCTCTACTAAAAAAATACAAAAATTAGTCAAGCGTGGTGGTGTGCACCTGTAGTCCCAGTTACTCGGAAGGCTGAGGCACGAGAATCACTTGAACCTGGGAGACAGAGGCTTCAGTGAGCTGAGACAGCATCACTGCACTCCAGCCTGGGTGACAGAGTGAGACTCCATCTCAAAAAAAAAAGTAAATCAAAAGACACGTATATTTATAACTAAGATTCTTCACAGTATTGCTATAGAACATCATTATTTTCCAGAAGTAAGAAACATACATACAACATGTAGCTTAAAAATAAAACAAAGGGCATTTGGTTGTTGCTATGGTCTGAATGTGTCCCTGGAAATTTATATGTTGCAAGTTGATCACCAGCGTGATAGTATTAAGAGGTGACGCCTTTAGGAGGTGATTAAGTAATGAGGGTGGAGCCCTTAGGGCCCTTATAAGGAGCTTGAGAGATTTAGTTCCCTCTCTTCTGCCCTTCCACCACGTGAGGACACAGCATTCATGCTTTCTAGAGGACATGACAACAAGACACCATCTTGGAAGCAGAGAGAACAGTCCTCACCAGACACCAAACCTGCCGGTGCCTTGAACTCAGACTTTCCAGCCTCCAGAACGTGAGAGAATACATTTTTGTTCTTTACAAATTACCCAGTCTCAGGTATTTCATTATAGCAGCACAAATTGACTAGTTGTCTTTACTGCACGCTAAGATCAGAGTGTGTCCTCAGAAGAAGAATATAAGTCATTCCATGATGCCCAGTGTCTAAACTCTACTCCCTTTCTACATGTGGACTTTGCAGTATTTCAGACATAAGATATTAGTGTATTTAAGAATCATATTCTGGCTAGATGTGGTGGCTCATGCCTGTGGTCCCAGCTACTCAGGAGGCTGAGGCAGGAGAATCTATTGAACCCAGGAGGTGGAGGTTGTAGTGAGCCGAGATCACGCCACTGCACTCCAGCCTGGTGACACAGTGAGACTCCGTCTCAAAAAAAAAAAAAAAATCATAATTCTGGAAGGTACCTATGGCTAGCACTAACACACAGGAAACCATGAGCCCTGCAGGAGACCATTTAAGGAATCACATGGGCCACATCTCCAGTGACAACTCCCATACAAACCAATATCTTGCGTGACAATATCTAGGTTATTTTTCTCTATTAATGCAATCAGTGTTCATACCTACCAGACAAGTAACTTGTTCTTTTCTTTTCTAAGAATCATAATCAGGTCCTCTCAGATTGCAGCAGGAGACATGCAACATTCAAATACAATGAGAGCTTTGTTTCATATTGACTTTATTTTTGTTAAAAATAAATTCTTAAACATAAAGATACTTTACATGATGGAAGATTTAACAGGATATTATCTATGCTCTTGGGTTAGTTATCATGAAGCATATGTAACACAACATCAGGTAAGATTGAAAAGAGATAACTGTAGGTTGCCAAATTTAAAAGTCTAATGGAGAGGAATGGTGGGCTAGATAATATAGATCAACCATGCCATTGAGGACAACTACAAAAGCAAAAATGTCCTCCAGGAAATTAAAGTAAAATAAAGAGATTGTCAGACAAAAAGAGAATTCATCTTCAGCAGACCAGTCTCAAAGAAAATATAAAACGGTGTTTTTAAGATTAAAGGAAGCTTGGAGATGATGAAAGAAATGAAGAGCAAAAATAAGAATGGTAAACCTGTGGGTAAATTAAAAGAAGAGCAACTGTATAAAACAGCAATTGTAATGGATTGTGGAGTTTTAAATATCTTTATGGAATTAACATATCTGACAATGACAGCCTATGAGTCAGAAGACAGATAAATGGCCTTAAAGTATCCTAAGGTCCTCGTATCCATCCGTGAAGAAGATAAAAGAATCAATTAATATTCGACTTTGATAAGTCAAGGATAGATGTTTTAAGCTCTAGAGTTACCACTAAAAAAAAACAGAAAAGAGTGTATGAATTCCAAATTAATGTATATGGGGAAAGATATAATAAGAAAACACATTCAATCCAAAAGAAGGCAAAAATGAAGAGAAAAAGGAATGTAGACAGATGGATAAATTTTAAAAGCTCATGGTAAAATGGAAGATTTAAATGCAAATATATCAATTATATCAATTACATTAAACCCAAATAGAATAAATCACCAATTAAAAGACAGATTGTCAGGATAAAATTTTAAAATTCAGTTATATTCTGTTTAAAAGAGACATTCCTTACATATAATGACCAGAAAGATTAAAAATAAAAGATTGAAAAAAATATATACCATAAGACTAGACAAAGTAGACTTTAAGACAGAGAGATGCTACATACTGTTGGAAGTTTGATTTCACTAGGATGGAACAAATTCTAAAAGTGGATGTACCTAACAACATAACCGCAAAACATATAAAGCAAAAACTGACAGACTGTAAGAAGAAATAGAAAAATCCATAATGATGGTGGGAGGTTTTAACACAACTAGCATTAATTTATCGAGCAAGTGAAAAAAATCAATAATGATATAGAATATGGAAACAATTAAATTACAAATTGAAACTATGTAACTGTATAGAAAGCTATAACTAACCATCTCAGAATATATATTTTTTGTATTTATGAAATGTTTATAAACATTTATCATGATCTGGGCCATATAGAAAAATCTCAAAAATTCAAAGGATTGAAATAATTCAAGTTTTTTTCTCTGACAACAAAGCAAAAAAGCAAGTTTAAAACTAGAAAATGTCCAAACACATTCCATAGGTTAAGAAATAAATCACAATGAAAATTAGAAAATACTCTTAATGAATGAAGATGAATATATTACATATCAAAACTTGAGTAAAGCAGCTAAAGCTATGCTTGGAAGGGGATCTGTAGTTTTAAATGCACATGTTTGAAAAGAAGAAAGATGAAAAAAATCAATGATCTTAAACTATTTCAAGACATAGAAAAATGACAACACATACAACTCAAAGAAAGTAGAAGAAAGAAAATAATAAGGATGAGAAGAGCAATTATGAAATGGAAAACAAAAATATAAGCAAGAGGATCAACAAATAAAAAAAGACTAATAAAATTAAATTCCTTGGCAAGACTATGAAAGAATAAGACAGAGAAAAGTCCCTAAAAATGAATTTTAAGAATGAAATGTGGAATATCACTGCAGATTCCACAGGCCCTAAAATGATAAGAGGATGAAAAACATCTTTATGTTAATATATTTCAAAATTTAGATGTAGGCCGAGCTCCCTTGCCCTAAGGCAGGACAAACTCTTCTGAGTAATTTACCCTCCAGAGCTGCCACGGGATAGTCAATGGCTGAGATTCACCTCAAATCCCATCTTTGCTGTGCTCCTTCCTGTCTTTCACTTCCCTCATTTCCTTTTTGGGTTCTACTGGAATAAATCACTTGGATACCAATCTTCATCTCAGATCTTCTTCTTAGAACCCAACCCAAGAAACTTATTAAACTATGTGCATGTCAAAACATCGATTTAAAAAAATATTGTTGGCCAGGTACAGTGGCTCATGCCTGTAATCCCAGCACTTTGGGAGGGCAAGGTGGGTGGATCGCGAGGTCAGGAGATCGAGACCATCCTGGCTAACCTGGTGAAACCCCATCTCTACTAAAAATACAAAAAATTAGCTGGGCGTGGTGGGCAGGTGCCTGTAGTCCCAGCTACTCAGGAGGCTGAGGCAGGAGAATGGCATAAACCTAGAAGGCGGAGGTTGCAGTGAGCAGAGGTCATGCCACTGCACTCCAGCCTGGGTGACACAGTGAGACTCCATCTCAAAAACAAAAAAAATACTGCCATTCAAAAATGATAAAATATTAACATGAGTTACTTCTGGGTGTGGGTACACATGAGTTTATTATACTAGTCTCTGAACTTTTCTATTTCTCTATTTTTCTAATTAAAACAAAAAAAGGAAAAATGTGGATCAGAAGAATTTCTGAGATGTTCAAGCAGTGAAAACAAGTAACCTGCAAGAGGAAAGGTCTGGCTTCTCCACAACAACATCTAATGCCAGAACACAAGGAAGCAGTGCCTACAAAATCCCACAAGAAAAAAAATCACCCAAGAATATTAAAACTACCTAAGCTCTATTCAAGAATAAAAGCACCTCATCAATATTAAAACCTTTGTGCATGAGAGGACACTATTAGCAGAGTGAAAAGGTAATCCACAGAATGGGAAAAATATTTGAAAATAATATATCTGACAAGAGGTTAATCTCCAGAATATATAATGAACTCTTACAATTCAGCAACAACGAAAAAAGAAATAGCCCAGTTAAAAATTGGGCAAAAGACATGAATAGATATTTATCCAAAGAAGATATATAAAAAGTCAATAAGCAGATGAAAAGGTGTTCAACATCACTAATCATTAGGGAAATGCAAATGAAATACCACTTTATACCCATTAGGGAAACATAAATGAGATACCACTTCATACCCATTAGGATGACTATTATAAAACAAACAGGAAAAAAGTTAACTGTTAGTGAGTGATATGGTTTGGCTGTGTCCCCAACCAAATCTTGAATTGTAGCTCCCATAATTCTCATTCTATTGTGGGAGGGAACAGGTGGAAGGTAATTTAATCATAAGGGCAGGTCTTTCTTGGGCTGTTCTCATGATAGTGAATAAGTCTCACAACATCTGACAGTTTTATAAAGGGGAGTTTCCCTGCACACATTCTCTCTTTGCCTGCCACCATGCAAGATGTCCCTTTGCTCTTCCTTCCTCTTCCACCATGATTGTAAGGCCTCCCTAGCAATGTGGAACTGTGAGTCAATTAAACCTTTTTTCTTCATAAACTACTCAGTCTTGGGTATGCCTTTATCAGCAGCATTAAAATGGACTAATACAGTAAATTGGTACTGATAGAGGGGGACGTTCTGCTATAAAGATACCTGAAAATGTGGATGCGACTTTGGAACTGGGTAATAGGCAGAGGTTGGAACAGTTTGGAGGGCTCAGAAGAAGACAGGATAGTTTGGAACTTCCTAGAGACTTGTTGAATGGCTTTAACCAAAATGCTGATAATGATATGGACAATGAAATTCAGGCTGATGTGGTCTCACAGAGATGAGGAACTTGTCAGGAACTAGAGCAAAGGTGACTCTTGCTATGCTTTAGCAAAGAGACTGGCAGCATTTTGCACCTGCCCTATAGATTTGTGGAATTTTGAACTTGAGGGAGATGACTTAGGGTATCTGGTGGAAGAAATTTCTAAGCAGCAAGGCATTCAAGAGGTTACTTGGGTGCTGTTAAAAGCATTCAGTTTTAAAATGGAAACAGAGCATAAAAGTTCAGAAAATTTGCAGCCTGAGATGTGATAGAAAAGACAAACCCATTTACTGAGGAAAAATTCAAGCCAGCTACAGAAATTTGCACAAATAACAAGGAGCCAAATGTTAATCACCAAGACAATGGAGAAAATGTCTCCAAGGAATGTCACAGACCTTTGCAGCAGCACCTCCTGTCACAGGCCCAGAGGCTTAGGAGGAAAAAATGGTTTCATGGGCCAGGGCCCAGGGCCCCCCTGCTGTGTGCAGTATAGGGACTTGGTGCCCTGCATCTCAACCACTCCAGTTGTGGCTAAAAGGGGCCAAGGTACAACTCAGGCCATGGCTTCAGAGGGTGAAAGCCCCAAGCCTTGGCAGCTGCCACATGGTGTTGAGCCTGTGGGTGCAGAGAAGTCAAGAATTGAGCTTTGGGAACCTCCACCTAGATTTCAGAGGATGTACAGAAAAGCTGGATGTCCATGCAAAAGTTTGCTGCAGAGAGAGCCCTCATGGAGAACCTCTGCTAGGGCAGTGAAGAAGGGAAATTTGGGGTGTGGGCCCCACACAGAGTCACCACTGGGGTGCTGCCTAGTGGAGTTGTGAGAAGAGGGCCACCTTCTTCCAGACCCCAGAATGGTAGATCCACTGACCGCCTGCACCGTGTGCCTGGAAAAGCTGCAAACACTCAATGCCAGCCTGTGAAAGCAGCCAGGAGAGGGGCTATACCCTGCAAATCCACAGGGACAGAACTGCCTGAGGCCATGGAAGCCCACATCTTGCATCGGTGTGACCTGGATGTGAGAGATGGAGTCAAAGGAGATCATTTTGGAGCTTTAAGATTTGACTGCCCCACTGGGTTTCAGACTCATATGGGGCCTGTAGCCACTTTGTTTTGGCCAATTTCTCCCATTTGGAATGGTGTATTTACCCAATTCCTGTACCCCCATTGTATTTTGGGAGTAACTAACTTGCTTTTGATTTTACAGGCTCATAGGCAGAAGGGACTTGCCTTGTCTCAGATGAGACTTTAGACTGTAGAATTTTGAGTTAATGCTGAAATGAGTTAAGACTTGGGGACTGTTGGGAAGGCATGGTTGGTTTTGAAATGTGAGAACATGAGATTTGGGAGGGGCCAGGGGTGAAATGATATGGTTTGGCTGTGTCCCCACCCAAATCTCAAATTGCAGCTCCCATAATTCCCACGTGTCATTGGAGGGATACACGGGGAGGTAATTTAATCATGAGGGCAAGCCTTTCTTTTGCTGTTCTCATTATAGTGAATAAGTCTCACAACATCTG
Organism: Macaca mulatta; assembly: GCF_049350105.2. Taxonomy (NCBI): domain Eukaryota; kingdom Metazoa; phylum Chordata; class Mammalia; order Primates; family Cercopithecidae; genus Macaca; species Macaca mulatta. The sequence goes on from NC_133412.1 coordinate 72,964,532, forward strand.
ATAGTTTTATGAAAGGGAGTTCCTCTGCACAAATAATCTCTTTGCTGGCCACCATGTAAGATGTTCCTTTGCTCTTCCTTTGTCTTCTGCCATGAGTATGAGGCCTCCCCAGACATATGGAACTGTGAACCGATTAAACCTCTTTCCTTTATAAATTACCCAGTCTTGGGTATGTCTTTTTCAGCAGTGTGAAAACAGACTAATACAGTGAGGATGTGAAGAAATTAGAACATGTGTTCATTGCTGGTGGGAATGTAAAATGGTGCAGCCACTGTGGAAAACATTATGGTAGTTCCTCAAAAAGTCTGATGTATTACTATATGATCCAGCAATTCCACTGCTGTGTACGTACCCAAAAGAATTGAAAGCAGGGGCCAGACACAGTGGCTCACGCCTGTAATCCCAGTACTTTGGGAAGCCAAGGCAGGTGAATCACCTAAGGTCAGGAGTTCGAGAGCAGCCTGGCCAATATGGCAAAACCCTGTCTCCACTAAAAATACAAAAATTAGCCAGATGTGGTGGCGGCACCCATAGTCCCAGCTACTCAGGAGGCTGAGGCACAAGAATCACTTGAACCTGGAAGGCAGAGGTTGCAGTGAGCTGAGATCATGCCACTGCACTCCAGCCTGGGCAACAGAGTAAGAATGTCTCAAACAAAAAAAATTGAAAGCAGGGACTCAAACAAATGTTTGTACCACTTTGTTGATAACAGCAGTATTCATAAAATCCTAAGGGGGAAGACAACCCAAATGTTCACTGACAAATAAGTAGAGAAGCAAAATATGGTATATACATGCAGTGGAATATTATTGAGCTGGAGAAAAGAATGAAATTTGGGCACAGGCTACAACATGGATGAACTTTAAAGACATTATGCTAAGTGAAATAAGTCAAACACAAAAGGATAAATATTGTATGATTCCACTTATGGAGTGCCTAGGGTAATCAAATTCATAGAGATAGAAAGTAGAATGGTGGTTGCCAGGGACTGGGGGAGGAGAGAATAGGGGGTTATTATTTAATGGGTATAGTAGGTTCAGTTTTGCAAGAGGAAATAAAGTTCTAAAGATGGATGGTGGTGATGGTTGCACAACAATGTGAATGTACTTGATGCCACTAAACTGTACACTTAAAAATGGTTACAATGGTAAATGTTAAACAATATATACTTTACCACAATAATTTTTTTAAAGAGTACAGGCAACACCAAGGTGTTCAAATGTTAAAAAAAAAATTGAAAAACTCAGTAAATAGAGCCTTTCTTTAAAAAGGTGATGATGAAATCCAACCAGCTAGGAGATGATTCAAAATTTTTACAACAGGATTATAAAAGTCATGTGAAAGGAATGGTGGTGAGCATTTAATCCATTTAAACATTAAACTTTGAATCAATAACAGGAAAATTTAGGTTGCAGAACATATACTATATTAAATTAGCATATATAATAACATAACTAATATAGATCTGGAAGATGAATGGAAGAAAGTTGTAGGAAATCAAGTACCATTGACTGAAATTTAAATATGAAACTTTAAAATGTAGTAACGCCAATCTCCTCACCTTTTGTGATAGAGGTATCTTTAAGGAAATAATTTATTCTGCTGTCATTGAACATTGATCTCAAGTTTAGCAAATCCTTCAGTTTTATTTAATTTCCTTATCATCTATTAAATTCACATAAAATTAAATATTTTTAATTTAAAATGGCATGCATCATGTAATGGCATTTCTATAGCACTATGTCTGTTTATTTATCTTATCCAAAACCCTATTTGTGTATGTGTATGAAAATGCTTAGAATGCTATTGACCACATATGGACACTAGTTACTTCTAGAAAGTAGGATGTAGGGTATTTTGTAGTTTTCTTTGTACCTCTTCCAAACTGCTGGATTTTTAAAACAACACTTAACATTTTTAAAATGTTAATTATTCTGACAAATAAATCAATCCAACTTGGGTATAAAGAAGTCATCTCACTGTGCCTTCAAAACCCAAGGCCTAAATCCGGGTCTCTCCAGTGAATGCTTGCCAAGAAGCCTGTCTTGGTGGCTGGCATTCCTGTGAGCAGTATTTATGGAAACGGCCTCAGGGCATCCCAAGGCAGATCGAACAAGGCCTGCAGTCAGATGCTACAGATTATTAACTTCCAGCCTCACATATTTCAACAAATGTTCTAGAATGGTGCTTTTCTGTCAGACAGTTCTGTCCCCCTGGGAACATTTTGAGATGCCTGGAGACATTTATGGTTGTTGCAACTGAGGAGAGGGAGGTGCTACTGGTGTTAATGGGTAGAGGCCAGACATGCAGTGCCCAGCACAGTCCCCACCACAGAGAATTACCTGATCTAAAATGTCAACAGTGGTGAGATGGAGAAACCTGTTCTAGAGGATGTGTGTCCACACAACCAAACCTCTTTACTCTCATGATGACTTATGAAGATAAAAATCCTTTCTAAATCATTATGACAACCACATGTTATTAAAATCCTCAACCTTCAGATAAAGTTAAAACAATGCAAACTGCTTCACTTTCGTTGTGGATGTAATGTTTTTCATCCCTTCCAAGAAGGTTCCTATAGATCACTTTATATATTTTCTTGCTCTCCATTTACAACCACAAAATAACCATACGAAGCTCTTAATTTCAACATACCCCAAACCATAATCAAAGCATTTATATTTGACAATCCACAGTGGGCTTCTCTTTCCAAGAAAAAAAAAAAAAAAGCATAGTTTTTCAAGTTTAATGATATCAAGTTTTTTAAAAAATTCTTTTTTGACTTTTCTTAGTGATTTACTTCCATCCATGGTTAGCCATTTCACACAGAAAAACAGAGTTGTGCCAACGACTCATCAAGAATATTACCCAGACCACATTTTAGGGGCATAGGCTTTAAATAAACTCCCACAAGAAATATTATTTGACAGCTACTAAAGTAAGTAATGAAAGAAGCCAGTGCATTGTTTCTATCTCATACCTCTCCTTCTGGGACTGGTTGGCAGTCTGCATGCTCTGGACCACCTGCAGGGGTTGTGTTGCCCTAGGTGAAAAAAGAAAACTGGGACAGAGAATTCTGCACACCTGAGACCAGTGGCACAAAAAATGGAAAAGCTGACAGCAAAATCCCAATTCCTTGACTAAAAATGGTAGGTGAGTCTCCCTGGTTAGGTAATAATGGCCTCATGTAGATGACTGCTGCATGGTTCAGAACCCTAACCATTCAGACCATCAAGTCTTCAGAAAGGTAGCCAGGGTTTTGCAGGTTAAACAGTCAGAAGTCACTTACCAACTCAACAGCATTCACCAAGCCCTATTTAGTAGCTGCCCTCAAAAAGGTTAATCTCACTGGAAGATAAAGGAAAACTCGTGACTGCAAGCAGGCAATACACACTGAAAGAACAAGGAAGGACAACGACTCCTCAGCCTGTGAAGTCAGGGCATAATTCTCAGGAAAGGAGTCAACTGAGCTAAATCCTGATGGATGAGAGAGTTGAACAAACCTAAAGGCGAGCATATGAGCAAACAGTCTCTATAATTTTGGCAGAGGAAAAGAGAAGAAATGTTTGTATAAACTTCAGTGGATTCTAAACAGAGTTATCAAAGAAATATAGTAACTTCTACAGAGCTGGGTCATTTAAGTTATATTGTTATCTACTTTCTTCATACGATCTTAAATTTACACTAGCCACATTTCAAGAACTTGTTGTGCACAGTGACTAGTGGTTACTGTATTAGATATTGCAAATATAGGAAATTTCCATAATTACAGAAAGTTATAATAGACATTAGAAAGATATAAGCAATTTGGAAATAAAGTCACAAAGTTGAAAGTAAAGCCAAAAACTTTCTTGGGAAAGAAAGTGTGTGTGTGTGCGTGTGTATGCATAAACACACATGCACATTCACTTTAAGTATGGATGTAAAATAGAACTACATATTAAATTAATCATTTATTAGATTTAATCATATATTTCATAAATTTTAGTAATATCCAGTATGGGATTTTTTAAAAACAGAATTCAAATTTTCAAAATCACCATAGAGAATAAATTCAAGCAATTTTGGTCTATTACAGCAAAGTATCAAAAATAAAGAAAATGCTAAGGCTATACCAAAAAAAAAAAAAAAAGAACATGATAAAGGAATAAACTGAAAATAACAGAAGTAAGAAGAAATACAGACCGAACAGAGCACCTTCTCTTTTTAGCACTTTTGTCTTCTATACTACTGATTTGATTTTCTACAAAGCCAGTTTTGCTCTTCATTCTCTTTTCTTTTCATTTTGTTGTTTTCATAACACTTAATATTTTCTTCAATTGCATCAGTAGCCACAGCAAATGGTATTTAAAATGTATTGTTTCTCATAATAAATTGCCTTCTAAAAATTCTCTCTTTACCTCTTTAGGGCATACGTTGTTGTTATGATGCAGAATCTTTTCACATTTCTCATGCTACTATTGATGATTTTTACTTCTTGTCAAAGAGCAATCTATTCTAGGCTGGTATTTGCCCCCCAAAATATTGTTGGTGGATTCTTGTTGGGTGGAAAACTTTTTACTCCTCACTTGAACACTGTGGGAAATTTCTTCACACCTGGGGTTAGCAGATGAATGAGGACCAGGTAGTGAATCAAGATGAAAGTAATTCCGGGGGGGCGGAGCAAGATGGCCGAATAGGAACAGCTCCAGTCTCCAACTCCCAGCGCGAGCGACACAGAAGACCGGTGATTTCTGCATTTTCAACTGAGGTACTGGGTTCATCTCACTGGGGAGTGCCGGAGGATCGGTGCTGGTCAGCTGCTGCAGCCCGACCAGCGAGAGCTGAAGCAGGGCGAGGCACTGCCTCACCTGGGAAGCGCAAGGGGGAAGGGAATCCCTTTTCCTAGCCAGGGGAACTGAGACACACAACACCTGGAAAATCGGGTAACTCCCACCCCAATACTGCGCTTTAAGCAAACAGGCACACCAGGAGATCATATCCCACACCTGGCCGGGAGGGTCCCACACCCACGGAGCCTCCCTCATTGCTAGCACAGCAGTCTGTGATCTACCGGCAAGGCAGCAGCGAGGCTGGGGGAGGGGCGCCCGCCATTGCTGAGGCTTAAGTAGGTAAACAAAGCTGCTGGGAAGCTCGAACTGGGTGGAGCTCACAGCAGCTCAAGGAAACCTGCCTGTCTCTGTAGACTCCAGCTCTGGGGACAGGGCAATAACAAACACAGCCGAAACCTCTGCAGACGCAAACGACTCTGTCTGACAGCTTTGAGGAGAGCAGTGGATCTCCCAACACGGAGGTTGAGATCTGAGAAGGGACAGACTCCCTGCTCAAGTGGGTCCCTGACCCCTGAGTAGCCTAACTGGGAGACATCCCCCACTAGGGGCAGTCTGACACCCCACACCTCACAGGGTGGAGTACACCCCTGAGAGGAAGCTTCCAAAGCAAGAATCAGACAGGTACACTCGCTGTTCAGAAATATTCTATCTTCTGCAGCCTCTGCTGCTGATACCCAGGCAAACAGGGTCCTGAGTGGACCTCAAGCAATCTCCAACAGACCTACAGCTGAGGGTCCTGACTGTTAGAAGGAAAACTATCAAACAGGAAGGACACCTACACCAAAACAGGAAGGACACCTACACCAAAACCCCATCAGTACATCACCATCATCAAAGACCAGAGGCAGATAAAACCACAAAGATGGGGAAAAAGCAGGGCAGAAAAGCTGGAAATTCAACAAATAAGAGCGCATCTCCCCCTGCAAAGGAGCGCAGCTCATCGCCAGCAATGGATCAAAGCTGGACGGAGAATGCCTTTGACGAGATGAGAGAAGAAGGCTTCAGTCCATCAAATTTCTCAGAGCTAAAGGAGGAATTACGTACCCAGCGCAAAGAAACTAAAAATCTTGAAAAAAAAGTGGAAGAATTGATGGCTAGAGTAATTAATGCAGAGAATGTCATAAACGAAATGAAAGAGATGAAAACCATGACACGAGAAATACGTGACAAATGCACAAGCTTCAGTAACCGACTCGATCAACTGGAAGAAAGAGTATCTGCGATTGAGGATCAAATGAATGAAATGAAGCGAGAAGAGAAACCAAAAGAAAAAAGAAGAAAAAGAAATGAACAAAGCCTGCAAGAAGTATGGGATTATGTAAAAAGACCAAATCTACGTCTGATTGGGGTGCCTGAAAGTGAGGGGGAAAATGGAACCAAGTTGGAAAACACTCTTCAGGATATCATCCAGGAGAACTTCCCCAACCTAGTAGGGCAGGCCAACATTCAAATCCAGGAAATACAGAGAACGCCACAAAGATACTCCTCGAGAAGAGCAACTCCAAGACACATAATTGCCAGATTGACCAAAGTTGAAATGAAGGAAAAAATCTTAAGGGCAGCCAGAGAGAAAGGTCGGGTTACCCACAAAGGGAAGCCCATCAGACTAACAGCAGATCTCTCGGCAGAAACTCTCCAAGCCAGAAGAGAGTGGGGGCCAATATTCAACATTCTTAAAGAAAAGAATTTTCAACCCAGAATTTCATATCCAGCCAAACTAAGTTTCATAAGTGAAGGAGAAATAAAATCCTTTACAGATAAGCAAATGCTTAGAGATTTTGTCACCACTAGGCCTGCCTTACAAGAGACCCTGAAGGAAGCACTCAACATGGAAAGGAACAACCGGTACCAGCCATTGCAAAAACATGCCAAAATGTAAAGACCATCGAGGCTAGGAAGAAACTGCATCAACTAACGAGCAAAATAGCCAGTTAATATCATAATGGCAGGATCAAGTTCACACATAACAATCTTAACCTTAAATGTAAATGGACTAAATGCTCCAATTAAAAGACACAGACTGGCAAACTGGATAAAGAGTCAAGACCCATCAGTCTGCTGTATTCAGGAGACCCATCTCACACGCAGAGACATACATAGGCTCAAAATAAAGGGATGGAGGAAGATTTACCAAGCAAATGGAGAACAAAAAAAAGCGGGGGTTGCAATACTAGTCTCTGATAAAACAGACTTTAAACCATCAAAGATCAAAAGAGACAAAGAAGGCCATTACATAATGGTAAAGGGATCAATTCAACAGGAAGAGCTAACTATCCTAAATATATATGCACCCAATACAGGAGCACCCAGATTCATAAAGCAAGTCCTTAGAGACTTACAAAGAGACTTAGACTCCCATACAATAATAATGGGAGACTTCAACACTCCACTGTCAACATTAGACAGATCAACGAGACAGAAAGTTAACAAGGATATCCAGGAATTGAACTCAGTTCTGCAGCAAGCAGACCTAATAGACATCTATAGAACTCTCCACCCCAAATCAACAGAATATACATTCTTCTCAGCACCACATCGTACTTACTCCAAAATCGACCACGTAATTGGAAGTAAAGCACTCCTCAGCAAATGTACAAGAACAGAAATTATAACAAACTGTCTCTCAGACCACAGTGCAATCAAACTAGAACTCAGGACTAAGAAACTCAATCAAAACCGCTCAACTACATGGAAACTGAACAACCTGCTCCTGAATGACTACTGGGTACATAACGAAATGAAGGTAGAAATAAAGATGTTCTTTGAAACCAATGAGAACAAAGATACAACATACCAGAATCTCTGGGACACATTTAAAGCAGTGTGTAGAGGGAAATTTATAGCACTAAATGCCCACAAGAGAAAGCAGGAAAGATCTAAAATTGACACTCTAACATCACAATTAAAAGAACTAGAGAAGCAAGAGCAAACACATTCGAAAGCTAGCAGAAGGCTAGAAATAACTAAGATCAGAGCAGAACTGAAGGAGATAGAGACACAAAAAACTCTCCAAAAAATCAATGAATCCAGGAGTTGGTTTTTTGAAAAGATCAACAAAATTGACAGACCACTAGCATGACTAATAAAGAAGAAAACAGAGAAGAATCAAATAGACGCAATTAAAAATGATAAAGGGGATATCACCACCGACCCCACAGAAATACAAACTACCATCAGAGAATACTATAAACACCTCTACGCAAATAAACTGGAAAATCTAGAAGAAATGGATAATTTCCTGGACACTTACACTCTTCCAAGACTAAACCAGGAAGAAGTTGAATCCCTGAATAGACCAATAGCAGGCTCTGAAATTGAGGCAATAATTAATAGCCTACCAACCAAAAAAAGTCCAGGACCAGATGGATTCACAGCTGAATTCTACCAGAGGTACAAGGAGGAGTTGGTACCATTCCTTCTGAAACTATTCCAATCAATAGAAAAAGAGGGAATCCTCCCTAACTCATTTTATGAGGCCAACATCATCCTGATACCAAAGCCTGGCAGAGACACAACAAAAAAAGAGAATTTTAGACCAATATCCCTGATGAACATCGATGCAAAAATCCTCAATAAAATACTGGCAAACCGGATTCAGCAACACATCAAAAAGCTTATCCACCATGATCAAGTGGGCTTCATCCCTGGGATGCAAGGCTGGTTCAACATTCGCAAATCAATAAACATAATCCAGCATATAAACAGAACCAAAGACAAGAACCACATGATTATCTCAATAGATGCAGAAAAGGCTTTTGACAAAATTCAACAGCCCTTCATGCTAAAAACGCTCAATAAATTCGGTATTGATGGAACGTACCTCAAAATAATAAGAGCTATTTATGACAAACCCACAGCCAATATCATACTGAATGGGCAAAAACTGGAAAAATTCCCTTTGAAAACTGGCACAAGACAGGGATGCCCTCTCTCACCACTCCTATTCAACATAGTGTTGGAAGTTCTGGCTAGGGCAATTAGGCAAGAGAAAGAAATCAAGGGTATTCAGTTAGGAAAAGAAGAAGTCAAACTGTCCCTGTTTGAAGATGACATGATTGTATATTTAGAAAACCCCATTGTCTCAGCCCAAAATCTCCTTAAGCTGATAAGCAACTTCAGCAAAGTCTCAGGATACAAAATTAATGTGCAAAAATCACAAGCATTCTTATACACCAGTAACAGACAAACAGAGAGCCAAATCAGGAATGAACTTCCATTCACAATTGCTTCAAAGAGAATAAAATACCTAGGAATCCAACTTACAAGGGATGTAAAGGACCTCTTCAAGGAGAACTACAAACCACTGCTCAGTGAAATCAAAGAGGACACAAACAAATGGAAGAACATACCATGCTCATGGATAGGAAGAATCAATATTGTGAAAATGGCCATACTGCCCAAGGTAATTTATAGATTCAATGCCATCCCCATCAAGCTACCAATGACTTTCTTCACAGAATTGGAAAAAACTGCTTTAAAGTTCATATGGAACCAAAAAAGAGCCCGCATCTCCAAGACAATCCTAAGTCAAAAGAACAAAGCTGGAGGCATCACGCTACCTGACTTCAAACTATACTACAAGGCTACAGTAACCAAAACAGCATGGTACTGGTACCAAAACAGAGATATAGACCAATGGAACAGAACAGAGTCCTCAGAAATAATACCACACATCTACAGCCATCTGATCTTTGACAAACCTGAGAGAAACAAGAAATGGGGAAAGGATTCCCTATTTAATAAATGGTGCTGGGAAAATTAGCTAGCCATAAGTAGAAAGCTGAAACTGGATCCTTTCCTTACTCCTTATACGAAAATTAATTCAAGATGGATTAGAGACTTAAATGTTAGACCTAATACCATAAAAATCCTAGAGGAAAACCTAGGTAGTACCATTCAGGACATAGGGATGGGCAAAGACTTCATGTCTAAAACACCAAAAGCAACGGCAGCAAAAGCCAAAATTGACAAATGGGATCTCATTAATTTAAAGAGCTTCTGCACAGCAAAAGAAACTACCATCAGAGTGAACAGGCAACCTACAGAATGGGAGAACATTTTTGCAATCTACTCATCTGACAAAGGGCTAATATCCAGAACCTGCAAAGAACTCAAACAAATTTACAAGAAAAAAACAAACAACCCCATCAAAAAGTGGGCAAAGGATATGAACAGACATTTCTCAAAAGAAGACATTCATACAGCCAACAGACACATGAAAAAATGCTCATCATCACTGGCCATCAGAGAAATGCAAATCAAAACCACAATGAGATACCATCTCACACCAGTTAGAATGGCGATCATTAAAAAGTCAGGAAACAACAGGTGCTGGAGAGGATGTGGAGAAATAGGAACGCTTTTACACTGTTGGTGGGATTGTAAACTAGTTCAACCATTATGGAAAACAGTATGGCGATTCCTCAAGGATCTAGAACTAGATGTACCATATGACCCAGCCATCCCATTACTGGGTATATACCCAAAGGATTATAAATTATGCTGCTATAAAGACACATGCACACGTATGTTTATTGCAGCACTATTCACAATAGCAAAGACTTGGAATCAACCCAAATGTCCATCAGTGACAGATTGCATTAAGAAATTGTGGCACATATACAGCATGGAATACTATGCAGCCATCAAAAAGGATGAGTTTGCGTCCTTTGTAGGGACATGGATGCAGCTGGAAACCATCATTCTTAGCAAACTATCACAAGAACAGAAAACCAAACACCGCATGTTCTCACTCATAGGTGGGAACTGAACAATGAGATCACTTGGACTCAGGAAGGGGAACATCACACACAGGGGCCTATCATGGGGAGGGGGGAGGGGGGAGGGATTGCATTGGGAGTTATACCTGATGTAAATGATGAGTTGATGGGTGCAGCACACCAACATGGCACAAGTATACATATGTAACAAACCTGCACGTTATGCACATGTACCCTACAACTTAAAGTATAATAGTAATAAACTAATTTAAAAAAAAAAAAAAAAAAAAGAAAGTAATTCCATAAAGAGGATGTCACCTCTGCAGTATCTCCTCTGCATTTATTAAAGATGCTGCATCAGTGAGCCGAGATCATGCCACTGCACTCCAGCCTGGGCTATAAAGCGAGACTCTGTCTCTAAAAAAAAAAAAAAAAAAAAAAAAAAAAAAAAAGATGCTGCATCAAAGGGTTAAGGTTTCTATATACAGTTTTCTGTTCATTCCAGTCACCTTGTCTCCGTACCGTATACACTGAATTTCCTGGCACAGCTGGCCACCTTCTTGGAAAGGACACAAATACACTGGGAAAAATTTACATCAGAAAAAAAGCACCAACACCCACAGGTTTGTTTGTTGATGCACTTCTTACGCTTGAATTACTTGGACTATGAGCTTCCAAATACTGTTGACCCAGAGCAGCCAACAAGGCTCTAGGAAGAATTATGTCCATCCCCCATCATGTGAGACTTAATTTCAGGGTCACTATTAATTTCGGCTCTGCTTCTAACCTAGAAAATGACCTCCAACACTTGGTTAAGTCAGTATATTGGTTTTTCTTTTTGTCCATAATAATATAAAATGCCAAAAATTTAATAATGTTGAAATTGTATTCATCATTGATTCAAAGCTACAATTCATCCCCACATTGTCAACTTAGTTTACTGAGTTTTCATTTTTCAAATTTCAGCTCAATTTTCCTCAAAGAAGCCTTACCTGACTTCAGTCTGTAATTACAGAACAAACTATGTGACTATTGGATTAATGTCTGTCTCATGAACTAGACCATAAGCTCCATAAAATTTGGGGTTTGATCTTGTTTTACCTACCAGTGTGTCTCTAGCAATTAGCATTGTACCTGACATACAAGAGGGGCTTAATCTTTACCAAATGAATGCAAGAATTAATAATTTAGTTAATGAACAAACATGCATAGAGTTAATACTTTCAGTAATAAATGAATGAAAAGTTATGTTTTGAGTCAATGAATCAATGAATTAAAATGTCTTCCCCCAGCCAGGTGCAGTGGCTCATGTCTGTAATCCCAGCACTTTGGGAGGCTGAGGCAGGCAGATCACGAGGTCAAGAGATCGAGACCAGCCTGGCCAACATGGTGAAACCCTGTCTCTACTGAAAATACAAAAATTAGCTGGGCATGGTGGCGTGTGCCTATAGTCCCAGCTACTCGGGAGACTGAGGCAGAAGAATCGCTTGAACCTGGGAGGCGGAGGTTGCAGTGAGCAGAGATCATGCCACTGCATTCTAGCCTGGCGACAGAGCAACACTCCATCTCAAAAAAAAAAAAAAAAAAAAAAAAAAAAGCCTCACCCATGGAAAAATCTGTCTGTGAACCATTTTGAAAAAGAAGGGGACCAGAGTTCTGATAGTGCATTTATCTTTTTCATTTGTTATCTTACTTTTGTTTCTCCCTAAATTATCTGCTGATTATGGGCATGACACAAAGCTATGATGCAAAACTTACAAGGGAAAAAGAAATATTATTTACTTAAGTCCTCCACAAGTATGGGCTCAAACTGGTTCATTTCTTTACTGCCAGTGTTAATCCTATTTTCATTATTATTTAAGTAGAAGCTTAGATGAAAACATTCCATCCCTGTGCAATACAGAAAGCTAATTCTGTATTCTAGGTAGCGGTGTTGAGTTACCAGATACACTGTAATTGATTAAGAAACAAAACCCTTAGGCTTTTAATAGCTGATACATGACTCTGGTTCAGCTTGAATCCATAATCCATTGGCTTCAAATTTTGTGTGGAAATATGGAGATTTGCAAGGCCATAAAAGTGGAGGAATCAGTTAATAAACAAATATCCAAAATAAAGTTTCCAGAAGTCTGGACTAGTCTACACTAGTCTTCAACATCTTTCAATGAGCACACAATTGAAGGAACACAAATGAACAGATCTCTTTAAGGTAGAACCACAAAGTGTTATATCTGGAAAGGGATTTCTGAGCTTATCATTTTTACAGATGGCAAAATTGAGGTCCAAGAGGAAGACCTACACAGTCAAGTCAATGACAAAGTGCTTGGATGAGAACTCAGTTATTTCAGCTTGCAACCTAGGACTCTTTTCAAGAACCACTCTATTCGCTTTCATGAATTACTAGTCTACAGCCATGTTCCTGCCTTGGACCTCCTGCCACTACTATTCATCCTCTACATCTAAGCCAGATGTATCCCTTTAAAACATAATTTCACACTTTAGTAACACCTCCCCACTGCTCATACAATTTAGTGTTTTCCTGATGTCCACAGGACAAAGTTCAGAGTCCTTAGCTGGGCAGTGAGGACCCTCCACCCGCCTCCTACCAACACTCCAACATCACCTCCTGCTGCACTTCCAAACATAACAGCCACTGCCGTCCAATTGTTCTGTCCATCACAGCTCATCAGAACCATCCTGCATGCATTTGCTTATGCCATCCTTCCTATGGTGACATGTTGACAGCTGCCCAGAATCCCCATCAATAAAGCCCTTGTTGCCTTAGCTGCAAGAGTGTACTATAAACAGCCTTTAGCCATCAGTCTTTTCTGCGGTTGACTTAGTTGCAGGAAGGCATCTCTCTGAGGGTCATATCCCTGGCCAGGGGAAAACTTAAAAGCTAATCTTGGAGAATGTCCTTTAGCCAGAGTCACTTCCACTACTGCCCTGCAATGGTGAGAGAGGCACAACATTCAGTCCTTCTCTCACACCTGTGGACACACTCAGTGACTCACCAAAGCAGGGGTCTAAAGTCCTGGCCAGCTCAGTCCAACTTGGGACAACTCTAAATGCCATTCTTGTTCCAGAGTTTCTTGTGGGGTGGGCCAAGGCTTTCTTTGGGTCTGCATTTCAGTTTGACACCTCCCACTGCTCATCCTGCTTCATTCTCTTCCTTCCATGAGTGTCAGTCCCAAGGAAACTCCCAAGTAACCATCTTGCATGTTAAACTCCTCTCAGAGTCCGCTCCCTGGAAAACCCAGCATGCAACACTCCCAGCCCTAAAATACTGGCTCCCACTGTCTTTCAAGGTCTACTCCCCAGGCTACTCCTCTTTAGAAGTCCTGTAGCACATATAGATCAGTTCACTTATTTTACATTTATAAGAACCACTTCATACCAATAATTCCTTCTTAGGTATGTGAAGCCACAAACGCATGTTGTGTTTCTTTTTTCTTTCTTTTCTTTCCTTCCTTCCTTCTTTATGTGTGTGTGTTTTTGTTTTTGTTTTTGTTTTTGTTGTTGTTGTTGTTTTTAAGACAGGGTGTTGCTCTGTCACCCAGGCTGTAGTGCAGTGGCACAATCTCAGTTCGTTGCAGCCTTGACCACCCAGAGTAAAGTGATTCTCCTACTTTAGCCTCCAACTAGCTGAGACTATAAGCGCACACCACCATGCCTGGCTACTTTTTGTGTATTTTTTTGTAAAGACAGGGTTTCGCCATGTTTCCCAGGCTGGTCTCAAACTCCTGAGCTCCAGGAATCCTCCCACCTCAGCCTCCCATAGCATAGGGATTACAGGCATGAGCCACCATGCCCAGCCTGTCCACTCTGTATCACGAAGAACTAGCATCATGACATTGTTACACAGTGAGTGATCAATGAAGGATGACAATGTTGATAATGAAGATGTAACCAATCTTGAATCAACAATACATTTCAACTAATATGTCATTCTTCTTTCCCTGCTAGACTATAGTTCCCTAAGGGCAGAGTTCTGCTATCCCCACAGGCTCCTTGTAAGAGGCACTGAAGAAAGGAGCAGTGTACTTTTGATGTGCTACTCCCTTTAGAATGAACAAGAATAAGTCTGATTTGTATTCTCAAACATGGGACTGGAGGTGAAGACAGAAAGGGGAAGAAATGTTTTCTTTAAGGGGAATGACATATGAGGAATGTTGCACAAGGTCTCTCTTCCACGCCAACAAGACTCCAGGAAACGGCAAGCAGACACTTGCTGAGAGCTGCCACTCTGGTGCCAGGGAGTCTGAACCTGCCAGATCTCATGGCTGCTCTGCCCTGAGCTGCCCTTGTCCATTTATGATGACCCATGTTCTGAAATAGGAGCTGCTTCTCCATCCTTAAACAGCCAATCAAAACTGTTCCTTTTGTTTCTTTCTCACAGAGAGCAATGGATGTTTGGGAGACATCAGTTTGTCTTAATTAAAACAAAACTGGATCACAGTCACTCTTACAAAGTAGACAAAAAGTAAGCAAGGACCTATGACGAACAGTTAGGGCCAAATTTTTAATTTCATGACATGTGAACATGGTCTGAAAAGTAAAGATAAATCCTCTCGTCCTCCAGGGGAACACTTAAAAGCTGACCTTGGAGAATGTCCTTCAGCCAGGGCACAGGGTCACTTCCACTACTGCTCTGAAATGGTGAGAGGAACAGCGTCCAAACCTTCTCTCACACTTGTGGACAGATGTGGATGGGTACCTGAGAGGAAATCTAACAAATAGGAAATGGAAAAACTTACTGAAACTATTTCTCCTGCCAGAGCAGAAACTGGCCAAAGTGGGGACACGACTACCGCCTTGTGGTGCCAAATAATGAAATGTTATTTCAACACTCTTTCCAAATGAGGAAAGAGAAAGTGAAAGATGAGCAGCAGAGGAAAGCAAAACAGGAACAGGATGCAAGTGTAGGATCAGGGAGGCAGCAAACCTCAGGAATGGCCAGAACTGGCTCTCAGCTAACTAGGATTTCAGAGACTTGCAGCAAGAAGGCAGCCCAACACTTCCTTATCTAACCTAATTTCCAATGACACCTACACCATATCATCTGGGCAGCATTCTTTTAAACTCCATCTAACCCATCACTTCTGTTAGTCTTGGCGTTTTCTCAATGTCCACATAGAGGTAAAGTATATGACAGTTCTAAGTTCTAATCCTTTTATTCACACTCCCCATAGAAAATCCATGCAAAGCTTTGCCTTATATTATTGCCATGTATTACATTATTGCCTTAAAGTAGTACAAACTGGAAAGTATTTATTCCATCAGTTTGATAAGAAAACTTGCATTTTTTTAAGAGACAAGGTCTCACTTTGTCACTAAGACTGGAGTGCAGTGGTACAATCATGGCCCACTGCAGCCTCCAGCTCCTGGGCTCAAGCCTCAGCCTCCTAAAGCAGTGGGATTACAGGTGTGAGCCACCATGCCTGGCTGACTTCACTTTTTAAAAAATCAGAAACTACTTCCAACCTGAAGTATACTGTTTTCACAAGAGACTGGCTTCATCATATAACTATCATTGTAAATATCATTAACATTACCCAAAAGGATCCCAGTTAACTGCAAACTCGTCAGCAACATGAGCAATAGACCTCAGATGATGTATTAACTCTGTCACTCAGGAGCTGGTGATTTTGATCCAGTTATGTATTTAAATATGAACATTTTCATGGGTAAAGCAAATAGAGGATTTGTGACAGACACTAATAGTTAACACCCAATATCCACACCCTCCTTTCTTTTTTGCTAATAGAATCCCAGGTGGTGAATCGTAAGTCAACAGGACTATAGTGTTCACAATTTCCCAGCCTCCCTTGCAGTCTGAGTGGCCATGTGAACCAGTTATGTGTCATTGACCAGAACTGGTTCACATGGCCACTCAGACTGCAAGGGAGGCTGGGAAAACTGGTCATTTTCTGTGGGGTGGGTACTTCTGGGCAAACATTACATTCTTGATTAATAAGACAAAGGGACATAGGCAATTCTATCCCTCTTCTCTCCTTCTTCCTTGGACTTCAATGTGGTGCTTGAAGGTGCAGTGCCATTTTGCAACCACAAGAGGAACAGCCAACCCACTGAGTACAAAGAACAGAGGGAAAGGAGCCTGGATTTTGAGAGCATCATTGAGCCACTGTCCCAGGCCTATTTGTTAAAATACTTTTGGTATGGCATTATGTCCCTTGCAGCTGACAACACTAATAACTGATAGAGGGTTGTTGTGGAATTAAAGAAGACATTATGTGAAAGTCGTTTGATAACGTATCTGACACAGCTTTCTCTGGCTCCAAAGACAGCCTCTTTCCATGACAACAGGCAGTTATGAGATTGCATTTATTCATAACACATTTTGCCCAACGGCACTAGATAAACCAAGTGTCACTCTATGTATTTTTCGCTTCATTGAATTAATGTAGTAGATAGCTTCATGTTGAAACAGAAAATTTTCCTTGACCCCTTCATGGGTAGGAACTGGAGTGCATGGACGCTAGAACTAGCCAGTGGCTTGGGTGCTGGCAGGGGTAGACTGCACTCACTGGAACCTATTGCGCTCAACCCCTCGTGGAAGGAAGCACACAGGTGAGCAGGTGCAGGATCCGGGGCAGTGCTTTTGGGTGCTGGCAGGAGGAAAACTCCATTCAGACTCCACAGCAGTGTCTAGGAGGAAGTACCTGTGACCCCCAAAGCCCCAGAAGGAGTGTTACAGTCAGTGCTCTTTTAGCTTTGCTGGCTTAAGTGTTAAGCCACTCAGTGGCTCTCTGCCTTTTCATGTGAGGCAGTTGCTCTCCACTAGTGAGGACAGAGGGTCAGCATGACAGCCTTTAGCATCCACACCCATGGCACCCAAGCTCTTGTCCAGCGTCCAGAAAAAATCAGGTTGCATGAATGAATTGAAGAGTGGTGAATACAGAGGATTGTATTGCCGATGAAAGTGTCTCTCATCAGGAAAGGGAGCTAGAAAGGGGATGGAGCAGGAAGGTGATCTTTCCCCACCCAGACTCCTCTCTGAAGTAATGTCATCAAGCCGTCCATCTGAAGTCAAGCTGCTTTTCCCTGATGTCCAGCTGCTTCTCCTCTTCTCTGCTCTCTGCCAGCTGAGCCTGGTGTTTTTAGGGGCCCAGGATGTGGGGTAGGGCAGGCCATGGGTAGTTTTGGAAAAGGCAAACATTCGAGGAGGAAAACAGGAATGCATGTTCTCACTTTGGGCTGTGGTTCCAGGCTTGAGGGTGGGGCCTTAGCCAGGGACCTGCCCTCTTACGCCCGAATTTCCCTGCTTCCTGTCCCTATCAATAAAATAAAAAAACACACTTTTTTGACATTACACAAATGGCTTCTCTAGAAAGGCATATGTAAGACACCCCAAACACAACAGTCCTGCTGACAAACCATTGATTGAAAATCAATCCTCATTGGTGGGGATGGTAGTAGGGAGATTTGGCCAAAGGATACAAAATTTAAGTTAGATAGGTAAAATAAATTGTAACATAGTTGTACCTATGGTACAACACAAGTGACTATACTTAATAATGATGTATTGGATTCTTGAAAATTGATAAGAGATTTTAAGTGTTCCCACCATAAAAACAATGATAAGTATGTGAAGTAATGCATATGTTAATTAGCTTTGCCAGTCCACAATGTATGCCTATTTCAAAACATCATGTTGTACATGATGAATATATACAATTTTTGCCAATTAAAATTAATTACTTTTTTAAAAGAAAATTAATGCTCAGAGACAACATGTACTTGAGTGTCCATATGGCAATTCTTGCTCATTGTAGCTAATGGAGATAGAAAATTCTACTTTACACAGAGTGAGAATGAGAAAATCATAGAATCTTGATGTAAATTTGAATAAAAATATTTTTGGTGTCTTTGGCAAATATTAAGTCATGTGTGTGGTTTTATCTTCCTCTATATAGCAAAGCCCTGCTTTTTCTGGGACTATTAGAATTAAGTATGCTATATAAATGAACTTCCCACATGAAGAAAATTTGCCTTTTTTTAAAATAAAAAAGATATGGCTGGGCGCAGTGGCTCACGCCTATAATCCCAGCACTCTGAGACGCTGAGGCGGGTGGATCACGAGATCAGGAGATCGAGACTAGCCTGGCTAGCACGGTGAAACCGTCCCTACTAAAAATACAAAAAATTAGCCAGGCGTGATGGCACATGCCTGTAACTACTCAGGAGCCTGAGGCAGGAGAATGACGTGAACCCGGGAGGCAGAGCTTGCAGTCAGCCGAGATCGCACCACTGCACTCTATAGCCTGGGTGATAGAGCGAGATTCCACCTCAAAAAAAAAAAAAAAAATTAAAAAGATACATGAGTTAAGGAAATCTTTTCTTGTTGACTCCATTATTGGTATAAACATCCATTATTACACTGGATTGAAATACAGCCCTTTAAATAGCTTCATCCAATCTCCTCATATGACTGCTGTCTGTTCTTATATCTTCGGGCACAGTGTTAGATTCTAGTTACTCATCTACCCTGTGGCTACTTTCCTCCCCTCCCTGGCCATGGCTGACAGAGAAATCAGACAGTCAAAAATGTCAAACTTATAACAAACCTTGATGCTTTTGTGCAGGGAAAACAAAATGGTATACTCCTCAAAAGGCAAGAGAAAGCACACTTTTTAAAGCATTTCTTAAAATCAGAAAAAGTAAATGTTAGACGAATTCCTGATTTTGCTCTTTTAAATGCAAGGCAAATGGACAGAATGATAGAAGGGATAAAAATGGAATGATGAGGTAACAGACTCTTGCCAAGAGGGAGCTAGTGTAGTAAAGTTAGGAGGTAAGGGCAGTTACAATACCACAGGAATTTAAATACTAGATATAAGCAGTAATGAACAGAAAATTCAAAAATCTGAATCACATAGAAACAGGCAAATATTAAAGCTTCTCTGCAAATGCTGATGGAAAGTATAATGAAATTAAAACAATGAGAGAGAAAATAACAGATGTGGGCATAGCCAGCGTTTCCAATTGTAATAGTGAGAAACTTTTCCAAGCTGAAGTCAGATCTACAAACACAGACTGAAGAAGATGACCCCATTTTAGGCAAAATCATTGGAAAGAAACTCTCCCATAAACACAGCCAGGCAAAATTTCTGAAACAGAAAGATTTAGAACTAATCTTACTAGCTTCCAGACAAGAAAAGCACAAATGATTACAAACTACAAAACCATGCAGTCCAAAAATTACTTTGTTATTTTTATCTTTTACTCCACTTTGTTATTCCTAATTTTGTGAACCTGTATTTCCTCATCTCTTTCTTGGAAAACTAATGAGAAGTTTATCCATTTTGTTACTGTTGATCCCAAATGACTGGGTTTAAATTTAGCCGTTTGAAAGCTTTAACTCTTCTAATTAACTAAATATCTGCTTTTGTTTATATTAATTTTTTCTTCTGAATTCCTTTAGGTATATTTTGTTTTTCTAATGTCATAAGTTTAAAGTTTAGTTCATTTCTATTCATCCTTTAATAGGAAGTTTTCTCTAATTAAAGCTTAGGCTGTAGTCAACTTAAGCCAAGGTTTAACATAAGGCTGTTTGAAAATTTTTCATTTTCATGGTTTTCTGAATAACTTATAATTACACATTTTCTTTTTCCTTTGATTCAATACTGTTGGCTTAGGAGAGAGGTTTGTTTCAATTTACAAGTGGCTAGATTTATTTAATTGCTACTTTGGTTACACATTTCTAATTTTTTTGCATGAAGATAAAATTGTAGTATATATCTCTTATATGAGAAATTTACTGACTTTTCCTTGTGAATTAATATACAGTAATTTTTTTCAAACTTTCCCATGGGCTTTTTAAAAGAAGACATATTTTCTACTTAGAAAGCAGAGGGTTCAATATATTCAATACGTTTATTAGACTAATATAGTTGAATATGGTTAGTCTAATACATATACTATATTGAATATATACATATTCTGAGACAGGGTCTCACTCTGTCATCCAAGCTGAATGCAGTGGCATGATCATGGCCCACTGCAGCCTCAAACTCAAGTGATCCTCCCACTTCAGCCTCCTAAATAGTCTAGCTAATTTTTTATTTTGTTTGTAGATAAGGAGTCTAGCTATGTTGCCCAGGCTGGTCTCAAACTCCTAGATGGAAGTGATCCTCTCGCTTCAGCCTCCCAAAGTGCTGGGATTACAGGCATGAGCCACCGTACCCAGTTGAATATATTCTGATCTATATCTACCTTGCTGATCTCACCTGATAGTTCCAATGATTTTTGAGTTGGTTTTCTTACATGTTTAGATTGATCATAATTTCTTCAAATAATTACAGTTTTGTATCCTCCTTTACAGTCATAATACCACTTATTTCGTATTATTTCATTATGTTTTTCCTCATTTCAATGAAATGTTTCAATACTAAGTATGGTGCTAGTGGATGATATTCATTAGGAAACTTTTTCCTTATACTCCTCAAGCATTAAAAAAATTTAGTAGTGTTTTATGTTGAATTTCATCACCTGCCTTCATGACAGCTGTAGAGATAATTCCACAATCTGTTAATGACTGACTTTTTAATGTTAATGACTGAAGTTTAAACCATTCTTTCATTCCTAGGAAAAAACCACACTCGGTGAAGATGTAGTAACTTAAAAAGAAAAAAACACCCTGTGGAATTCCATTAATATTTATTAATATAATATTTAGTGTATTATAATTAATATATTAACTTATTGCCATATATTAATATATATTTAGAGTTTTAGCATTTGGTCCATGAGATTGGAGTATAATTTTACTTTTCTGTGCTATCTTTGATGTTTCAGTATCCATATTATACCAGTCTTCTGGAAAGCTTTCTATCTCTTTCTATGTTCCAGAAAAGCTAATATTACATAGGAAATACATGTCCTCTTGAATGCTTGTTAGAATTCACATAGAAAAATACATTGGCCTGGTGTCTTTCTAAGAAATAAACAGCTGGCTGCCTTTTCAAGTTTTTCTGCAGATACTGGTTTACTCAGTTTTTCTGTATTTTTTAGGAATTTGGATTTTATTTTAAAAGTATTTATTGTACCTAATTATTCAATTCTGTTACAAATTTATACAAAGTAACGGCTCATAATTTATAATCCTTTTTATATCATGTCAATCTATAGAATTTGTCTGATATTTGTTTGTCTTTTTATTATTTGTGTCAGACTTGTCAAAAGTTGTTATACTGTATTGGTCTTCTCAAAGGAAGAGCTTTTTACTATACTGATGAAGCATACCGTGGTTTTGTGGCTGTGTCTCTATTGCATTTCTTTTATTCTTATCTTTATTTCCTTTGTGTTATTTTGTTGTCTTTTATACATTTTTAGTTGAATGTGTTCATTTATTTTTATTTTCAATTTTCCCTGTCTTTAAGGTCATAAAGTTTTCTCTTAATTTGCTTCAGCAAAATCCAACGAGTTTTGATATGCAGTTCTCTTGTATCTTTTGTTTCCAAGTAATTGGTAATTTTAGTTTGGATTCCTCGTCAACCCACAAAAAAGGATGTTTTTAAATTCCAAATGGATAGATTTGGTGTGATTTGAGTACTTTTTGGTGGTAAATGTATAATTTTATTGCACTAAGTTTGGAGAAAATAAACCACATGATTTCTACTTTTTAGGATTTATTGAGTTTTTTGTGTACTAATACCTCATCAAATTTGTAAGTGTTCCATGAGTATCTAAAATGAGCATGTATGATCTGTGGAAAATCAAGAAACCCTAAAGCCCTCTTCACTGGTCAGCCAGCTTGCAAATTCAGTCCAAGACGAGGTCAATGATCTCCTTGCCAATGGTGTAGTGGCCACCCCATAGTTATTGGCATAGCTATTCCTTACTTGTGATGCAATGCTCAGGGTTCAAGAACTGGCAATAGGTGGCAGTGTGAACTCTGTCAATAGCCATGGGTTCCAGGTCTACAAACACTGCCCTGGGCACATGCCTGCCAGAACCCATCTCACTGAAGAAGGTGTTGAAGGATGCGTCTTCTCCCCCACTGGTCTTGTCACTGGCATCTGGATGGTGACAAGGATCTCCCACCAACAGACTACCAAGAAGTGCAGGGGAGATGCAATCCATGACTATATTTTAATAGTACAGGTTGAGTATCCCTTATCCAGAATGCTTGGGACCAGAACTGTTTTGGATTTCAGATTTCTTTTGGATTTTGATATAGTTTCATATACGTAATAAGATATCTTGGGGATGGCACCCAATTCTAAACATGAAATTCACTTATGTTTCATATACATCTTTTAAACATAGGCCAAATGTAATTTTTTACAATATTATAAATAATTCTGTGAATAAAACAAAGTTTTGACTGTGTTTTGACTGTGATCGTTCACATGACATCAGGTGTGGAATTTTCCATTGTGGCATCATGTCAATGTACAAAAAGTTTCAGGGTGCTCAACCTGTATGAAATGCAAGACTCTTTTATCCAGATTAATATCTTTGGCCCTAAATTCTATTTTTCTAATATTAATATTGCTATATAATCTTTCCTTTAGTTTACACTTGCATGATCCACGTTTTACCATCCATTTATTTTCCATCCTTCCGCATGATTTTATGTATCCCCTTATAAAAAGCATTTAGCTATTGTTTTTTAAACATATCTCAGAGTCTACATGCTTATGAAGACATTTAACTCATATACAGTTACTGTAATTTGGGGTATTTAGATTTTTCTGCTATTTTATTTTGTTTTCCTTTTATCACACTTTTTGTCTGGTTTCTTGTTTTTTTAATCCTGTATTTTGTTGAAATGATCATATTTTCTGTATTTCATTTTATTTTTTTCTTGTGGACTGGAAATAATAACTAATTTCATTCTTCATTTTGTTTGTTTTTGATATGGAGTCTCGCTCCATCACCCAGGCTGGAATGCAGTGGCACGATCTTGGCTCACTGCAACCTCCACCTCCTGGGTTCAAGAAATTTTCTTGCCTCAGCCTCCCAAGTAGCTGGGATTTCAAGTGCCTGCCACCACGCCTGGCTAATTTTTTTGTATTTTTAATAGAGATGGAGTTTCACCATGTTGGCCAGGCTGGTCTCAAACCCCTGACCTCAAGTGATTCCCACACCTCAGCCTCCCAAAGTGCTGGGATTAAGGGCATGAGCCACCATGCCTGGCCTCTTATTTCATTCTTCTAACACACATATTTAATAAAATTTAACAACTTTATAATTAAATAAATTAAACAAATTTCTTCTCTGTGTCTAGGGTAATAAGTATCTATATCCTTGACACAAACAAATAAAAGAAACAGAGCCTTGACAAATCTTCACAGAATTTTAGAAGGTTCAAAATATGGTATACTGCCATCTAATTTAAAAAGTGTAAGTGACATACATGCATATAGATGCTAATTTGCTTATATACACATAAAATATCTCTAAAAGGAGACCCAAGAATTAATGACATTGGCTTCCTCTGAGGAGAAACCTACTGATTGGGGAAAGTGGGTGAGAAAGATTTATAAATACTCCTTTATACATTTTGATTTTTGAACTATGCGACATATTACCTGGTCCATTTTTTTCTAAATTTAAAATTGAACTTAACTCCAAGTTTTACTAGTTTCTTTGTTCATCCCTCTTTCTCACATCTCGTGTTTTCCTCTTTGTTAGATTCTTATTTTTGTTGTTATTATTGCTTTGCTAGGTGTACTCTGGATTAATTATTTCAGAGTCTTGGGTAATAATCTTGTTGTACTTGAACAGGTATTTTTATTTTACTCTCATAGTTGAAACACAGCCAGTGTAGGTGAGTTCAGATTTCTAAATTAAAATTCGTTTTTCTCAGGCCTTAATAGTGTCTCTGTCTTCTGATACAAAGTATTACTAGCAGAAACTCTGACACCAATTCTATCGTCATAAACAAAGGAGGATAATTTGCTTTTTGTATCATGAGTGTTTTCTGGATATTTCTCCTAATTCTTAACATTCTTAAATTTTAACACAATGTATCAGGGTATGTATATGTTTGTGTTTTCATTCCAACTGATACTCTCTGGACTCTTTTCATCTTAAGATTTGTGTATTTCTCCAGGTCTGCGAGGTTTTCTCCAATTGTTTGATTACAGTATTAGTCCATTCTCACACTGCTATAAAGAACCGCCCGAGACTGGACAATTTATAAAGAAAAGAGGTTTAACTGACTCACAGCTCTGCATGGCTGAGGAGGTCTCAGGAAACTTACAAGCATGGCAGAAGAAGAAGCAGGCATGTCATACGCTGGGGCAGGCAAGAGAGAACAGTGAGCAAAGGAGGAATTTGTCAAACACTTATAAAACCATCAGATCTATGAGAACTCGCTCACTATCATGAGACCAGCATGGGGGAACCACCCCCATGATCTAATCACCTCCCACCAGATTCCTCCTTCAACACCTGGGGATTACAATTCAAGATGAGATTTGGGAGGATACACAAAGCCTAACCATATCAATTATAGTCTTCCTTCCATTCCCTTGTCTCATCTTTCTACTCATAGATATTATCTTAGAATTTTCTCTATCTTCCCCCACACTTCCCATTTCTAAGCCTTTTACACTGTGCTGAATTTTCCAATTTACCAACATGGCCTATACCTGTTTCCACTCTGCTTATCAGTCAATCTATGATTTCATGATCATATTTTTAGTGTACAAAATATCTAATTGTTACTTTCCCATAATGTAATAGTTTCCTTAACATTACGTAAGGATAGTAATTTGCTATACTTTAAAATATTCTTCTGTTCCCTTTGGTAGCTCTGTTTCTCTGGGCGTTAACTCTTCTGTTGTGTTTGGTCCTTCCCTTCCAGGGTGAGTATTGTGTCTTGGTTGTCTTCTTCTCTTTGTACTTAAGCATCCGTTTGTTTGACAAAACTGTTTACTATAGCTTGTGGTGGTCGTGGAGAAGTGGGAGGATTATGGTCTGGTAGAATATGCTGGTAATATATCGTCTAGATTGGGGGCTTCCCATCTCTCCTAGAGGTCTCTGGCTACCTGGAGCATGAATTATTCTCTGGTCCTTGTGTTCCACTTACCCACCACCTACCTAGGAGAGAATACAATTGTCATGCACTGCTCAGCTCCAACAGGGCCACATGCCAATTTCTCTCCTCTCACCTCCTTTTTAATTGCTGATTCAGTACTTGGGACTTCTCAGAATGGCTTCCACCACAGAATTCCTCCTGAATATATTCTGGGCTAGTTTCCTATAATCCTATTTATCCATGTATATAAACTGCCTACTTTTTAACCATTAGGAATTTCCCAGAGTTTTTAGTTTGTTGGTACAACTTTGTCTTCTTTTCCAGGGCTATCACAGAGATACTGTTCTTTATACAACTTTGAGGTCGTTTCATGAGATCTGCCATATGCGATGAAGTAGATGCAAAATTATAAGCTGTCATCTTGATCCACAGTCTGTGTCGTCTTAAATTCTTAAAAATGCCTAATATTTTATTTTCTTTGACATGAGGTCTAATTTTTAAATAATAATTATTTAATCATCCAATATTCTATACTCCATGCTGTAGTTAATATTGGAAAGGGACCAAAGGCCAGAATTAACAGAAAAATCCAGTGTAATCCCACCAAGATTGCTGAGGAATAGAAGAACTACTTTCCCCTCTTTATGAACACTAGCTTATTACACAGGATGGTATGTTGGATGAACCTGAGGAAAATTTGTACTTATGTTGCTAATTGGTATCTTGGCAACATTGAGTATATTAAGTTTAGTCAACTTCTTTTTTTTCCTCCTGTCCTTAGAATGGTTACTGCAAACAGGATTATTTCTCCCTTGTTTTCACTGCAGGCTTATCTTTCCCAAATCTCTTCTGTCACATAATTAGATTCAAGTAGCAGAGACTGGGGCATTTTCAAACTTTATTGGTAGCCTATCTCTAGCCAAAAACTCCTTAAAATTTTATTTTACATGTGTTAAATGTGGGGCTGCCTCTTTTATCACCAGCAGTTAATGGATATCCAAACCCAATTTACTGTACTAAGTGTTTGATCCTGATGGTAGGTGACTTGACAAAAATTGCTCAGTGACAAAAACAAAAACCAAAACAAACAAAAAAAAAACCTTGAAGTTAGTGAGATTACCAAAACAAGCAAAAAAAAAGTATGCTTAAGTGTATTAAAAATCACCCACTGATCCCCAAAGATGACCTTATGAATACTTAAAAGGAAATTCTTCATGAAAGAAGCTTCTGGAAAATAATTATTCAGGCTATGAATCTGGTAAGAAGATTAAAGAGACACAATCTTGAAATATTTCCTTTTCAAAATCAAGTACCCCATCTTTGTGGGCCAAGGCTACTTTCTTTCTGAAATCAGTAACTTTTTCCTTGTTAAAATAAGAAACAGTTGTATTGCTCCTGAGACACACTGTTAGTTTATTACCTTATGAACCTGTGACTTATGCAACTGATTGTGTTTCTCTCTCCCAGTTGGCTGCTAGAAAGCTCAGATCAAATCTGTGCCCCTGTAGTAAGTATGGAGAGCTCTGTGGTGTGAATTTTTATTTTAGTCTTATTCCTGGCTTTATCAGATACCTTTATTCTTCTCTTTGTCATCTACTTCTGGTTTATTTTATTCCCGGTTAAATTTTCTTTCTTCTGATAGACTGCTTTGTTTAATATTAGTTATAATTTTTAAAAATAAATACTTTTATTCTATAAGATTTGCATACTGAGGCTGCCTGATAGAGTTTTACTATCCATTAGATGAACTACTATAACTACAGGTGGCACTCAGACAATAGTATCTGAAAACTAGTATTGGAGGATCAGGTCCCCTACTTTCTGCTGGTGTTCAAAGAGAGGCTGGATGATCATCTCAAGATGCCATTTCAAACATGAGAACCCAGCCCTTCCCACTAGCAGAGGAGAATCCAGAGAATATATGCTTCCACCATGTGCAAAAATCATTCCCAAGTTGAGAGTGACCTCTGGGGGCAGTCTGGGCATAATGTCCTCTGGGGTCTAAAAGGAAATTAATTCTCCTTAAGCTCCACAACAGTTTATGGTTTGGAGAGAAATGTTCTAATTCCTTTGTGCCTTGAAGACTATTTGCTGAGCATCACCCCTCCCAGAAATGGCTACACCCACGCCTGAACTGGCAGGTGTGAGTGAGCAGGGCAGCTCATCATAAAGCAGGCACACAAGTGCTGGGATGCTGAATAGCTACAGCTATTTGGTCAAGGAACTCCTACATGAACATCTGCAAACACAGGGAACCTGCACTTCCAACCCTGGCTTTCCCAGCTGTGTCCTGGTAATGCCAATACCAACACAGTGACAACTCGTGGATGAAAATTTAAAACAAAACAGTTAACATGTTTTTGTTTTAGATCATGATTCTTGCCAGTTTCATTAACTATGGAAATAATGTCTACAAATCCAGATTCACATAATAGGTAACTCAATAAAATCCTTACAACTTTTGTGTTCACTCTGGTTCTGAAGGCTCAAGAAGAGGGATTTTTTAAATTGCAAAATATGAAATGTTAAAGACTTTTCCCCTTTAAAAAACCCATAAAAATATATCATAAATTATTGCCATAAAAATTACTATCTGGACTTAATGCCATCATGAGTTCATAGTCTATATTTTACAGCTAAAATGTTTCAAGCTGCAAAGCATCATTATAAAACACAAAAAATAACTTTTGTCTCAGAGACTCACTATTCCATTTATGCTGAGAGACTCACCACGCTTCCTTCCTGTCTGAATACCAATCTTTAATTAAATGTCCTCCTGCATTGTCTATTCCTTATATGCCATTCCAGATGTCTATCCAGTGGGGAGGGGTCCCGAGGCCATTTTGTGGTTGATGTCCAAGTCACTTCCATGCTTTTACTGGGCACTAAGCCAAATAAATTATCTAAGGCATTCAAAGTAGATGTCAAATTTAATAATTTTTTATTCATATGAAATTCAGGATCAAGCCCCCTATTTTATGAAACATGAATGCTGTCAACAAACTAGAAGAGATTTTTTAATAAAGTCATTTACCTGTAAATTTAATCAACACCATTTTCTTCAGACAATGAGATAGCTTCCATCAGACAAAGATTAGCAAGTACGGTGCAATCATTTGAAAGATTTGCACTAAAATGCAGCATATTACAGAGGGAGTTGTTTTCCAAACCTCTAGACCCACAAACTTTCTCTGGTGAGTTAAAATGACACTAAATTCCACCCATGTAATGCGCACAGCCCACAAAAATGCCAAAGGACAATTAACTTAGCACCAGCCCCAGAATTCCAATCACATTGAGAAGGTGTGACTCACAATCTCTACCCAACATGGTCAGTACCTAATTTGTAGACACCCATGACTAAATCTGTCACCCCCAGGAAGAGAACCTTCCTTTCCACTTCTACAGTCTCTGTCAACACCTCTACGATAGTATCACATTAGTATTAGTTTTGTCCATTCATTTCCCCTGCTGGGCTCTGGCCTAGTTGAAAACAGAAACTGTCTTGTTCCTCACTTTATTGCAGAGGGTTGGTGTATAGTAGGTGTTCAACTTGTATTGATTGAATGGATGATTCAGTTCATTTTTGTTTAGGAGGGTTTAAGGAGATATTTTACATTACATTTTCCATTTCACTCTTGTGATTACACCCAGACGGTAAATTTAATGAAACGCAGAAAATGGAAATGATGTGGCAGGTTGTAATAAATACCAGCTCAGGAATTCCTTACAAGTGTGTTTCCCCAATACAATGCAGTATTGTGCTCTTTCCAACAGCCATAATTTACCCAGTCCATTCTGACAGATTCTAATGAACCAAATGTCATTTATGACAATATCCATTACCTGTGCTCACTGTAGTCTGACAGGAATCACATTCGGAGTGACACCATATCCTAAGCTGGTGGTTTCTAAAGAAACATACCCCTTTAACACAAAAAAAGATAAACAGTTATGTGTGACTTTCTGATGAAAATTCAACCCTGTGTATGAGGTTGAAAGATAATCTAGCATAAATGAGGCAAACTCAATAAATTCCATTTCCATGAAATGTTAACAGAATAAAAATAATGGTTTTATGGAATGCAATCAGCTAGTTAAGACAGAGCTGAATACTGTTTATACAGTTTCTAATAGAGTTCTAGAGTATTTCTTGTAATCCAAATTCATTAATAAATGTGAAAGCAATAGCCCTGGTATATATTATTGCCCATCATTATTCGACCAGAATTGAATTTTCTGGGAAAATCAAAATTTTAAGAAATACCATTCATTCCAAGCTGTTCCTTTAAATCTCACTTTTACTCATGTATGTTTTAAACTGACAAAGGAAGCATCTGTTAGGCCAATAAAATATACAGGGTTGACTCACTTATCTGACAGAATGAGGACACTTAGTTATTTTCTAGGTAATAAAGGATGCCCTTCAGTTGTATTATTTTTAGCTTAACTCTTTTTAAATGGAAAATACACATTACAGTCTGCAAATAAGGTACCTAGAAAATAATGTAAACCCTTCTGAGTACTCAGAATCATTTTCTGGAACACAAATTACTATCAAAACCATGGGTTTGTTGTGATTCTCTTTTAGTAAAAGCTGTACATATGTAAGAGGTACAACATGTTTTGATATACATATACATAGTGAAATGATTACTATAGTCAAGCAAATTAACATATCCATCTCCTCACATGGTGACTTTTGTGTATGTGTGGTGAAATTTACTCTCATAGCAAATTTCCAGTATATAATACTGCATTATTAACTATAATCATTTATAACTGCAACTTGTACCCTTTAACCAAAATCTCCTCTCCATTCCAGGCCCTGGTAACCATAGTTCTACTCTCTGTTGCTATATAACCTTTAGATTTCACGTATAAGTGAGATCATGCAGTATTTTTATTTCTGTGTCTGGCTTATTCCACTTAGCATAATGTCCTCCAGGTCCATTCATGTTGTTGCAAATGGCAGGATTTCCTTCCTTTTTAAGGCTGAATAATATAATATTATAATGTAAAATTCATAAATAATAATATAGTTATATATATGTATGTAAATGTGTATGTATATCACATTTTCTTTATCCATTCATCTATCAATGGACACTTAAGTTATTGCCATATCTTGACTATTGAGTATAACACTGCAATGAACAGGGTGCAGATATCTCTTCAAGACAATGATTTTATTTCCTTTGGATATGTACCTAGAATCATGAGTGCTAGATTATAAAATAATTCTATTTTTAAACTTCTGAAGAACCTCCATACTGTTTTCTAAAATAGCTACACTAATTTACATTCCCACCAACAGCATATAAGAGTTCCTTTTCTTCACACTCTCACCAACACTTATTATCTCTTGTCTATTTGATAACAGACATGCTAACAGATATGAGATGTTTTGTCATTGTGGTTTTTATTTGCATTTTCCTGATGATTAGTGATTCTGAGCACCTTTTTATATACCTGTTGGCCACTTGTATGTCTTCTTTCGAGAAATGTCATTTGCCCATTTTTTAATCCAGTTAGTTGGAAGCATCACACTTTCTACTATACTTCCTGATTTCAAATTATCTTACAAAGATAATCAAAACAGTATGGTACTGGCATAAAAACAAACACACAAACCAATGGAACCAAAGAGTGAGTCCATAAATAAACCCATACATATATGGCCAACTAATTTTCAAAAAGGGGGCCAAGAATACACAATGAGGAAAGGGTAGTCTCTTCAATAAATGGTGTTTGGAAAACTGAAAAGCCACATTTCAAAGAATGAAATTGAACCCTCATCTTACACCATACCCAAAAATCAACTCAAAATGCCTTAAAGACTTAAGTGTAAGACCTAAAGCCACTGTAAAACTCTTAGAAGAAAACAGAGGGGAAAGCTTTTTGGTACTAGCATTAGCAAGAATTTTTCAAATATGACACCAAAACCTCAGGCAACAAAAGTGAAAATAAACAAGTGAGACTGCATTAAACTAAAAAGCTTCTGCATGGCAAAGACAACAATCAACAGAATGAAAAGGCAACCTACATATTAGGAGAAAATATTTGCAAACCATATATCTGAGAAAGGATTAATATCCAAAATATATAAGAAATTCACACAAATCAACAGCAAAAAAAAAATTGTTGTGATTCTAAATGCTCCTAACCATTATACTTTTTGGGTGCTTGAGGTTGGTTTTGCTTTGTTATGAAACTGCTATGGCTTCTTTTACCCTATTCTCCATTCCATCATCTGACCTCCCTTTTTCACCTCTTTCCACTCAGAGCAACCTGAGCACCACTCCAAGGAGGATCCTCTAGCTTTAACCGTTACTGGTTCACCATCCCAGGTTTGGAATTTTGTTTCAGATTCAGCCATGCAGAGTTTATTCCTATAGTTCCTCCAACTGTAAAATCCATTGGTTTGGTATACCCTAGGAGGCCAGTGCTCCTGGCCTCATCCACTAGCACCTTCTCTGGGCAATCAATATTCGTGAGTGATCCAGTATCTTCTATAATGTTTCATGTTTCTTCTTAAGCATCAGGTTTTTAACTTCAGTTTTTAGATGTTATCCATCTAAAAATGAAAATGAGGACCTCCAGGTCAGATAGCACTCCACTTTGTTGCCTGTTCTCTGACAATTCTGTCCCTGAATCATCACCCTGAGTGGTCTTTTTGAAACTGAGATCCACAGAGGTATAGTTTTTACACCCAGTGATTTTCCCAAGGTGGTACTTCTACAAGTCTGTTAGAGCCACAGGGTTATTGGGTTTGGGGTGCCCAATAAAGCAAATATGGCTGCAGTGACCAGAGACTTACATCACAATACCCAAGTCCCATCAAATACTTAGAAAGCCGTCCCAATAAGGATGGGTACACACAAGCCCAGACTGAGAAGACTATAATAAATATCCAACTCTTCAATGCCCAGATACTGACAAACATCCACAAGCATCAAGACCATCCAGGAAATCATGACCTTACCAAACAAACTAAATAAGGCACCAGTGACCAATTCTGGAGTGACAGAGATATGTGACCTTTCAGACAGAGAATTCAAAATAGCTGTTTTGAGGAAACTCAATGAAATCCAAAATAACACAGAGAAGGAATTCAGAATTCTATCAGACAAAACTAACAAAGAGATTGACATAATTTAAAAGAATGAAGCAGAAGTTCTGGAGCTGAAAAATGCAATTGACAAATAGAAGAATGCATCAGAATCTCTTAACAGCAGAACTGATCAAGCAGAGGAAAGAATTAGTGAGCTTGAAGACAGGCTATTTGAAAATACACAGTCAGAGGAGACAAAAGAAAAAAAATTAAAAATAACGACATATGCCTATAGGTTCAAAAAATAGCCTCAACAGGGGATATCTAAGAGTTATTGGTATTAAAGAGTAGGTAGAGAGAAAGATTGTGGTAGAAAGTTTACTCAAAAGGATAATAACAGAGAATTTCCCAAACCTACAGAAAAAATATCAGTATTCAAGTACAAGAAGCTTATAGAACACCAAGCAGATTTAACCCAAAGAAGCCTACCACAAAGCATTTAATAATCAAACTCCCAAAGGTTAAGAATAAAGAAAGGATCCTAAAAGCTGCAAGAGAAAGAAACAACATACAATGGAGCCCCAATACATCTGGCAGTAGACTCCTCAGTGGAAAATTTACAGGCCAGGAGAGAGTAACATGACATATGTAAACTGCTGAAGGAGAAAAAAAAAAAAAACCCTTTATCCTAGAATAGTATATCCAGCAAAAATACCCTTTAAACATGAAGGAGAAATAAGGACTTTCCCAGACAAACAAAAACAGAGAGATTTCATCAACACCAGACTTGTCCTACAAGAAACGCTAAAGGGCATTCTTTAACCTGAAAGAAAAAGACTTTAATGAGCAATAAAAAATCATCTGAGGTACAAAACTCATCAGTAATAGTAGCTACACAGAAAAACAGAGAATATTATACCACTGTAATTGTGGGTGCATAAACTACTCAAATCTTGAGTAGATAGATTAAAAGATGACCCTATCAAAAATAATAACTAGAACTTTTCAGGACATACACAGTATAATAAGATATAAATGGAAACAAAAAGTTTAAAAGCAGGAGGGTGTAGATTAAGTGTAGAATTTATATTAGTTTTCTCTTTGCTTGTTAGTTTGTTTATACAATCAGTGTTAAGTTGTCATCAGTTTAAAATAATGAGTTACCAGATAGTATTTGTAAGCCTCATGATAACCTCAAATCAAAAAACATACAACAGATATATAAAAATTAAAAACAAGAAATTATAACATATCACCAGAGAAAATCACCCTCACTAAAAAGAAAATAGGAAGGGGGTGGGGAATGAGAAGACCAGAAAATAAATAACAAAATGGCAAAAGTCCAAACTTATAAATAATAACATTGAATGTAAATGGACTAAACACTCCAATCAAAAGACATAGAGTGGCTAAATGAATAAAAAAATAAGACTCAATGATGTGTTGCCTACAAAAACACACTTCACCTATAAAGACACACATAGACTGAAAAAAAGGGATGAAAAAAGATATTCCATGTCAATGGAAACCAAGAAAGAGCAGCGGTAGCTGTACTTAAACAAAATATATTTCAAGACAAAACCTATAAAAAAGACACAAAGAAGGTCATCATATAATGATAAAGAGGTCAAAACACCAAGAGGATATAACAATTATAAATATGTATACACCCAACACTGGATCACACAGATAAATAAAGCAAATAGTATTACAGCTAAAGACAGACATAGGTTCCAATACAATAATAGTTGGAGACTTCAGCACCCCACTTCCAGCATTGGATAGATCATCCAGAAGAAAATAAGCGAAGAAACACTGGACCTAATCTGCACTACAGATGAAATGAACCTAATAGATATTTATAGAACATTTCATCCAATGGCTGCAGAATACACATTCTTCTCCTCAGCAAATGGCTCGTTCTCAAGGATAGACCACATGTTAGGCCAAAAACAAGTCTTCAAAAAAAATTTAAATTGAAATCATATCAAATACCTTCTCTGACTACAATGGAATAGAACTAGAAATCAATAACAAGAGGAATTTTGGAAACTATGCAAACACATGGAAATTAAACAATATGCTTCTGAATGACCAGTGGGCCAATGAAGAAATTAAGGAGGAAATTAAAAATGAAAATGGAAACACAACATACCAAAACTGATGTAATACAGCGAAAGTAGTACTAATAAATTTATAGCAATAAACACCAAAACAAAAAAGTGGAAAGCTCTAAATAAACCTAATGATGCATCTTAAAGAACTAGAAAAGCAAGAGAAAACAAACCCAAAATTAGCAGAAGAAATGAAATAATAAACATTAGAGCACAAATAAATGAAATTAACACAAAAAATACAAAAAAAAAATCAATGAAACAAAAAGTTGATTTTTGAAAAGATAAACAAAATCAACAAACCCTTAGCCAGACAAAGAAAAAAAAAGACTCAAACAAAATCAGAGATGAATAAGGAGACATTATAAGAGACACCAAAGAAATTTGAAAGATAATTAGTGGCTGTTACCAGCAACTATATGCCAATACATTGAAAACCCTAGAAAAAAATGGATAAATTCCTAGACACATACAACCTATCAAGACTGAACCAAGAATAAATTCAAGACCTGAACAGACCAATAACAAGTAATGTGATTGAAGCCACAATTAAAAGGCTCCTAAGAAAAGCCCAAGATCCAATGACTTCACTACTGAATTCTCCCAAACACTTAAACAAGAACTAATACTAATCCTACTCAAACTATTCTGAAAAATCAAGGAGAGAATACTTCCAGACTCATTCTCTGAGGTCAGTATTACCCTGATAGTAAAACCAAAGGCACATCAAAAAAAAGAAAACTACAGGCCAATATCCCTGATTAACACTGATGCAAAAATCTTCAACAAAATACCAGCAAACTGAAATCAACAATAAATTAGAAAGATCATTCATCATGACCTAGTGGGATTTATCCCAGGGATGCAAGGATGGTTTAACATGCAAATCAATGTGATACATCATATAAACAGAATGAAGGACAAAAACCATATGATCATTTCAATTGATGCTGGAAAAGCATTTAATAAAATTCAATATCCCTTCATGATAAAAATAAAACTTAAAAAATTAGATATAGGAGGAACATACATCAACATAATGAAAGCCATATAAAACAGACCCACAGCTAGTATCATACTGCATGACAAAAAATTGCAAGCCTTTCCTCTAAGATCAACAACAAGACAAGGATGCTCAATTTCACTACCATTATTCAACATAGTACTGGAATTCCTAGCTAGAGCAATCAGACAGAGAAATAAATAAAGGGCATCCAAATTGGAAAGGAAGAAGTAAAATTATCCATGTTTTCAGATGACATGATCTTATATTTGGAAAAATCTAAAGACACCACAAAAAAAACTATTAGAACTGACAAATCCAGTAAAGTTGCAGGACATAAAGTCAGCATACAAAAATCAGTAACATTTCCATATGCCAATAGCAAACTGTCTGAAAAAGAAATCAAGAAAGCAGTCCCATTCACAATACCTACAAATAAAATAAAATACCTAGAAATAAACTTAACCAAAGAAATATTTCTACAATGAAAACTATGAAACATTGATGCAAGAAATTGAAGAGGACACGCCAAAAAAATGAAAAGATATTCCATATTCATGGGTCGGAAGAATCATTATCATTAAAATGTCCATAATACCAAAAGTCATGTACAGATTAAATGCAATCCATATCAAAATATCAATGACATTCTTCACAGAAAGAGAAAAAATAATACTAAAATTTATATGGAACCACAAAAGAAACAGACTAGCCAAAGCTTTCCTGACCAAAAATAAGAAAACTGAAGGAATCACATTACCTGACTTCAAATTATACTACAGAGCTGTAGTAACCAAAACATCATGGTACTGCCATAAAAAACAGACATATAGACCAATGGAATAGAGAACCCAGATATAAATGCATACATCTACAGTGAACTCATTTTCAACAAAGGTGCCAATAACATACACTGGGGAAAGGAGAGTCTCTTCAATAAATGATGCTGGGAATACTGGATGTCCATATGCAGAAGAATAAAACTAGACACTCATCTCTTGTCATACACAAAAATCAAATCAAAATGGATTAAATTTTTAAGTCTAAGGCCTCAAACTATGAAACTACTAAAAGAAAACATTGGGGAAATTCTCCCAGATATTGGACTGGGCAAAGATTTCTTGAGTAATACCCCACAAGTGCAGGTAACCAAAGCAAAAGAAGACAAGTGGGATCACATAAAGTTAAAAAGCCTGTGGTCCCACCTACTGGAGAGGCTGAGATGAGAGGATTGCTTGAGTCCAAACAGGCATATGAAAAGGTACTCAGGATTATTGATCTTCAGAGAAATGTAAATCAAAACTACAGTGAGATAACATCTCACTCCAGTTAAGATGACTTTTATCCAAAGGACAAGCAATAATGAATGATGGGAAGAATGTGGAGAAAGGGGAACCCTCATACACTGTTGGTGGGAATGTAAATTAGCACAACCACTATGGAGAACAGTATGGAGGTTCCTCAAAAAACTAAAAATAGAACTATCATATGTTCTAGCAATCCCACTGCTAGATATATACCCAAAAGAAAGGAAATCAGTATATCGAAGAGATATCTGCCCTCCCATGTTTTTTACGGCACTATTCACAATCGCTAAGAATTGGAAGCAACGTAAGGGTCCATGAACAGATGAATGCATAAGAAAAAATGTGATGCATATACACGATGGAGTACTCTTCAGCCATAAAAAAAGAATGAGATTCTGTAATTTGCAATGACATTGATGAAACTGGAGGTCATTATGTTAAGTGAAATAAACCAGGTACAGAAAGACAAACTTCATATGTTCTCAGTTATTTGTGGAAGCTAAAGAAAATTAAAACAACTGAACTCATGGGGATACACAGTAGAATGGTACTTACCAATGGCTAGGAAGGATAGTGGCGGTGGGGGAAGTGGGGGTGGCTAATGAGTACAAAAATATAGTTAGATAAAATGAACAAGATCTAGTATCTGGTAGCACTACAGGGTGACTAGAGTCAACAATAATATACTATACATTTTAAAATAACTAAGAGTATAATTTGATTGAACACAAAGAAAGGATAAATGCCTGACGTGATGGATATCCTATTTACCCTGATGTGATTATTGTGCATTACATGCCTGATTCAAAATATCTCACATATTCCATAAATATATACACCTACTAGGTACCCACAAATGTTAAAAATAAATGAATATGCCAGGCATGGTGGCTCACACCTGTAACCCCAGCACTTTGGGAGGCCGAGGCAGGCAGATCAAGACGTCAGGAGATCGAGACCATCCTGGGCAACATGGTGAAACTCCATCTCTACTAAAAATACAAAAATTAGCTGGGTGTGGTGGCATGTGCCTGTAATCCCAGCTACTCGGGAGGCTGAGGTGGGAGAATCACTTGAACCCAAGAGATGGAGATTGCAGTGAGCTGAGACTGCACCACTGCACTCCAGCGTGGCGACAGAGTGAGACTCTGTCTCAAAAAATAAAAATAAAAATAAATAAATGAATAAATAAAATTTAAAAATTAAAAAAAAAACAAGAAGGGAAATCAGAACCAGGAATAGAAAAAAGTGGACACTATTAAACAAGTGTTGAGCCTCGGATGTCCATTCCCCTAATCCTTTCTTTGTATTAAAATTGCCGCCAACCTTCAAAATATCTTAATTGTTAATTAAGTATTGTTAATCCTTTCCCAAGTGCTTCTTCATCACTATATAGAAAGAAAATTTTAATCATATTTTAATGATCAAAGTATTATATGCTCATTTGTAGTAATCCTGGAGAATACACATTTAAAAGAAAATTTAAAACACTCCTAATTCCACAACCCAGTGATAACCACTGTTATCATTTTTGCTTTTTCATGAGGTTTTTCTTTCTGTTCACATATAAATAAAATTGTAGATTTGCTATGTGATTCTGTGACCTGATCTTTTAACTTAAGGATATCAAGTTAGCATTTCCTGTTATTTCAAATGTATAAGCATAATAAAAATTAGTAATAGTCCATCTCAGAAATCCCATAATTTACTTAGCCATTCCCTTATGGTTTAACATTTAGATTGTTTCTGGTTGTCAAGTATTATAAATAATATCAATGTATTTTTGCAGGAAGCATTCTTTTTACTTCAAATATTCCCTTGAGAAATTCCCTGAAACAGTATTTGCTGAGTCAAAAACTAAAGATATTTCTGAGGTTCTTAATATGAAGGGGTGGCCTACCCCTCCACACCTGTGGGCGTTTCTCCTTAGGTGGAACGAGAGACTTGAGAAAAGAAATGAGACACAGAGACAAAGTATAGAGAAAGAAAAAGTGGGCCCAAGGGACCGGCGCTCAGCATACAGAGGACCTATGCCAGCACCGGTCTCTGAGTTCCCTTAGTATTTATTGATAATTATCTTTACCATCTTAAAGAAAAGGAAGTGGCAGGATAATAGGATCATTGTAGGGAGAAAGTCAGCAGTAAGACATATGAATAAAGATCTGTGACATGAATAAGTTTAAGGAAAAGTGCTGTGCCTTGATATGCATATGTAAACATCTCCATAAACCTTTTTAGTGCATAAAGAGCAGCATTGGGCTAGGAAGTTCCGCCTTTCACCCTAAGGCGGCTTTCTCCTTTCTCAGTAAACAGAACATACAATCAGGTTTTATACCGAGATGTTCCATTGCCCAGGGATGGGCAGGAGACAGATGCTTTTCTCTATCTCAACTGCCAACAACCGCCAAGAGGCCTTCTTTCCTCTTGTACTGCTCCTCCTCAGCACAGACCCTTCACAGGTGTCAGGCTGGGGGACAATCAGGTCTTTCCCTTCCCACGAGGCCATATTTCAGACTATCACATGGGGAGAAACCTTGGACAATACCTAGCTTTCCTAGGCAGAGGTCCCTGCGACCTTTGGCAGTGTACGTGTTCCTGGGTACTTGAGATTAAGAGAATGGTGATGACTTTTAACCAGCAAGCTGCCTTCAGGCACTTGTTTAACAAAGCACACCCTGCACAGTCCAAAATCCTTTAAACCTTGAGTCACCACAGCACATGTCTCTTTCAAGGACAAGGTTGGGGGTAGGGTCACAGATTAACAGCATCTCAAATACAGAACAAAATGGAGTCTCATGTCTACTTCTTTGTATATAGACACAGTAACAGTCTGATCTTTCTTTCTTTTCCCCACATTAATACATGTTGCAAAACTGCTTATCAAAAGCACTGCACTTAGCAGTATTCAACAGCACAATATAAACTTGATCTCTGCCCATCACCATCACTAGCACTGCGTTTGCAAACTTCTTTTTTTGAAAGTAATTGCTGGAGGTGGGGGAATGCTATTTAGTCATTGCTTGAGTTTATATTTCATTGATTAGAAATAAAGTTGAATCTGTCCATATGATTATTAACCAGTCACTTGCTTTTCTATTAGAACAATAAAGTATTTTCCTTTACCTATTCATCTATCTCCTTTTTGTCCATTTGAAAACTCTTTTACATACTACTTTACAAAATTTGTATTACATGTTATTTTACTTTAACTTCTCATTTGAATGTTTTTCAACAAGTATTCATTTAAGCCTTCTATGTAGTTAAATCCATGAATACATTTTACTTTCCATTCATTTGAAGCTTCTCCCTCAGAAATTTGAGGAGCATTTACTTTCATGGTATTTTTATGTTTTTATGGTTTAATTTTTATTTAACTCTTCAATCCATCTGGAATTTACAATTACATATGTTAAAAATTTAAATTTTTTCTAAATTAACCAACTGTTCCAACACCACTTACTGAATATATTGTTTACATTTATTAAAAGAATGTGAGGTCCTCTCAGTATAGACTGTAGTTACATGATAATTTCTGAAATGAATACTGTTGTTTTTGTTATCTTCTACATAATGTGTAATTATATTTTTTCACTTCCTCTTGCATGAATAATTTCTTCAGGAGAGTGTTTTAAAATTTGTAATGTTTATAGGTTTTGATTCAAACCTCTTTACTTGACGTTTATTTGAACTACTTAGACTCAGAGGATATGGCCTATAACAATTTCTATATCATAATTTTTTTCTGTTTCTGCATTTCCTAAATTCTAACTTGCTGCTGTTAGGCAGGAATCTAGACCCAACATGGCGGCATTACCCGGCGTAGCAGGCCTTTTGTTAAAGACTCCCTTCACCCTTGTACACACCCGCAGACTTACACGCGTCAGAGTTCTGGCTGGGCAACCACACTCCCCCATGACCTGCAGCTCACTTGCATTCCACAAGCTCAGCAGTTTCGGTTAACAGTTTCCAGAGACCCCTTCCTCATGACCCTTACTCAACTCCTGCCCTAGTAGTTTCAAGACCCCCCAGGCCCTGTTTGCACAACCAGCTTCCCTACCTCTCAGGCTATAAAAAGCCCCTACCCTCCTCCCTCAGCACGACTTCCTCGGCCCATGCCTTTGGACCGAAGAACCTCGCCCACAAGCCCTAATAAAAGGCTATTCTCACTGCCATTTGCCTTGTGTCTTCGTTCCCGGTTCGGCTCCAGCCTCAGCTTACCTTTACAGCTGCTTCCTATCTTTTTTCATTTTTTGAAATCAAAATGCAATACATCTTACAATTGACACATATTTAATGATAGCTTTGATTTTTTTTCACAAAAGCTTTTGGTAAATCAAAGCTGTCTTATAGCACTTACTGAATTTCCTCTCTTCCATTTGATCTCTCTTTTGTAAGTACTTACATTGGATGTCTGAGATCTGTCCAACATAGCTACAGTCTCCTCATTCATTTTATTTCCCTGTCCTTATCCTCTGTAACTGAACTTTTCTGAATTCGTTTTCACTAATCTGATTCTCTGCTGAATCCAGAATGCTTGACATCTCCTCCCTCTTGATTTTATTTGGAAACTATGCCTTTCATCTTTGTTTATCTTTGCTCATCTCAGCCTGTCCTGCCTCATGAGTTTAAGGCAGTTTCATAAAGGCAATGTCCTCTTAAAAACATAAATCTGTGGCCAGGCCCAGTGGCTCACACCTGTAATCCCAGCACTTTGAGAGGCTGAGGCAGACAGATCATGAGGTCAGGAGTTCGAGACCAGCCTGGCCAACATGGTGAAACCCCGTCTCTCCTAAAAATAAAAAATTAGCTGGTTGTGGTGGTGTGCACCTGTAGTCCCAGCTACTCAGGAGGCTGAGGCAGGAGAATCACTTGAACCCAGGAGGTGGAGGTTGCAGTGAGCCAAGATCGAGCCACTGCACCCCAGCTTGGGCAACAGAGCAAGACTCCATCCCCAAAACACACAAACAAACAAAAAACACATAAATCTGCTAGTGTCCTGTGTTTTCTAGGTTTCTTGTTGTAAATCTACTTCAGAAGAAGGCAACATCTAAGAGTGTTTAGAGAACTGGAGGTCCCCTTCTCTCAAACTATGGAACATGTAAAGATGTTAATCTATGTAGAACTGGATTATAACTGAGTATGAGTCGAACAGGGGGCTCTCAGAGACCCTCTGGGAAAGCGACTTTGTTCACCCAAATCCTTTACTAAGAGGCTTCTGAGTCTGAAGCATCAGAGTTCTCCCTGTGTGCAGATGGGACAATGTAACTGTGAGGTCCAAGACCACTCAATGCTCATGAATGATAAGACATGCCAGGTATTTAATGAGATTGCTGATGAACTCTGGTTGTTTAAAATAAGGTTCCCTGTGCCACGTGGTAAGAGTCAGGCCTAACAGACAGATATCAAGTCATGGCAAAATCACATCTGGCAGAGAAAATGGAACTCCAGGGTAACTTCCTATAGTTCTGCCAAACTGTTCCAGTCCCAGGTAGGGCCAATTTTGTTAACTTAAAAAGTATATATGCTGCTTCTAAATAAAATATAACAAAAAATAAAAAATTGCTAACTGAGCTACACAGAAAAAAGATTTCCCATACTCATCATCTGAACCTGAGGAAGAACAAAATGTCTTGTGCATTTATTTTTTAGACTTCTTATTCAAGTATTTTACAATAAAATTTGGCAAGTTTAATGAAATATTTTTTAACATAAAAACCATGAGTGGAATAATTTAAGGTTTAAAACTAAGAAAAAATATGTTTTAAAACATTTTAAAGGTTTGTACCAAGTTCATGGCATTATAAATCCATGTCTTAAAATGAGTTGAATTGGAGACATTTATTACATATTATAAAAGCACTATCGTGTAATGGGGCAGGAAATAAAGCTGCTTCAAGTTAGAACACAAAATAGACTCAACTTGTAAAATATGCTAATAGTAACACAGTTTCACTGCCAACAGCAGGGCATACTCTCTGTCATTAAAATATTTTAGTACTTAACATGGCTATTCAGAGTATAATGCCCACTGACACATTCTAACCTTTGTGTGTGCTGAAAATTCACAAAACCTTTTGTCACCAACCTCTAAATCAATATTTCTCAAACTGTTCTGGTGTCAGAATGTGTGAAGTATCACGGGGATGCTTTTACAAAGCCTCACGGAATACTCAAAAATTAAACTTTAAATTACTGCACACATAAGTTTGGACTTAATTGAGTATGATTATATATCTTATTTTAATGTGGCAATGAGGTCAGGGACCAAACATTTAAGAAATATCTATGGAAGAAACGTTTAATTGTAAAATGCTTTTCTGCTAATTAATTTTTTCTTGTAAATTTGATATTTTTGAAATTGCATTATTTAATTTTAGGTATGCAATGTAGTATGGCAAAAAAGTGAACATGTTGGCTGGGCGTGGTGGCTCATGCCTGTAATCCCAGCACTTTGGGAGGCCAAGGCAGGCAGATCACAAGGTCAGGAAATCGAGACCATCCTGGCTAATACGGTGAAACCCCATCTCTACTAAAAATACAAAAAAATTAGCCGGGTGTGGTGGCGGGCGCCTGTAGTCCCAGCTACTCGGGAGGCTGAGGCAGGAGAATGGCATGAACCCGGGAGGCGGAGCTTGCACTGAGCCGAGACTGCACCACTGCACTCCAGCCTGGGCGATAGAGTGAGACTCCGTCTTAAAAAAAAAAAAAAAAAGTGAACATGTTTTCTCTATTTATTTATTTATTTATTTATTTATTTTATGAGACAGAGTCTCTCTCTGTCACCCAGGCTGGAGTGCAGTGGTGTGATCTCGGCTCACTGCAACCTCTGCCTCCCGGATTCAAGTGATTCTCCTGCCTCAGCCTCCTGAGTAGCTAGGATTACAGGCATAAGCCACCACGCTCAGCAAATTTTTGTATTTTTAGTAGAGATGGGGTTTTGCCATGTTGGTCAGGCTGTGCTCAAGCTCCTAGCCTCAAGTGATCTGCCCGCCTCGGCCTCCCAAAGTACTGGGATTACAGG
The DNA here is from genome assembly GCF_049350105.2 of Macaca mulatta. Taxonomy (NCBI): domain Eukaryota; kingdom Metazoa; phylum Chordata; class Mammalia; order Primates; family Cercopithecidae; genus Macaca; species Macaca mulatta. The sequence continues at coordinate 73,008,596 of NC_133412.1, forward strand.
TATGAGCCACTGCACCGGGCCAAACATGTTTCCTCTTGAAAAAGACCTGGGTATGAAATTGGCTTTGTCATTGACTGATTGTGTCCTGGTGAGGCTGTTAGCTCCTCCAAGCCACAACTTCCTTATTAATAATATGGAATGACACTATTCAATTCACAGCAAAGTTGATTTTCATTTTTGTTTTGTTGATGCTGTTTTGTTGTTGTTGTTACTTTTATCTTTTACCTTTTACTACGCAAGATTTCAAATATACATAAAGGTAGACAGAAAAGTCTAATGTACCCCAAGTACCCATAGCCCAGCCCCACAATCAGCAACCCAAGTCCAATCTTATTCTACTACTCACCCACACCCATTATACAAAACATCATTTAACCAGTAAATATTTTCATGTGTATTCATAAAATATACTTTTTAACATATTCCCAATACCATTTTCACACCTTAGAAATTAGGAGTTGACAAGAAAATATTAATTTTCCAATTTTCTTATAAATGTCATAAATAGTGTCGTCGTAGGTTTTTTGTCTGTTTATTTGTTCATTTAAATAAAGATCCAAATAAGGGCCACTCCTTGCAGTTGGTGGATACATCTTTAAAGTCTCACTTAATCTTTTTGGTTCTCTATCTAGTTTTCTTTTTCCTTTGCAATTTATTTGTTGAAGAAACTGAATTGTTTGTCCTGTAAAGTTTCCCACTGTCTGGATTTTGGTGGTTGCAAACCCATGACTTAGTTTAATGTGTTTCCTTGTACACTGTAATTCTCATAAATGGGTGGTTAGATCTAGAGCCTCAATTTTGGGGAGGCCAAGAAGCACCACAGAAGGCAAGAATCCTACACGGGTAGTACTGGGCTCTTCCATCAAGAGATGTATACTGTTTGGCTGTCTCTCTTTTTGCAACTTTATTGGCTTTGATATTCAATGCATATATCAGTTCATTAGGGTTGCAAAATGATGACATTCTCATTCTATTGTCCCTTCTTTATTTATTGACTGAAATATTTCTGTAAAGACAAATTCTCCTTATCTAGTGTTTGGTTATCCAGTGATATCATTCATATAGAAAAGCCAGTAAAAATATTTGGGTTTTTTCCTTCTATTTGTTTTCAATGTAATGAGTTGATTCCTGAGCACCCAGCAACACCGACTAATGTGTTTTAGTATTACTATTAACTTAGAGATATAAACATAGTTGACATGCTTAAGTCCTTTGCAGCTTTTGCTTTTATTGATGCTCAAATTTTGTCCCAATTTCTTCTTCTTTTTTTTTTTTTTTTTAGATGGAGTCTCACTCTGTCACCCAGGTTAGGATGCAGTGGCAGGATCTCAGCTCACTGCAACCTCTGCCTCCCAGGTTCAAGCAGTTCTTCTGTAGCTGGGATTATATAGCCATGCACCAACACGCCTGGCTAATTTTTGTATTTTTAGTAGAGATGAGGTTTCACCATGTAGGCCAGGCTGGTCTCCAACTGCTGACCTTAAGTGATCCGCCCGCCTCAGCATCTCAAAATTCTGGGATTGCCCATGTGAGCCACCGCACCTGGTCTCAAACTGTCCCAATTTCTGCTTATAAAAGTGTTGACAAGTTTATTCCTGGGTCCTTCTGATGAGACTCTAGTAGTCTTGATAGCCTCCTTACTACCTATTAATTACATAATGTTCCAGGCTACTTTTGCATATTTTTACCCAGAATAAGTAATTTTGCCATGGACTCCTGGTTCCTTTTAAATGGGACATGGTGTTGAGAGACCATAACCTGGGCATTTGATCATTGATATTAAGTCGGCCATTTGCTCATTGTTATTAGGCCTTTTAAGTGAAGGGATCTGGAAAATATGTCCTGGTTTTGTTTTGTTTAAGATAAAAGACCTCAGGAGCTTTTACAGATACTTACAATTCAATTTTAGGACTATAAAGTTTTCACTTAATTTCGTCTTTTTTCTCTGTCTCCTTCTTCCCATATCAAGAAAATGGATTTTCAAGATTACCAGAATAAAAATCCAAATGATCACATTTGTATTGTTCATTTGCTTTGTCTCACATCACCCACACAGCAGTCTCATAACAGCAAGTCCAATCTACCATCAACAATAAAGTCATTGCAAAAAGTTTTAAATCTCATTTTTAGTTCTTTTATCCTTGAATATACTGACCTTCAGTGAAATTCATGTGTATTAAAGTCAATTAGAATAATTATTCTCTATGCGATTAACATCACCAACAGGAATCATAGGTTTTTTGCTTTTATTATTTTATTTTTTGTTCTTAGGGATTGTTCTTTTAAAATCTAATTTTATTTTACAAATATATAAAATATTTGCATGATCCCAAAGCCAAATGTATAAGTATATACAGAGAAGCAACATCCTTGTACAGAGGCCATGCTAATCTTGTCTGTATTGTTAATTTTAATATATGTGCTGCTGAAGCAAACACAGAGGAGCAGAAGAGTAAACTGTAATTATAAGGCACATGGCACATCTCATACAGTTCTTACACATGCAGGTTGCTTAATAAAGGGCAACTGTAATCTTGGTCTTCAAAAAGAAAAAGCTCCTCTTCTCTAGTTTCAAAATTGAAATTGTAGGAATTACTTTGGATACAATTCTATTTCACATCACAATATCACACATCCAGAATGATGCCACATTACAGAGATTCAATCAACATTTGTTGAGGGATTGATGGAATGAATCACTACTCCTTCAAACTACTGCTACTATCAGCTCAGGTGTCAGTCTCCATTCAAGGTATTATAATTTTTCATGAGAACCATGTGTTCAGAATCAGGTTTTTAAATAGAGCATAGCTTTATTTAATGCATATTTACAGTATATCATAGCTCTATTTCATACATATATATCATATAGTATATTTACAGTATATCATAGCTCTATTTCATACATATATATCTTAATGCAGTGTAAACCTAATGCAAAAGCAAAATTCTTAGTTAAAAATCTTGCCTTTTCCCAATTATAAAGGAAAATTTACTCAATCATTTTGAAATGTAAAATTTAAAAACCTGTTAGCATTAAATCCCAGAGGGAAGGGATTAAGAGAAGGATTCATCCAAATGGACTAGGAACACTATTCCTTGTTGGTGGCCTGCCACGTGGAAAGAGTTGAGAATTGGAAGCAAGCAGCCAGGGTCCAAACAAAGAACAGTCTGATTCTCCAAACAAGACTTTGGACTAACAGTATTTGGAAGAGAGACTATTACTTCCTCATAGTTTTAAGAAGAGAGTGAAAAAATAGAAATAATTACAAACACACACACACATACACATACACAAGGAAGAAATAAAGATAGGCTCTTTATTATCACAAAGAATAACATTTTTTAAGAATTTATTTTCTTTCTTGCTTTTTTTTTTTTTTTTTGAGACGGAGTTTCACTCTTGTTGCCCAAGCTGGCATGCTCTCAGCTCACTGAAAACCTCCACCTCCCAGGTTCAAGCAATTCTCCTGCCTTAACCTACTGAGCAGCTGCGATTAGAGGCGCCTGCCACCATGCCTAGCTTTTTTTTTTTTTTTTTTTTTTTTTTTTTTTGGTAGAGACAGGGTTTCACTATGTTGGCCAGGCTGGTCTCAAACTCCTGACCTCAGGTGATTCTCCCATTTTGGCCTCCCAAAGTGCTGAGGTTACAGGCATGAGCCACCGCGCCCAGCCTAAGAATTTATTTCTTAAAGCAAACTCAGAAATAAAAACGTAATTAGAATTTCTTTAAGTCTTGTCACTCCTGGAAGTATATCTTCTAGCTATTCTATGTCCATGGGAATTACAGCAAAGTTATGCAGATTTGCTCTAGAATTGTTCTGACTCCAGCACGATAAGACATCCATGTCAATAATTACAAACCCAGATTGAATCCTTAGGGCCATAAGCAAAGATGAGTGACTATTTCGAAGAGCAGGAAGAAACTCTGTTAGGCTAAGGACTTCACTGAAAACTACTTGGAAGAGATGGCACTAAGCTGGACATTGCAGAAAACACAGACATTCAACAAAGAGCTTTGCATGCCCTTGGCACAGGCAAAGATCAGAAGGGGGAAGGCATGGAGTCCAGTCTGGCCAGAGCACAGGGCACACAAAGAGAAATGGGGGATAAGGAAAGAGGGGTAACCCAGGGCCAAGCTGTGCAGGGGCTTTAATACCAGTCAGCAGTTGGCCTATTTCAGAGGAGGAAACAAGGACCTATTTAAGGTTTTTGACAAGGGATATAATCTTCAACAAACATATGCTTGTTGTGCATTTACTATGTGCCAGGCTGCGGAGTACAATCTGGAGCTATAGTGATGAGAAGACATAGTCCCTGCCCCTAGGGGTTCAAAGCCTGGTGGAAAAAACAGAGGAGGAAATGTTCAGTGCTGGATGCAGAGGAGAAGGAACTAATATGAGAATCTCAAAGGGGATGAGAGAAGACTTGGAGAAAGTACTCAATTAGTTAAATCCAGCTCTGGGAAAGGAGGTGTAAGTTATGTATGTTAATTTCCACATAATCCAAATGTATTTATGTATGTAGCCACGTATTATTAACTTTTATAAATAGAAACCTGTCCAAAATAATCATGCATGTATGCATGTGCAGAATGATGAACGTAATTGAAATGGTTTCCTGGAAGAGGTAATATTAAGGGCCATCAGTCACTGTCCTGAGCTATCACTGCTGACCCCAGGGACATGAGGCTCAGCAGAAATTGCTCCAAACCTCACATCCTGCATTGTGTTTTCTTGAAACAGTTCATGATGCAGCATCCCCACAGGGTTTGTTGTTTGGATAAGTAAGTCACCCAGACTAACATGAGAAATCCAAACTGAGTGCACTGTTTCACCACACCCACTTTCTCCTCCTTCCTCACTCCCTCCCACTGCAACCCATGAAGGTTACAGTGGGTCAGGAGGTCAAAATGCTATAAGAAAAAAAAATTCCAGAATGAGGAAGGAAGGAAGGAAGGAAGGAAGGAAGGAAGGAAGGAAGGAAGGAAGGAAGGAAGGAAGGAAGGAAGGAAGGAAGGGAGGGAGGGAGGGAGGGAGGGAGGGAGGGAGGGAGGGAGGGAGGGAGGGAGGGAGGGAGGGAGGGAAGAAGGAGAGAGGGGGAGAGAGAGAGAGAGAAAGAGAAAGAGAGAAAGAGAAAGCAAGCAGGGAGAGAGGGAGGGAGGGAGAGAAGGAAGGAAGGAAGGAAGGAAGGAAGGAAGGAAGGAAGGAAGGAAGGAAGGAAGGAAGGAAGGAAGGAAGGAGGAAGGGAGGGGAGGGGAGGGGAGGGGAGGGGAGGGAAGGGAAGGGAAGGGAAGGGAAGGGAAGGGAAGGGAAGGGAAGGGAAGGGAAGGGAAGGGAAGGGAAGGGAAGGGAAGGGAAGGGAAGAAAAGCAGGAGACCTAGGAAGACCTTCCTTCCTTGCAGGAAGCAAGTAGGTGGACCTAATCTCACCTGGGAGTGGAAGTGAAGATGGCCTTACTTCTTTGAGGAAGTAACAACTGAGCTGAAGGATATGCAAGGGTTAGACAGGGACGGCAGAGGGAGGAACAGTGTATACAAAGCAGAGGGGATGTTCCAAACAAACAGGACAATTTATGCAAAGGTTGCAGTTGAAGAGCAACATGAACCGAAAGGAAACATACAAGCTTCATCAATAACACCTGGCCTAGAAATGTGCTGGACAGCAATGCAGACAGGGTGTTCCAGTGGGCATCGCTAACAGTTACACACCTGTGCCCCCACTTGCCCTTGGGATGTCCCACCAAGCACAGTAGCTAGCAGGATCCTGACCTCAGGTTACCAGTTTCATTGGAGAACTCCAGCCTGAGTGGACATTAAAGTCCAAGCTGCAAGGTAGGGTGGAAATTGGTACTGTCTCAGGGCCAGGAAAGCCAGGACAGTTGGCCATCCTAAAAAGGTTTACATAAGAAGCAGATTAAGAGTATTACCAAAGGTAACTAAACACAGAGAATAACACAACAGATACTTTCAAGATATTTATCTGCCTGGCCTCAGGTATCCATATGTCAGTGCCATTTTCCCAATCATCTGGAAGAGCCCTCAACATGTCTCAGCTTCCCAAAGTCCAGAACCAAGAAACACACTCCAGTGTTAAAACTCCAAGCATGAGCAGACAAAGGTGTCCACTGAGAGACTCAAACCCCATGGAGCCTTTACCCACCAGGAACCTCTTTGCAAACCGTGCCTACACTTTTTTGATGTAGGCTAGAATTGGCCAAACAAAAGGAAACATTTCCAAATAAGCCAATCAAAACATAATGCCTCAAATCCCTTGTGATAGGGAATAAATTCCATTACTGCTTCTACATCTGGTCCTTCAAAATTCTGCTTGGAGAGAATCAGCGAAATCTTTTTCTGTCTGGCATGGCCCTTCTTTGTTGGCCAGCAAATTAACTCACCTTTGTTTTGTAGCTGTCTTTGTTTTATGCTGTAATAAGAGAAAAAAAAAGATGGTCCCATCCACTCCTCCACCTGCCATTACTCCCCATTCTTACAGCAAACCTGCAAGTCCAGTTTCCTGCATTTTCTCAAGATCACAAACACTAAGAAAATCTACTCCCTTCACTATGCCTGAGGAGGACAGACTACAACAGAACAGAAATCTGGCACTCATTTAAGAAAAACACACATTCAGTAGCAGAGATGTTTAATAGAAGGGGGTTGGTGAATGTGGTCAAAATAAAGAATTAGAGATGATCAAAGGTGACATTGAGGGTTCCCCCACTACATGAGGCTGTATTTCATGGCTGATTGATCTTCTTTAGCAGAGCTCTGAGTATAAGACAGGGAAAGACACCAAGTTGTAGAGAACCCGATAGAAAGTTCCACTAGGCTAGTGGTCCAGGAAAATCATGCATAGAAGGTGAGGGATGACACTAGGAGAGGCCACATGGGTAGGAAACCTAGAGATGCTGAAAGGTGGCTGATCACCTGGGAGAAGTAGAGAGGTAAGAGAATTAGATGTGTCTTAGAGATCAAAAGGAATGCATATAGTAGGAGCATGCATAGGAGGATGTGTAGGAGAGGGGTCTCAGATTACAGAGAGACTGCAGGATTTAATATTTCTAAAGCAGAATAGTGTGAAGAATGATAAGGTCCAGTTTGGACACTTGGAATGGGTGACTGAAATGGAAGGTCTGTGAAGGTCACTGAAGCCACAGAGATCCATAAATGACAGGGTTAGATTGAAGCTTGCAGAATGACAAATGTAATTGAAATGGTTTCTTGGAACAGGCAATTTTAAGGGCCATAAGTCACTGCCCTGAGCTATCACTGCCAACCCCAGGGACAGGAGGCTCAACAGAAACTGCTCCAAGTGTTAATTCTTGAACACTCCCAGGACCATGGCAGGACCTTGGAAGGAAGGAAGTCATGATTAGGTCATAAAGGCTTTGGTGAATGCTCTGATCAGTGGTTTAGACAGGTGACATGAGCCTCCAAAAAGGAGGAGCATTGAGATGAGAGAAGAAGACTAGCTAGGAAGCAGCAGTAGGGACTCAAAGAAGGTCAACCCCCCCCCCCCACCTTAGCCGTGTACTGCTTGGGGTGTGAGGTATGAGCAGCCTCCACTGGTGAGGCCTGCAAGGGAGACAGTGAGCCTGGCCAAGGCCAGTTTTCAGTTGCAGCAGAAAGTTGGAAGTCAGGATATAGGGTCCTGTTGACCATGAGGGGACGATGGAAAGCACTGGGAAGGGGGAATCAATAAACAAAGGATAAAACAGGAGGAAGAATAGAAAAGCAAGGCATAAAGGGCCGCTGAAGAGAGAAGATGGAGGAGAGGAAAGCCTACTTGCTTTCTTTCATCCAGGGATTGTGAGTGACAGAACTGAGTTGCTCAAAACAACCTCGTCTCAAAGCACTTGAAGACTTTGAGGATCTGTGAGTAGGGACTGATCTGATTTCAAAGAGAAAGGATGATCTGAGGGCAGGCAGTAAGGGCCCTGTCAGAACAGAACCTGTCTCTCAGCGTTCTTAAGTGTAGTGAGGGACTTTTAAGGAAAGATCCATTTGGGTCCGTCCTGAACATCCCCACCCTATACCCACCACTTAACCCATAGGGTGAAAGTGATAAAAATCACACAGTACCCCAAATACGAGTCTAGGAAGATGACACTGAAAGAGGAAAATGTCTGCATCCTTCTAAAGCTGGATATTAAATCTCTACTCACACAGTTCTTTTATGCTTTTATGATTTGTGAAAAGCTCAGTGATAATGAAATTCAGAGTTCCTGTGTGCCACAGTCAATCAGAACAGCATGTATAGTTACATGTGCAGTATTCATGCATTTGCTACACATGTGAACTGGGAACAGAGTACAAGTTATTCCAATTAATTTGTTCTCGTCTTCTCTTAACAGACCATGAGCTTGCTTTCTTGTTAGATCGCTAAATCTTGGAATATTTAAGCAGCATAACTACATTTGACCGAGATTACTCACTAACAAAGGAATGAACTATTCAAACTCAAATGGCTTGCTGCTTAAAAATATTATACACACAGGCCAGAAACAACACAGAAACTCTCCTATGTGGAGAACATATAAGTTGCTCATTTTGATCAGTGAAGAAGATGAAAATACCCAGTAGACCCATGGGCTATGTCCATTTTCTTTTACCAGAAGTTTCAGAAGTTGGTGTATACTTTCCACCTAAAAACGATTACATAAATAACTTGGAAACGCCAAGTGATATTTCTGAAGGCTGCCAACAGTTTAACCACATTGAAACTCCTGGCCAAGACATTCATGAAAAGTTCGGAGGAAGTTACTTTGAGAAAGATGTACTCACAGCAAAAACATTTCTTCTCTTTAGAAAGAATGCATAAATCAATAGTTAAACGAGGAAAAGGAAAATTATGTTTATCATAATAGTATAAGAAAAAAGGCATTTAAAAGAAGTTTAGAAATAAGACTACACAAAGACTTCATTATTAATATATTATTGTTATTACTAGTATTAAAAATTCATTCAAACATTTCTCTCATACTTTTCCTGCCCACAGATTAGATGTAAAAATGTCTTAACTGAGCTTAAGGGCAAAGAATGGGCACTTGGCTTTGCTACTGCCTGGCTGTGTGATCTTGGACAAGACACTGTTCCTCTCCAGGGCTCAGATTCCTCACCTGAAAAGCCAGAATTCTATACTTTCTTTCAACTCTGACATGCTATTAATATAATTCCAGATGCTACTAAGGCCGCACATCCAGCCCTCTGCCTCCCTGGGGAAGGAAACAGTAAAGAAAATACAATTTAGAGAGGTGTTTTGAAACAAGGAATCATACAAATAGGCAGCCAATGACATCCCAGGAAGGAAAGAGAAGAGTCAACTATGACTTCACCTATGATGTCATTAAGGCCTTAGGACTTTACAAACATGGAATTGTACCAACACAGACTTTTATAAATATAGGCTGATTCATACCAGAATATAGGTGTGACTTTAAGAAAGTAACTGAAATTCTTAAAAAGGATGCCTGTTGAAGGTGGTGGTGGGAGGGAGGTTGGAGGACATAGAAGAAGTTAGATTTTAAAGGTTAAAAATGAGTAGCAGAATGAGTAGCAGAAAGCATCAAGAGACAGTAAGAATTTGAAAACCAAGTGGTCACTGAAAGCATGGTAGATTAGAGTACAGGCAAAAGCATTTTTAAGTCTAGGAAAAAAATCTCCAATCCTCTTAAATGTGGTCAGGAAGAGATACAGCAAATACTAAATTAGTCAAGGGCAGAGGAGCAGGAAGTTTACAGGGGAGAAGGGATGGCCTGGTATAAATAGGTATAAAAGGACCTCTCCAACATGAGATCAAGGTGGTTCTCCTCTAAATGGCTTCAAACTTGCATTAGTGGGATTATCCCTGGTTAATTTTAGGAAAATCAGAACCCATTACTTGTCCTACATGCTTTGAATCCAAGCTATTAACCTTTTCTCCTGCCTTTTGGTGCCTAGTAGACTAAAAGTGGCAAAGCCAGAATTATTTTAATACCCTGTATTCATACTAACAGGTACACACATAAAGAACTCATAAAACATAGGAAAGTGTGCATGAGGCCCTAATTTCTAAGTCACCTACTGCTCGTGCTTAATGTCCTTTATCCTATGGTGGCTGCCAGTGAGGAGGCCAATCCACCAAGTCTGGGAGGACATACCTTCCACCTTCCCCCATGCCTAACAAATGCTAAAAATAAAGAGAAATGAAAGAATATTTATGCAAAAGACAACTTTTCCTAACTCCTTAAAAAATAAATGCCCCTTAACTGAGAAACACTGTGCTTGCCACAGGCTTTTAAATCAGTGTCCATAATAAAGCTCCAAGTTTAAATCTTCAGTGAGTTGAAGCAAGGTAAGGATAGAAAACAACCACACCATCCCCCTTTCCCAGAAGGTGACCTAGGCAGAGAAAGACAGAGCAGATCTCCAAAAACTGCCTTACTCAACGATGAAAGGAACCATGTGCAGCTGACCAATATCCAGTTGTTTGCCTATGAACAGGTCCTCTGTGGGACAAAACTCAAAAACCACTATGAGGAATGACCAAAGAATCTACCCCAGAGACAGGCTGGCTGGTAACTCTGAAACCACAGCCTTCTTAGCCAGTCGTCCCAAACTAATACATTCTAGCTACTTCATGTACCTGATGCAACCAAGTGCTAGAACACCTTCATTCTAAGAATATGCCCATCCAATAAAAAGTCAGTGCCATTATAATTTCAGTTAATGTTTCACTCAAGCTTCAAAAAAATTGTGGTTTCTATTAAAAAACTGGAAAGGAATAAATATGCTTATGAATGCTCTCAGCATAGCTAATTCCAAATTCCTGAAAGAGATGAGAATAAGCTGATAAGGCATCCGTTAATCTTAAGTCATTCTCTGGAGTCTACTAAGATCCCCAAAGCTCTACTAACTGTAAACAGTGGAATCAGGATTTTTAGGATAGGAGATAATTTTCTAGGTGGTTCTTCTGAGAGAAGTTCCTCGATATATCTCAGAGCAGGAAAGCCTTGGGTTTGGAGTGTAATGGTCTTAGTTTTTCAAATAATCACAGATGTCCTTGAGTAAGTCATTTGCACATTCGGGGTCTCTGTTTTCTTGACTTGTAGAATGAGGCATTTGGGCCAAAGTCTCCACCAACTGTAAAACTGTATAATTCTCTAAGTAATAGTTTACCGAATTGCTGGCAAGACTGCCTCAATAATCAGAATGATCCAATTAACACTCTGCAACGTGGAATATTCTATTTGTGGTCTCAAAAATAGACTATTTTAGAGTGGAAAGAGTTCAGATCATGAAATCCAGTCACTTAGTTTTTTAAAAGAAATAAAGAATCCAAAATCCAAAACATTAAATAGTTCTGCTAAATTATAAGCTGATTGGTGGTAGAAGCAAGACCAGACTGCCTGACTAGTCCTGTTTGCACTAAACCACATTGTTACTCAGTTGGCTTCAGACAGCTTTCTTCACTAGAAGCTGCCACGGCCCCCTCTATGATCCATAGTGTGGCTTTTATGCCTCCCATTAAATGCAGCCTACATCACAGCTGTGGGTTACTGGCCTCAGGGTTATTAGTTTTCCAGGCATCCAACCCAGGAGACATTTGAAGAATGACCTGAAGGTCTTCATGAAATGTGCCCAAGATAAAATACTTTAAAAAGTCCCGTGAGGTTCGTCCAAGACAGCAAATAGCTACACACCATCCATTTGTGTACCTATAAAGAGTACTTTATAGGTAGGAAGATCCTAGTGAACCCACATCTGATCCAATAGCATTAGAAACTAGGCTGCAGCCTCAATTGCATAAGCACTTTTTCACTCTGGCTTCAGGCCACTGTGACAGCAGGATGGCACCCTTGGCATATATATGGAGATTCCACAAGTAGGTACCCATGCCACCTGACACAGGTTCTGCCCTGGCAGCCACTCACACATACCCTGTACCTATTTCTGGCTGTGGAATGCCGGTGGCTGCTGGCGTATAACAAAGGCTACACTGGAAAACTGTCCCCACCACTTCCCCAGGTATGAAATCTTTGGAGAGACTGCTCTGAAAACCTTTTACGGACAACCTGGGAATTTCTGTGCAAGAGCAATGCTGCATGCCACCCAGTGTGCTGCAATTTGTTCCAACATGAGACAATTTGTTCCAAAGAGTACAACTGGCTGCTAGACATTAAACCCTATATTATGTTGGATCCAGCAACTGGGTTGAATCTCCCAGACATAATGATGTGTGAAAGAAGCCAGACACAAACGAGTATGTGCTGTATGATTCCATTTATATAAAATCAAAAATAAAATTAAAAGCAGGCAAAACAAATCTAAAATACTGATAAAAGTCTGAATGGTGGTTACTTCTTGAATGTGGGATATTGATTGGAAAGAGGTTCAAGGAGCCTCATAGGGTGCTAGAAATGTTCATTTTCTTGATCTAAGTAGCAACTACACAGATGTAAAAATACTTAAAAATTCATCAAGCTCTATACTTCAGATATGTGAGTGTTTTGCTTACATATGTTATACCTCAATAAAAAATTAATTGAAAATATTGCATGGGATCTCCTAATGTAAAGGAAGAATAAATTTCTTCCTCTCCTTTAGCATAAGGATATCTGAGATTCTTTGAATTGAATGTTTGCAAATAACATTCTTAGTAATAACAATAGCTAAATTAAATGCTTACATGTATGTACCAGGCCCTGTGCAGGGAGACATATGAATTATCTGCTTCAAGTCCTTGCAACAACTACATAAGGTAGGTATCATCCAAATCTCCATTTCACAGATGAGAAAATTAAGGGACAGGGAAGTAAAGTAACTTGTCCACAGTAAAACAGCAAATCAAATAGCAGAACTGAAAAGTCAAATTCAAACCCAAAGCAGTCTGACTCCAGAGACTTTGTTCTTAATTGATCTTAATGCTTCATCATATGCTGCAGGATCAGGGGATTTTTTAAAAGTTTGATAGTATTTGATTGGTTTTGTCCTTTCCCCAGTGCCTGAGAAGCATGTTCAGCATTAAGAAAAAAGAGAATTGGCCAGACGCAGTGGCTCACACCTATAATCCCAACACTTTGGGAGGCCAAGGAGAGCAGATTGCTTGAGCCCAGGAGTTTGAGGCCAACTTGGTCAACATGGCAAAATCTCATTTCTACAAAGTGCAGACAAAAAAAATTATCCAGGGGTTGTGGTGCATGCCTAATGCCTATAGTCCCAGCTACTGGGGTGGGGGATGGGGCTGAGGCAGGAGGATCACGTAAGTGTGGGGGGAAGGTTGAGGCTGCACTGAGCTGTGATCATGCCACTGCACTCCAGCCTGGGTGACAGAACAAGACCCAATCAAAGAAAGAAAGAAAGAAAAAAGAAAAGAAAGGAAAGAAAAGGGAAAAAAAAGAGGAAAGAGAATCAGGATTTGGGTGGTGGATTAACAGTCTCTAGCTAATTAAATTCCTGAGATTCATTCAATAGATACAGCTAGTTTAGTCCAAGCACCTATTTTCTGTGCCTTTAAGAGTAGAGGAAAGTGGGTGCTATTATTGGCTTGTTATAGTCTCAAATTATTCCTTTCTCTTAAAAGAAATACACAGTGGGGGCAACACAGAGTGTTTTCATATGCTAGTCACTAGGGCTTTCTGGAACACCATGTCCTAGGATGAAATTTCCACAGCATGCCACACACTTTTCAGATCTGCTTTAGACCTTTTGAAAAGACTAAAGGGGCTTGTTTTCCCCTTTTCCCAGCTTTTATATTATTATGATTATATTAAATATAAAGTATCTGTGGAACCTGGAGAAGGCATTAACCACTCTTTAATTATAAAATGCATAGCTCGGTATTTTCCAGACACCCGCTTTTATCCTTTATGGCCCTCTCAATTAGTTCCTCTGAAGTTCTCATATGAAAACCTGTTGGATTACTGATTTCTGGATTAAAAGGGGCTATAAATTATAGCCCCTCTTAAAATCCATCAGGGGAAGGGGGAAGGCAGAAAGTGACTTAATGATGATTTAGCCCTTATTAGCAACCAGGCCCAAATGTTTGAGCTCTGCAATGCAAATATAGAATTATTCCCCAGCCCACCCCTGCTCCCCACAATGACTAGTAACGCACTCACTCACTTTCAAAGGAACTTGAAAAAATGATTGACTGTTGACATTTTCAGTAAGAAATTGGTCTCATCCCACTCCTGCCCCAATGAACAGTGTGGCTCCTGCCCACGAGGGTCTGGCATGTCGCAGCCCTGTCCTTCACCCCAGTCCCAGCTCTGGAATTAAGCCCATCAAGGGTAGGTCACTGAGCAGCAGCCTCAAGGATGGAGAGTGTGCAGTGTCTCCCCCTGAGCTGGGAGATAGAGGACTGAGCAACAGACTCCTCTACCTGCCCTCTATGCTCTAATCTCCATCCTGCATGAGCCACTGATGCTCTACAAGACTATAATCCTTCTCCCAGCCCACCCCCAGAACTCTGCCTAGCTCCAGTCAGCCCCAGAACTGGGTCCCACTCCCTCTGGTCACATCTTGGATCTACCCATGTTGGCAGACTGAATTTCTCAGAGCTGTTCCTTTTGAGTACTGTCTTTTGTACCCTGACTAGGTTTTACCTAAATCAAACCAGGAAGCACTGGCCTTTAGCTACACAGTTGAGGACAGCACAGCTGGCCTCAGTCACTGGGCCATCTCCCTCCACTCTATCATGTACCATGAGAAGGTGATCTTGCCCCAGCTCCTCACCTTCACTTGGGCCCTATAGGTGCCGAGGTCTGCCAGATCCACTCAGGCCCCACATCATCTTAAAGTCCACCCTGGTTTGCTCAACTGCCCCATAAATTCAGGCTTTACCAGGTTTGCATTAGGCAAAGTTGAAACTCTCTGTTTCACCAAGTTGTGAGTGATTTCAAAGATGGGTAATCTTAAATGCTATTATGGCATCAAGGTGAATTAAGGAGAGAAGGGAATCACAACTTTCAGTGTTTGGCTTGCACATGTCAGCCAAGGAAGGCCTTCTCTAGTTAGCCTTCCTAAAATGATTTAAACACATACACACACACACACACACACACACACTCTCACAGACATATGCACACACAGGCATACACACTGCGTTCCTTTCTGAAAAGTAACCTTGAGGAAAAAAGCATGCAATATTGGTGCTGGTAAAAGAAATGAAGTAAAAGCTGAGGGCAAAGAAGTAACACATAAGCAGAAAACAGAACTTTTGGATAATTTCAGAACTGAATCATCAATGTGGTGATAGCTAAGATGAACAAATTTACCATATATTTCTGATGAAAATAAGAAAAAGTGACTCTTACGCAAATGCAGAAAAAGAACTGCACATTCTATAGGAAATTATATACAAACATAGGCAATTCAGATGTTCTGAGATCCTTCAAGGGTATCAAGGGTCTGTTGCACTAGTACTGCCAAGAGGAAAATATAATTACTTTGAAGGTCTTTTAGAGACACTCTTTCCTGACCACTGGCAAACAGCAAAGCCCAAGGTAGATCCTTGCCCAATGTTCTTACCTGGTCGTCATAGCGGTAAGTGAGGAACTGCTCCCCTGTTGTGTCTTCCAGAAAACTTCCCTGAGGAGAGAGTGCAAACTCGGGAAGGAAATAGGCTCCAGGAGATTTCTCAGCTGTGGTCTGAAAAACAAGATCATTTGGTCACAAGTAAGGCTCCAGTAAGAACCCCCTAACAAGTAAAGTACAAGAAGGCCATTCCAGGAGAATCCACCATTAAAAGCTATACCAAGAAACAAAAAGGGAAGTGCCCTCTCTTGGCAAAGACCAAGGTGAGGCACACCAAGTGTCTGCGTCGGGGCACTGTTAGGCCAGGATATCACAGTGGCCTGAATCAAATTGGCGGCCATGACATTTATTCCCTGACACCTGCCTCTCTCCCCCTCCCTGCTACCTCTGCTCCCCATCTTCCAGCAATTCAGTCACAGAGTAGTTAACTTTGTTTTGTTGTTGCAAATCTATCATTTTTAGAATTTTCTTCTTCCTTTCTTCCTTTTTCTCTTTTTTTTTTTTTGGCAAAGGAGTAAGAAACAAAAATTTTCTTCCATACTACAACAAAAATGCACCTCATTGTAGAAACTTTAGAACATATAAATGAGCACAGAAGAAAATAAAAATCACCCATAACCTTTTCAACCTGTAATAACCACTTTTAATTGTTTTGGCGTGTTTCCTTTGAGATGTTTTCCTCGTAATGCTTTGTTTAAAGATCCAAGCTTAAATAAACATGGATATTGTAGACTCTGTTTAGTTCATGGAAAGCTCATACTCCGGTCCGTTTTCACGCTGCTGATAACGACATACCCGAGACTTGGAAGAAAAACAGGTTTAATTGGACTTAAGAGTTCCACATGGCTGGGGAGGCCTCAGTATCATGGCAGGAGGTGAAAGGCACTTCTGACATGACAGCCACAAGAGAAAATAAGAGGGATGCAAAAGCAGAAACCCCTGATAAAACCATCAAATCTCATGAGACTTATTCACTATCATGAGAACAGTATGGGGAAACTGCCTCCATGATTCAAATTATCTCCCACCAGGTCCCTCCCACAACACGTGGGAATTATAGGAATACAATTCAAGATGAGATTTGAGTGGGGACACAGAGCCAAACCATATCATTCCACCCCTGGCCCCTCCAAATCTCATGTCCTCACATTTCAAAACCAATCATGCCTTCCCAACAGTCCCCCAAAGTCTTAACTAATTTCAGCATTAACCAAAAAGTCCACAGTCCAAACTCTCATTTGAGACAAGGCAAGTCACTTCTGCCTATGAGCCTGTAAAATCAAAAGCAAGCTAGTTACTTCCTAGATACAATGGCGGTATAGGTATTGGGTAAATACAGCCATCCCAAATAGGAGAAATTGGCCAAAACAAAGGGGTTACAGGGCACATGCAAGTCCAAAATCTAGTGGGGCAGTCAAATTTTAAAGCTCCAAAATGATCTCCTTTGACTCTACGTCTCATATCCAGGTCACACTGAGGCAAGAGGTGGGTTCTCATGGTCTTGGGCAGCTCCATCCCTGTGGCTTTTCAGGGTACAGCCTCCCTCCCAGCTGTTTTCATGGGCAGGCATTGAGTGTCTGTGGCTCCTCGAGGAACATGGTCCAAGCTGTCAGTGGATCTACCATTCTGGGGTCTGGAGGACAGCAGCCTTCTTCTCACAGCTCCACTAGGCAGTGTCCCAGTAGGAACTCTGTGTGGGGGTTCTGATCCCACATTTCCCTTCCGCACTGCTATGACATAGCTTCTTCATGGGGGCCCTGCCCCTGCAGCAAACTTTTGCCTGGGCATCCAGGTATTTCCATACATCCTCTGAAATCTGGGCAGGGGTTCCCAAACCTCAATTCTTGACTTCTGTTGCAGGCTCAACATCACATGGAAGATGCCAAGACTTGGGGCTTCCACCCTCTGAAGCCACAGCCCAAGCTCTGCATTGGCCCCTTTCAGCCACAGCTGGAGCAGCTGGGACACAGGGCACCAGGTCCCTAGGCTGCACACAGCACAGGGACCCAGGGCCCAGCCCACAAAACCACTTTTTCCTCCTGGGCCTCCAGGCCTGTGATGGGAGGGGCTGCCATGAAGGTCTCTGACATGCCCTGGAGACATTTTCCACATAGTTCTGGGGATTAACATCAGGCTCCTTGATACTTATGCAAATTTCTGCAGCCAGCTTGAATTTCTCCCCAGAAAATGGATCTTTCTTTTCTATTGCATAATCAGACTATAAATTTTCTGAATTTTTATGTTCTGTTTTCCTTTTTAAACTGAAAGCCTTCAACAGTATCCAAGTCACCTCTTGAATGCTTTGCTGCTTAGAAATTTCTTGCACTGGGTACCCTAAATCTTCTCTCTCAAGTTCAAAGTTCCACAAATCTCTAGGGCAGGAGCAAAATGCCACCAGTCTCTTTGCCAAAACATAACAAGAGTCACCTTTGCTCCAGTTCCCAACAAGTTCCTCATCTCCATCTGAGACCACCGCAGCCTGGACCTTTTTGTTCATAACATTATCAGCATTTTGGTCAAAGCCATTTAACAAGTCTCTGGGGAGTTCCAAACTTCACCACATTTTCCTGTCTTCTTCTGAGCCCTCCAAACTGTTCCAGCCTCTGCTTGTTACCCAGTTCCAAAGTTGCTTCCATATTTTCAGCAGCATCCCATTCTACTGGTGCCAATTTACTGTAGTAGTCCATTTTCATGCTGCTGATAACGACATACCCAAGACTGGGAAGATAAAGAGGTTTAATTGGGCTTGCATTTCCACATGGCTGGGGAGGCCTCAGAATCATGGCAGGAGGCAAAAGGCACTTCTTACATGACGGCGGCAAGAGAAAATGAAAGGGATGCAAAAGTGAAAACCACTGATAAAGCCATCAGATTTTGTAAGACTTATTCACTGCCACGAGAACAGTATGGGGGGAACCTCCCCCATGATTCAAATTATCTCCCACCGGGTCCCTCCCACAGCATGTGGGAATTATGGGAGTACGATTCAAGATGAGATCTGGGTGGGGACACAGAACCAAACCATATTACCTGGCATCTGAATCACTGGACGTAAATCACAATGGTTGGAGTCTGAGGGAGTCAGAAAGGACATCCTCTTTGGGGGAATATGGCTTGAATATCATGACCCAATTGACTTGCTACCATCACACTATCATCCACCTCCTGGGAGAGCCTGTCCGAGGGAAGACTGAGGAGGTAGGGGGCTTACCAGGATCACTGCCTTGATTGCGTCAAAGAGGAAAGTAATAAAGGAGACAGAATCTGCAGTGCTTAGCCCCATCCAGTCAAAAATACATGGATCTGTGACTATACCCCCGACTGGATACCTCACTTCCCCTGCTTGGGAAGAAATGAGTCAGAAATAACGTAAGAGGCCACAGGTGTTACTCTAAGAAAATTGCTCTCTGCAAACAGGAGGAGCAGGGAATAAACACATTCCTCTGACACCTCTGCTGCTCCAATGGACTCATTCTCAAACTGCAGCAGGTACTATGGTTTATGCCAAAACATCCCTCTGAATACTGTGTTTTAGAAAGGTAAATCAACATCGTTCTGTCAAAGAACACAGAAGAGATAACTCCACTAGACTAGATGGTTTAGATGGCACTACGCTGTTAAAATAATTTGAAGATTTTCTTATTAAATTTCATTTATGTGAGAGATTTAGCACCACTATTGTTAATTGCACCTACTGGCTTCAATCATCATTTTATTTTTTTTTACTTTAATATTTTTCAGACAGAGTCTTGCTTTGTCACCCAGGCTGGAGTTGAGTGACGTGATTTCAGCTCACTGCAATCTCCGCCTCACAGATTCAAGAAATTCTCCTGCCTCAGCCTCTCTAATAGCTGGGGTTACAGATGCCCACCATCACACCTGGATAATTTTTGTATTTTTAGTAGAGACGGGGTTTTACCATGTTGGCCAGGCTGGTCTCGAACACCTGACCTCAGGTGATCTGCCCGCCTTGGCCTCCCAAAGTGCTAGGATTACAGGCATGAGTCACTGCGCCCAGCCAGAATCATCATTTTTAAATACCTAAAGAGACCTTAGAAGTCATCTAGGTCAAACTCCTTATTTTAACAATGAGTAAACTATAGAGTTAGGAGACTTACCAATTACCAAATCTGAGAGTGACTATTCCTGGCACACAAAAAGAGCAAGTGCAAAAGCCCTAAAATAGAAAGGCAGTCAGTGAGTTTGAGGAGCAGACCCAGGCTTACAGCCAGGGCTGGAACCTGTTAGCAGCCATGTGCAAATACCTGGACAGATCCATTTACCAGAGTGGGAGCAGTCAAAGATCACCACCTTAAAACAGCTTCCTGCATATAGTGGACCTTCCAGTGTGATGCTTATCTTTAGTTGACCATGCATTCAACACATATTTATTGAGCACCTAGTATATGCCTGGCACAGTTCTCAGTGCTATAGATACAATAAGGAACAACAAAGATCAGGTTCCTATTTTCATGGAGGTTACATCCTAGGGGAGGAGATACATAGTAAAATAAGTAAACAAATACATAAATAAGAAAATTAACATTCTAAGTTATAAAGGAAATAAAACAAGGTGATATGAGAATAATGTTGGGAGAGGACTGTTCAATTTTAGATAAGATTATCAAAAAAGGCATCCATGAGAAGATAAGATTTCAGATAAAACCTCAAACAGGAGGAGCCAGTTATGGAAAAAGCTAAGGATGAGTATTACTGGCAAAAGAAGAGCAAGTACCAAAGCTCCAAAGTGGAAAGGAAGTCAGTGAGTTGGAAGAACTAGAGTGTGGCTGGATTCAGTGTGGACAAGTAAGAGTGGCAAGAAATGGATAAAGGAAGGAAGACAAAAGCCACCCAAGACATTTAAAGCCTTATGGCAAGGAGATGGAGAATCACAGAAGAGTATTTAAATAACACTGACTGCTTTGTGGAGAATGGGCTAGAAGGAGGCAAAGTAGAAACACAAAGACTAGTTGGAAGGCTGTTGATACTAACCCAGGTGAGAAGGGATGGTTCATTGGACTGGGTTGATGGCAGTAGAGAAGGGGAGAGGTGCATGGATTAGAAGTAGAACCAACAAAGCTTGCTGATGAGGGAGGAAAAGGGAGGAATCAAGGGTGACTTCTGGGTTTTTGGTTTGAGCAATGGCTATAAAGGAATTGCAATGGATGGACAGCCCTGAGGCAGAAACAGATTTGTTGGGGAGGGTACAGTCAATAGTTCTGTTTGAGTCATGTTAAGTTGGAGGTGTCCATAAAACATCCATGTGAAGAGCTTGAGTTTGCCATTCAATATGCAAGTCCAGGGCTCAGAAAGGAAATCTGAGGCTGGAGACAGGGATTTGGAAGTCATCACTTAACATTTTCATAATATATGTATGTATGTATATTTACATATATTTACACCCATTATACCAGAAAAGCCACTCCCTAGAGAAAGAGTTTGGCATGCAAGAGGGCTTTGCCTGACACCCTCAATTCTAATATTTGAAATTAAGTAGAAGAGGAGGAGTAAGCAGAAGAGACTAAAAATGAACATCAATTAGAGCAGAATAAAAAGGAAAAAACCCTATATTAGGTCATGGGAAGATTTAGCATCAAAAAGAATAGTCAAGTGTCTTGAATGCTGCCAAGAAATTGAGGAAGATGAGGCCAGAGAAGTATCCCTTGGATCTAGTAACAGGGAAGTCAATGTTGACTTTGACAAGGGTAGTTATGATGCAGTTTTTCTTAGAAAAATTGGGCCTTCCCTTAGGAGAAATGGCTGAGTTCACACAAGGCTTCAGAAAGCAAGCATCATACCAAACATGTGTTTGACATTTCCACCCAGAAGGAAGTTGACTTCCTACATCTTAGGAAGACCCAATGGCATGCGGCCCCTCACAGGATGGGGTGACCAAAGAGGTCAGAGCCCTTAAGTAGCAAAAGTTGGAGGGAAAGCAGGAGAAACAAGCCTGGATCAGGAAGTGTGCGATCTTCCCAGGGCACTGAGCCAGGCCTAGGAGAGAAGCTGCCAAAATGCATCATCTCCACCAGCCACTGTCCACAGCTGCTGAGTCACCAGAGACGAGGTCAAGAGGAATCCAGACAGTACCTCCAGGGACTATGAATACGAGACTTGGAGATACAGCTGTGTCTCCATATCCCCATCCAGCTGAAGAATTTGACTCAAGCAGGAGGAAGTGTATATGGGATGGCTATTCAAGGACAAGAGTTGAGTGTTCTAGACCTTAATCTACACATTGTAAAGGGTCAAGAATAACTATGAAAGATGGGTGAAAGTTCTGCTTGATTTTCATACTATGATATAATAGAAATACATATGTGGCCTCTGACCAAGGTTCTTGACATAAAGCTCAGCCGTAGGAGAATCTTTTGTTCTACTATCTGGTCTTTGACTGCAGTTCCTGACACAGAGCTCCTAAGGCTTTGTGATTTTCTGAGTGACAGGGGTATCTGACTCAGCTCCTAAGCTCCTTGGAATTTTCTGGGTGCTAGGAGCATCTTTTAATCTAATGAGGTGACTCTTGGTGCACCCCTGGATAGCCTCAGGATGGGGGCTGGTTACCAGGGGAGCCAATCATGTGATTAGAGGGTTGGAACTTTCAGTCCTCACCCCCAACCTCTGGTGAAGGGAAAGGTGCTGAAAGTTGAGCTGATACCAATGGCCAACGAGGTAATCAACCATGCCTAGGTAATGAAGCCTCCATGAAAACTCAGAAGGATTGGGTTCAGGGAGTTTCTGAGTTGGTGAACATATCTGTGTGCCTGGAGGGTGGCACACCCCAACTCCTGCACTTGGGGCCCTTCCGGACCTCACCCTACGTATCTCTTCATCTGGGCATTCATCTGTATCCTATATTGCATCCCTTTTTAAGCTAGAAAATGTAAGTAAAGTGTTTCATTTAGCTCTCCAAGCAGCTCTGGCAAATTAGTCAAAGCCAAGGACAGGCTCAATTTATAGTCTGTTTGTCAGAAGTGTAAGTGATAACCTATACTCAACCTACTGCTTGAGATTGGCCTCTGAAGTGGGGGGCAGTCTTGTGGGACTGAACCCTTAGCCTGTGGGGTCTGATGCTATCTCTAGGTAGATAGTCTCTGAATTGAATTGAATTAGAGGACACCCAGTGGTGTCCAGTGAAGAATTGCTTGCTGTGTACAGAAATACCCCCACACAAGTGCCGTGTTGAGTGGAAAATAGAGAGTAAGAAAAAGCACTTTAGTTTTTTGTTTTCTGTTTTTTCCTATTTCTTAGATTGATGTAATGGGAAGAGAGAGAAGCAGGGAAGAAGAGGGTATTCCTACAGTCAAGAGCAAAATCCAGTGTGCCTCAAAAGGTAAGCAGTCACCAGTTAAAACAAACATAATGTGATTCCCATTGCAATTAAACAAGCCAGTCTGAACACTTCTCCTGACCTGGTGTGAGCCCCTACAACCATCTCTCTCCAGAGCACAAACAGCCAAATATCACACCACTAACATCTACAGAAGGGCCCTAGCCTTTCCCCCACATGCCATTGCTAAGCCATGTTACTGTACTCTGGATTGAGAGCCCAACTGCACACTTTCCTGCCATTCACTTTCTCTTTAGATTTGGCATCTCGAGACTGCTTTAAATCTAGACTCCATTTATCAGGATATGCAGCACTCTCCCCCTGCTCCACATCAGCCCAAATTTGTGGGGCATGCTCACAATCTGCATCCTTGTCACTGCTACAAACACTGAACAGGAATAGGGCTGAGGCCTGAGCCCTCTACTTATCCAGGCTGATGGCAAATTTACCCAATTATAGTTCCTCGTTTGCCATGTCCTCATGTTAGCCACTAAGGATTCAAAGAATACACTGTCAGATGCTTCAAATCTACACTGACAGACAACACAAGAAGGTAAGATGCTAGAAGGAAGAACTGAGATTCCAACAGATTTTAACAGGTTGGGCAAAAGCTAAATGCCAAAAAGGCGAAGCCCTGAGCCATTATTGCTGGACTCTTCCCATGACACCAGCGCTTAGCCAGACACCATGTAAGGTCACTGTCAGGAATATTAATGCATAGGTAGGCCTATCTCTGTTAACGGCAACCAAAGCGGGGCGCGGTGACTCATGCCTGTAATCTCAGCACTCAGGGAAGCTGAGGCAGGAGGATCACTTGAGTCCAGGAGGTCAAGGCTGCACTGCAGTGAGCCATGATCATGTTACCACACTCCAGCCTGGGTGACAAACCAAGATCGGCCAGGAAGGCTTTAGGATTTGAATGGGAAGTTAGGATCACTCCTATGGTGAAAGGTCCTTTAAATGTCAATATTCCATGAGTCAGGAAGTGTACCTTCCAGGCAAATCAGGCAGAATCCCCAGGCTCAAAGCCAGTCACAGTCTGCAAGGGATACATTCTCTGTATTCCTCTGGGGGGCCTCAGGGAGCTGGCCTGGATGCACATGGGCCTGGATGGCACATGGGCCTGGATGGCACCCTGGCCTGGATGGCACATGGGACTTCACAGTTTGTAGCTTTCAAGGCCCATGAGGGAAAGTCAAGTTAACCAGCAGAACTTAAACTCAGTGCACCAAACACATTTTTCTTCAAAAAAACCATGATGTACATTTGGTACCTTGAACGTGAAACAAAAGTTAAAAAATAAACCTTCCGGATCATTTTGGTTTTTCAAGTAGAATGCCGTCATGCTGAGACTTTTCAGTCTTAGGCGTCCAGAACTTTCCTGATGAAATATAAAATACATTTACTTTGGCAGGATTGGAAGGGTGGGTTAAAAGAAAAGGAGTTTTCACGGGTTTTTTTTCTGAGATAAAAAAATTATTTCTAGGTATTTAAGATTCTTTTTCTCTATTTACCATCAGTTAATTATATGTTCTTCTAATATTGTTCATATAAAAGACCTAACATTTGAATAATGTCTGGATACATCTCAGCCAAAATACCATGTAGTTTTGAACTTCAGCTTCTCTCTGGGTCACATTTCCAAAAGAAATATGAGCCTCAGGCCCTTCTCCACCCCTCCTAGGGCAGTGAGGTGGGCAGGGCCTTGCGAGTGCCTCCCTTACTCAGAATGAGCTGTTGACATGGACAGGTTCCTTCCCTGAGTTTAAATCTATCACAGGAAGACTCTCTTTAGCAAACTGGAATTCTCAGAGCACCACTCATCCTTCTGCCACGAAACATGCATTTTCTCTGGAATTTTCTCTCTCCCTCTCTCTCCTTTCCTCCCCTTCTCAAAGACCCCACCACACACACACACACACACACACACACACACTGCACACATACCACACACACACAAATACATACCACACACTACACACACACATATAACCACACATTACATGCATACACATACCACAAACATGTCATGCACACATACCACAAACCGCACACACAAACACATACAACACACTACATACATACACCACATACCACACACACATGCACATACACAATCACATACCACACATTACACACATACACACACCACAAACATACCCCCACACACACCACACACTATATACATACACACACACCACAAATATACCACACATACACCAAACATCAGATGTACTCACACACCACACACTACACACGTAACACATACAATACACACACCACACACTACATACATACATATAAACACAACAAACATACCCCCCTCATACCATCCATACACACCACACACCACACATACAAACACATATGCCACACACTACAAACATACACACACACCACAAACATATCATGCACATATCATGCACATTCCATACTAAATACATACACACACATACATACCTACACCACAAATATACCCCCACACACACACACAAAACACACACACACACATAGCACACATACCACACACACCCCACACACACTACATACATGCACATGCCACAAATACGCCAAATACATATACACCACATAGCACACACACTGACTCACACATCCCTAATTAGCATTGACAAGCAGGGCCCAGAGTCATCAGTGAAAAGATCTTGCTGGAATACATTTCACCTTACAGTTCCCCAAAAAGAGAAAACCTAAACATTGAGACATCTCTACATATCTGAACGTTCTTTAGTGCTCAGCACTGGGCTTCACACATGGAAGACCTTCAGTAACTAACATCTTTCCTAGGAAAGCCGGCCCAGGTTGGCCCTCTCCCCACAAGGCCTGCATGCCTGCTGTCTGAATACTCTCTGCACTACAGAAGGCCCAAAGGCTCTGGCTGAGTAGCATGCTGGCATTTCACAAGGGGTTATTTAAAAACTCCACTATTCCTCCGAATGGGGAGCGGAAAGAAAGCCTTGCCCTGCCAATATACACAATGCAGATCCTCTTTCCCTAGGGCCTGCCCCCCCAAAAATTTTACTTAAGGGTCCATTTTTCAAGACCTTGAAGTAAGCTGACCTATTGGAAACAGCCTCAATTAGCAAAATGTCACATGGAAAAAAGTCTACTTTAAAGTTCCCCAGGAAAAAACTGAAAACAGTATTCTATGAACATGGCTCCATTGCTAGAGAAAAAAAAACGAGATGTTTGTCTCAAATCTTGACA
Organism: Macaca mulatta; assembly: GCF_049350105.2. NCBI lineage: Eukaryota > Metazoa > Chordata > Mammalia > Primates > Cercopithecidae > Macaca > Macaca mulatta. Next base: position 73,034,671 of record NC_133412.1, read on the forward strand.
AATTGTAAACTCCCTACCTCACTCTCCACCATCCTCCCCCTCCTCCTGGTCTAGCCACTCGGTGAGGGGTGACACCATTCCCGCCAAAGCACTCAGGAGAGAAGAGAATGCTGGTTATTTGGTTATTCGAGGGGCATGAGTCACTGTTGGTGAGAGGAAGTGCTGTTTGTGAGAGCCACCAGAAAAAGTGCTGTGCAGAAGTGAGCTGTTTTCTGGTGGATCTTGGTCTTTCTCTCCCAAAAATCGCTTCCACGCCCTGACAGGAATTCCGTGTTGAAGAAGAACACGCTCTCAGGGCCCCAACTAGGCAGTGGAATCTGCACTTTGATCCTCAAGTGAAGCATGTATTTTCCCACAGCCTCTTCACCACTAACACTCATCATTATCTCTCTGGCAGAGAAAAGGCATCTTTGTCTTTTAAATTGAGTACAAATAAATATTTTATTTTACCAAAATGGTTGCAGGGGGAGAATCTCAAAAGCATGGAGTGTTAGGTAATTCTTGGGGTTCACAGGGCCCATTCAATCAGTCAGCATACGTTTATTAAGCACCTACTATGCGCCGATTACTGTTTTTGATTTTTTTTTTTTTTTTTTTTTTTTTTTTTTTGAGACGGAGTCTCACTCTGTCGCCCAGGCTGGAGTGCAGTGGCCAGATCTCAGCTCACTGCAAGCTCCGCCTCCCGGGTTCACGCCATTCTCCTGCCTCAGCCTCCCGAGTAGCTGGGACTACAGGCGCCCGCCACCTCGCCCGGCTAGTTTTTTGTACTTTTTAGTAGAGACGGGGTTTCACCGTGTTAGCCAGGATGGTAATTACTGTTTTTGATACTGAGAGTGCAACAGTCAACAAAACAGACAAGAATCACTTTTCCCAAGGAGCTCATATTCTAACTTGGGGAAGCAGAAATAAACACAATAGAGAAGTAAATTGTATACTATGTCATTTGCAAAAAGGAGATCCAAAGTGCTGGGGGATGGGGTATAAATTGCAGCTTTAAATAGAGTGTTCAGGGCAGACCAGAGTAGGTCTAGGTTCCTTAAAGAATCACTTTTTTTTTTCTGATTATCTAAACTGACAAGTTGGATCTTGCCATCTTCCTTGGAGATTTCAAAGGGTCTACACTCTCGAGGAACCTGGCTGGGACCTGCAGGACTCTGGAGTCCGTCTGCCTCTACCCAAGGCAGCAGAGTGACCCTTTCCTCCTTGGTTCAAGTACCTCTCTGCCTCCACAGCCCTCCAGCTCCAGCCTGGTTAGGCCCGAGCATGGCTGCTCCCCAAGCACCTCCTGCCTCCTGGACAAGTGGGGGCCTCTGCCATCCTACTGTCCCTGGCTGTTCTCCTGGCCATGCTTCTTCCCAGTGAGACATAGCCCAACAATGCTCACACCTTATAACACCAGTGCAACCGACATATGCAGAAAACACGCACATGTCAACAACTGATTAATTATGCAGACATGATATTCTTGTTGCCAACCTCAGAGACCATTACTGAGTATCAGCATTTGTGTTAATTCAGTAGCAAAAAAAAAAAAAAAAAAAGAAGAAGAAGAAGAAGAAAGAAAGAAAAAAACACATTACCAGCTCTTCCCAATTTGGCAATGAGACATCACCCAACCTGACAAAGTCCAGAAACACGCCGGGGACATATTCATGTTTATTCAAGGTCTTTCTCACCCCTACAGCTTTATTTCTTTCAGGAAACAGCTCGTCTGTGTAGCTGAAATCATGCAGGCTTTCAAAATGCAGCCTTCCCAGAGAAGAAAAAGACAGAAATGTGTTGTTTGCACATACTCCGAAAAACATTTATATTCATCATAAGCTGGTTTGTTTTTCTAAGCTTTTCAGGGCAGGAAGTGTTCAGTGCGAACACATCAGTGGAGCTGCCAGATTTGCTGTTTGGATGCTCATGCCTTTCAAAACTTTTTTTTTTTTCTTTTTTGAGATGGAGTCTCGCTATGTCACCCAGGCTGGAGTGTAGTGGTGCGATTTCAGCTCACTGCAAGCTCCATCTCCCAGATTCACGCCATTCTCCTGCCTCAGCCTCCCAAGTGAGTATCTGGGACTACAGGTGCCCGCCACCATGCCCAGTTAATTTTTTGTATTTTTTAGTAGAGATGGGGTTTCACCATGTTAGCCAGGATGGTCTTGATCTCCTGACCTCATGAGCCGCCCACCTGGGCCTCCCAGAGTGCTGGGATTACAGGCGTGAGCCACCGCGCCCAGCCTCAAAGCTCTTAAACAAGCAAGACAATAGGAAGACAGAGATTTAGAGTCAGGGTGTCTTTGGTCAATGTGTATAAAATGGCATCACTCTCATTTCCATAAACCACAAAAAAAAAATCCTTGGGGGTTAGCAGGACATATTAAAGACTTCTTAAAAACAAAAGGTGATGCTTTTACAATATGAAGATGCTAACATCAACCCCTGCAATACAATGGTAAAAAAGCCACACTGGAGTCATAAATCAGCAGGAAAAACAAAAAAACTTGTTACAAATATACTATCTTTTGTTAAAAGAAAAAAAAAGAAGAATACAAACTACAGTCCCTGATCCAAGCAGTACGTTGGGTGTGACTTGAAGTTGGCACATTTTAGGGTATACTTTAAATTTCTTAAATATGGAATTAAGAATACTTTTGGGTGTTTAAAACATCATCATACCATTCTATACTTATTTGACATGAAAATGTCACTTGGGGACTGAGCGCCGTGGTTCACACCTATAATCCCAGCACTTTGGGAGGCTGAAGCGCGAGACCAGCATAACCAACATGGTGAAACCCGTCTCTACTAAAAATACGAAAATTAGCCAGGCATTGTGGCAGGTGCCTGTAATCCCAGCTACTCGGGAGGCTGAGGCAGGAGAATCGCTTGAACCTTGGAAGCGGAGGTTGCAATGAGCCAAGATCGTACCATTGCACTCCAGCCTGGGCAACAATGAAACTCCATCTCAAAATAAATAAATAAACGAAGAAAAGAAAATGTCACTTGGTTTGGGGTTTGAATAAACATTGGAGTCACTGGTAGCAGATACTTGGAAAATAACATTCATAAACTAGACAAACTTGCAGACACTGGACATCTGTTATAATATATTGGTGATAGCTGCTCAGATTTCGAAAGGGAGCCAGACTTGCATTTGGGAGCCCAAGCGTCCAACCCACCTCTGCAAGAAAGTGGCCGTGTGGCTCCTCACATGTCCTTTCAGGTCTCCAGGTCTTACTCTCCACACTGCTAAAGGCGGGCATCATGCTAGATGAACTCCAAAATTCTCCACAGCAGAAGGAAAGCCAGGCAGGAGGATGAAGTTGCAGTAATTTTGTTTCTCTACTGCATTTTTTTAAATTATCAAAGTAATATCGTTGATGTGAATTTAGAAAAAAAGTTTCCTGAGCAGAAAAATACCCAGTAGTCAAAAAATAAAACTCTGGTATCCTTTGTCGTGAGAATCATTGCATTTTCTTAAATCAAAAGGAGGCACAGGAGAGAAAAACTGCACAGTGTCCCTCTCACTGACTCAAAGAGCCCTCAGACAGAGCCACACTCAACTCAGTGATAAAAGGAAAATGTAGAATAACGTCATGATAAAAGAATCAACATTCTTTTATGCTTATTTCTTCACCCCACTGCTACTGGTGAGAGGAAGCAGCTTGCATATTTTGACAAGGCGTATTTGTGCTCTCAAGGCTTCAGTTTCCTAAAATAATGTATATGACAGTGTTCTTTAAACTATAAGGAGCTATACAAATGTATGATATTATGATTGTGATAATCACAAAGTTCTAAAGGCAAGGTTTTAATGTAAACCTTAGTACTACTGTACAAGCATGCGTTGTGTTTGGTGCTAGCCATGAGAGACGGAACAAGACACTCCATGCTCCATGGAACTCACTGTCTGGGATTGGGTGTGGAATGAGAAACAGACAAGCAAGTAGGCAATTATGATGCTATGTGACAAGGACCATCCAAGACAGGGAAGAACACAGTGCTGGGGGGCATAGGAGCATAAGTGGCACTACAGAGGCAATGACCACAAAGCTGAGATGTAAAGAGTAAGTAGGAATTAGCCAGAAAAATGGAGAGGACAGAGGAACAGACCTTCTAGAACAACAGGGGCATAACGAACAACATAGGCAAGGACAGGAGACGGGGGGCAACAGTCCAAGTTGCATGAATGGTGTGTAGCTCTGCAGAGCTGGATTCTAGAATGTGGGGGAAGTTGGGAGAAGAGAAGTCGGAGAGGTTGGCATGGGCTGGATCCTGAAGGGAGTCTGGAAGGCAGACCATGAAGTCCATGTTCATCCTGAGGAAGCACTGGAGAGATATTAAGTAGAGAAGTGAAATTATTATTATGAAGAATGGATGGGAGGGTAAATGATACAGAAGGCAGGGAAACTAGTGAGGCCACTGTAACATTCCAGGAGACAAATGATGGGGCAACAAGGATTGAGTGGAAAGTGAACCAGAACAAAATAACATATCTCAGAACTCAAGAAAAAATTATCCTAATATATTTGAAATATTGGGACAAGTGGCAAAGTTTCAGGCAAACTACGTTAACAGTTTGGTTCATTACCAAAAACTGACTCCAAATAGAAGAGGAAAATCTCAATAGTCCTTTAACCAATAAAAAAATAGAATCAGTTTTTTACATTCTTTCCATAAAGAAAACCATACAACCACAAGGTTTTAGAGGTGTGCTCTACACAACATTCAAAGTATAAATAATTATTATCTTTAAAAAAAACTCTTTCAAAGAATAGTAAAAGAAAAGACACCCAATAATTCATCTTATGAGTTTATTATGATCTTGAAAACAAAACCAAGTAAGAATAATAAAAGAAAAAAATCACACATCAGTCTCACTCTAAAATGAAGGCAAAATTTCTAAATAAAAGACAAAATAAATCTAACATTGTACAAAAATAAACTATCAACAGTAGAATAAATCAGTAAATCATGGTGTATTTACACACTGGAATACAATACAGCAGTAAAAATGAGTGAGCTCAGCTTCACAGGTCAACAGAGATGAAATTTAAAACTACAATACTGAGCAGAATAGACAATGTATGATTTCATTTGTATAAAATCCAAAACAATGACAGCAACAAATGATATATTATTTAGGGATACATACTCAAATGGTAAACTATAAAGATAAGGAAGTATAAAAACAAAATTCACCTTTGCTGTGCTTACATCTGAGCAGAGAGGAGGAGAGAGTAAGGAAAAGTCATACAAGAAGCTTCACAGGTATTGATAAGGTTCCATTTCCTAAGCTCCACGGTGGGCACCTAATTGTTCCACTATGTCATTATTACGGAGCCATCTTACATATTATTGTGCAATTGAGCACTACACAAATTTATATGGCCATCTTCCTTTAAACATCACATCATATAAATTCTTTTGTATATACATTTTATAATAAGTTTTAGGCCAGGCGTGGTGGCTCACACCTGTAATCTCAACACCTTGGGAGGCCAAGACGGGTGGATCACTTGAGCCCAAGAGTTCGAGACCAGCCTGGGCAACATAGTGAAACCCCATTTCTACAAAAAATGCAAAAACAAAAACAAAAAATCAGCCTGCTGTGGTGGCACACACCTGTAGTCCCAGCTATCTGGGAGGCTGAGATGGGAGGATCACCTAAGCCCAGGAGGTGGAAGCGACAGTGAGCCAAGATCGTGCCACTGCACTCTAGCCTGGCGACAGAGCAAGACCTTGTCTCAAAAAAGTTAATTAAGTTTGTTTTAAATCAGGCGTGTGTGTGTGTGTGTGCGTGTGTGTGTACGCATGTGTATACTTAACACTAGATACAGTTTTGTTTGTATCCATAGGAAAGTGGTGAATTATTTAATAAATTCTTCAGCTCAATAGATAAATAAGGAGGAAAATGAGTAAACACAGATCCTCCCTCAATCAATGCACCTAAAACAATTCCATATGAATAAAAGAATGTGAAGGTTAAAAATATATAAATATATATAATTTCACTATTTTCTAGAATTAAGAATTGCAAAAAAAGAGTCTGTTATCAATCAGATTGTTTTCCCATTATGAGTTACTTTTCTTTCATCTGGAGTTTTTGAACGTATTTGTAACAGGTGATTTAAAGTATCTGTCAAATACGTCCAACATCTGGCTTCCTGAAAGACAGTTTTTATTAACTGCTTTCTTTTCATGTTACGGGCCACACTTTGCTATTTCATTGTGTGCCTCATAACGTTTGGCTGAAAACTGGACAGTTTAAATAATATAATGTGGCAACTCTAGAAATCTTTTCATCTTCCTCCTCAGAAGTTAGAAATTTTACCAATTATGTATACGTCTCAGTATGTGTCTTTTCTCATCAGTCCTGGCTGTTAGCCAGAGAGTGCACCCTTTGAGATACAAGTCTTCCTTCATTCAAGGAAACTTTCTAACAGTTGTTTCATTATTGCCTCTTCTCCGTCCTTTCCTTTCCTCCTGCTGCTTCTATCGTTTGAACAATTAAGACTTCTAAACCTGTTCTCCAAGTCTCTTAGCTTTTCCCTCATGCTTTACACTTTGTGGTTTTCCACTGTGTTAGATGGTATTTCCTCCACTTGGCTTTCCTTCAACTCTTCCACTGAATTTTTGCTTGGAAAATCTCATTTGGTTTTTAGTTTAAGAAAGTGGTGTTGGGCTGTAGTGGAATCTCCTCACATACTCTTAGTTGGTGGCTGTTCCAGTTTTCCTCCGTCCCCTGCATCAGTATTGTTTCAATAAGAGCTGTCTGTTCTGGACATATGGCCTGTTATTCCTCCTTCTGGCTGCTAGGCCCCCTAGGTGTGCTGCTTTCATATTCTTTCACATACACAATCTAAGAAGTAATATTGAAGGATATTTTGAAATCATACGTAGCTTATCAGTATGTTAACGGGGAGGGGGATAGCTGTAGGCTATGTAAAGATTAAACTCTACATTGGTTATCTCCTTGCAAGCAAAAGAAGACAGAGGACATCACAGCTAGCTGTGGTCTGAGCGACGAAAGGAAGAAGATGGAGCAAGATATGCTGATGCCACCTCAGGAAGCCCTAAGAGCTGCACTGTTGAGTAGAGTAGCCAGTAGACACACGTGGCTATCGCACATTCTAAATGCAGCTAGTCTGAATTGAGATAGGCTGAAAGTGTAAAATAAGTACTTGATTTCAAAAGACTTAGTAGGAAAAAAAGTAACTTAAAATAATGCATTTAAAATTTTCATATTGATTACAGGTTGAAATAATATTTGGATATATTAAGTTATATGAAATATGTTACTAAAATTAATGTTCACTTGTTACTTTTAACTTTATTTTATTTTATTTTATTTTAGAGAGAGAGTTTCACTCTGTGGCCCAGGCTAAAGTGCAGTGGGGCAATCATAGCTCACTGCAACTTCAAACTCCTGGGCTCAAGGGACTCTCCCACCTCAGCCTCCTAAGTAGCCAGGACAACAGGGACCTCTACTATGCCAGCTAATTGTTTATTTTTTTGTAGAGACAGGGTCTTGCTGTGTTGCCCAGGCTTCGAACTCCTCATCTCAAGCAGTCCTCCCACCTCAACCCCTCAAAGCACTGGAATTACAGGTGTGAGCCACTGAATCCACCCCTTTTAGCTTATTTTAATATAGCTACTAGAAAATGTACAGTTATATATGTAGCCTGCATTACATTTTTATTGAACAATGCTGCTATATAGGATCCTGGAGTAGTTCTTCCTTCCCTAAAAGTTCTGAGGAGAACCAAAGGCACTGATTTAAGTCAGGCAAGTGTTTCCAATACATTTTTACTCACTAAGATGCAGTCTTTGATTCAAGACTAAGAAGATGATATCTAAAGGGGCTTCACAAAAGAATAATCAAGACCTCATGGCATTGCAGACCCCATACCTAAGAAGGGGTCCCACCCACACATCAATTATTAGCTCTGCCACCAACCTCAAACCACTGTAAAAAGACCTAACTGCAAGAACACAACATAGAAGAATCCCACAATGAAACAGAACAACTAAATGATTTGATTGCTAAGCAGGAAGCCATAAAACAGCACAAATGTTCTAACTGCAATGTTGTCCGCAACCCAAGACATGAAGCTTCTTCCATTTCTTTCATTTTTAGCAGCTGCAACTCAAGCATAATTCAAACAGTGTGACTATATCTATTTCTGACAATGATATCTCATCGTTACTACAAATCTGTTTGTCCCCTCACATAGCAAGTCACTGCCCACAGTAAAACACTGACCAATGTGATTGGTTGTGTTTAGGAGTAAGTGAAATGCAAATGAATCAAAAGCTGCTTGTGAGAAAACCTGTCTATACCCTTCTTTAAAAACAGCTCTGCTTTGATGAAAAGCGTTTTTAAGTGTTCAGAGGGAAAAATGGTGTAGCTGCTTGCCTGCATCTACTCAGAGGTCTGTGACAGGTTGTAAAAGAGAGGCGTCTGCTACTTGGCTTAGGGCAGAAACCCAGGCTGTGGAGAAGAGGCCAGACCAGGAGGAAGGAGGAGGGAGGACGAGCTAGCTGCCAGCAAGAGGCTGGAAAGAGCCCATCGCGGGGTTTCTCCACGTACCGAGGGAAGTCACAGGGAAAGGCAGTTTCATATTCCTGGGGCCTCACTTTCATTTTGCTGTCCTCAAGGAAGATAAAGGAGAAAGAAGAAACAGCTACCTTGTTAAATGACTATGACATGCCAGGCATCTACTAGATGTTTGGCATAATTTATCTACATTAATTTCATATCAACCCTGCACAAGGAAGTTAATATCATCTCCGTTTGAAAAACACGGAAAGAAATGAGGTTCTGGAGGTAAAGAGAGCTGTCTAATATCACAGTTAGAATGTGGCAGAGCCTGTTGGAAAACTCATTCATTTCCTCTTCCCAGAGCCATACAGGATATAAAATAATTTTCCTTTGGGCCAAAAATAAATGAAGTTAAACATTTAGAAGAAAATATAAGAGGAAATCTTTGTGGCCTCAAAGTAAGAAGGGATTTCTTTAAAAAGACACACAAAAAGGCAAACTATAAGAGAACTGATCAGTAATCATCCTTCCATTCACTGATTCAACAAATATTTTTGAACATGTGACACTTGTCACACACTGCCCCAGGAACCTAGGATACATCACTGAACAAAAGAGACCAAAAACCCTGCTGTCCAAGAGCTTATATTTCTAGAGAGAAACTATAATAAATTCAAATAAACATTTTTGTTCACCACTAAAGATAAAAAATACCGGCCAAAGACTGAGAAAAGGTATATAACCAACAAAGAATTTGTATCCAGAATACATAAATAAACTAAACTAAACAAATAAACTAAAAGAAAGAAAAACGAAAACAAAAAAACCCTTAAGGGCAAAAGAATAAGTAATTCACAGAAGTAGAAAGGCAAATGCCAGTAAACATGAAAAGATGGGTATTTCACTAGTAGTCAGGGCAATATAAATTATAATACTGAAGAGATACCATTTTATAACTATGAACTGGCAAAAATGAAAAAGACTGACAATATCAAGTACTGAAGATAATGCGGTACAAGGATTCTTAATTGTTCAGCTAAACTATACATTGTTGCCATATTTTACCTAATAATTTTTCCAATAACTAGTAAACCTGAAGATGGGCACATCATTTCCCCCAGCAATTCCACTCCTAGGTATAGACCTTAGAAAAATGAACGCATATAAAGAAGATATATAGAATTGTTTGTAAAAAACAAAATTGAAAACAACTAAATGTACAAGAGAATAAAGAATTTTGATGCCTTCATACAGTGAAATACTACACAACGGTGAAAATAAATGAACTATAAACTATATTTAACAACACAAATAATCTCACTAACATAATGCCAAGTAATTGAAGCAAGTTACAGAATACTCACAGTATAGTTTTACTTACAAAAAGTGGGTTTTTTGGTTTTTGGGGTTTTTTTTCCCCCAGAGATGGGGTCTTGCTATGTCACCCAGGCTGGAATGCAGTGGCCATTCACAGGCACAACCATAGCACACTACAGCCTCAAGTTCCTGGCCTCAAGTGATCCTCCTCCGTCAGCCTCCCAAGTGGCTGGAACTTCAGGTCCTAGCCATTTATACAAAGTTTTAAAAGTTCAAAACAACACTGTATATTTTGTTTAGAAATATGTAGCAAAAGTATAAAGAAAAGGAAAGAGATTATGAACTCAAAATTCAGAATGGTCATTTCCTCTGAAGACAAAAGGGAGAGAAAAAGGAAAATGTGGCTAGGGTTTTGTATTGACAAAGTTTTATTTTGTAAACTGGGAGGTGGTAAATGTGTGTGTCTGTATTATTTATTTAATATATTTACTTATTAACAAACTAAGCAGAAATCTCCCCAAAATTATAATATCTATGAGGCATAAGCAATGATGCTCAAAAGATAAATTAATGTTATCCTTGATAGGTTGTAAACAAGTAATCTTCGCTTCAGGTTTCAAATCTACCATGAAGCTCTAAGGTTGGAATACCAACGTGAAGTTTTTAGCCGGGGACATATGTATGGCCTAAAATACTATTATGCAAGGGAGAAAACATACATGTTTTTACTAAAAGCAGAATGAGAAAACAAAAACAAAATGATTATGTGTCAGGCTATCAAAGGTTAAGCCAGATCTTTAAGATGTCTTAGGAAAAAACACAGCTATATGAGAAAACAATAGCAGCTCCTATATGAGAAGCTCAGGTTTTGAAAGTATGAGACAAGTGTATAAAGGGCCATGGAACAGAGCGCTACTGACCTTAGAGAATGAGGGTGTGAAAGAGGCGCCGGGTACGGTACTGTATGGACAGGGAGTCCAGACGCAACAAGACTGCCAGGAACTGTTCTCTGCTACTTAGGTCCTGTTACCCATTTACCTCCTCAATTTGACGTGGACTTCTTCCAGACAGATACCATATCCTCAAATGAGTCCTCATTATGTCCCAGGATCTGCTCTAGATTGTGTGAGAGACCCAAAGGTAAAATAGACATAGGCCTCAAGGAATGGGGAAGAAAAGTCAAATGGGAAGTCCAATGAAGGAGAAAAGACGTGTAGAAATAATTACATGGTGGGATACAAAAATGGGGAGATGTATGCCAGTGGGAGGACTGGGAAAGACTTTGTGGATGTCTTGAGTGATGAAGGATAGCTAGGATTAACAACAGAGGGGCAGGGAGGAAGGACTGAGAGGAGGGGAAAATAAGAAGAGGAAAATATGGAGCAGTGCAAGTTCAGTTTGACTACAGCCTGAGTACACAATTGGCCACATTATTTGGAGAAAACAACAAGCCACATGCAAGGGCAAAGTAAAAACTCAGCAATACCTATCTTGATGGCTGCGTACAGAAGGTCTGAGCAAGTATCAACCATCTTTCATTCTCCCCACTAATGCTAGTTTCATCTTGGCTCCAAGGAATGACCAATTTTGTTGAGCCAATGCCTTAAATTGAATTTGTGGCCAAAGTCCAAATATTTCCAAGTGAATTTCCTTGTACTCTTAAACCTCTGAAAAACATCAGGCAAGCTTTGATGGCCTGCCTGGGAAGTCTTTCTCACCACTAGGCAGTTTAGTCCACCAGACATAGGTTGGGTAATCAACCAGGGAGAAAAGTTGATGGGAGGCAAATCAGAACACAGTCACATTTTTTTACAAGTTGTAAACAACACATTTTTGTAACTGAAGAAATAAACATAGCTCACTTCTAAGAAAGCAAACATTTGTAGGAAAGTCATTAGATGACATCTGCTCTCTAATGGAAAATGTAAAGAAAACAGTGTGATTCAGGCCAAACCAAGGGAAACACCAATTAGTATTATTTAGACTACGGCACTATCATGCTTCCTTGTATAATAAACAAACACTGAATCTCTTTACACTTTAACACCAGTGTTCTCCCATGAGACATCAACTTAGTTCCTCTTCAAATATACTAGTCATCAATCTACTCAGCCATTTGTGCCAACAGCAAGGACGAGTGATATTGGTAGGCTCTTCTGGCAGACCTAACATATCTCAGAGAAAAAGGATAAAAAGAAATGGAAAAGAAGAATGGGATGGTGAAAGAGTGACAAAAGACAGAGAAAGAACAAAGGTAAATGCATCTAAGGTAGTGTGACAAGTAGAGTTCCCTACCTGCTACTTTCTGGCCTGGACACCACAGGTTTTCCAGAACAAGACATCTGGTAAGCTATAGGTGTCTGCTATTAGTTCTGACTCTCTCTTTTTCTATGAACCTTGGGCAGGTCTGTCTCGAGCTCCATGATCTCTGATGTTCTCTTTATCCCATCCCTGAGTCTCTAAATCAACTGGCCAACCATAAATTATGCCAGAGAGAATACAGAGAAGCCTGCTACATACAGTCAAGAGCCCTCTCCCAGGGTCACAAAGTCAAGATGCCAGCATTCAGGCAACTAAGATACCCAAGCGTCTCTAGCCAGAAACTGTCCAAAACGACTGAAGAAAAACAGAATGAGAATATCAAAAATAGTTTTGAAATTGGAAACAATGCCAACTATATGACACAAATTTTAAGGCATTTTTTGCGAGATCAAGTACAGGTAGGATCAAATAAAAAAAGAAGTCACTAATGACAGATTTTTAAATGTCCATTCTTAGGAAAAGAGGAGCAGTGTTATGGGGAGTAAATAAATAAAATTCAAAAAGTATCCTTGATATGGAGGGTTAGCAGCTGAAGACCACAACAGGGCACAGAGGAAACAGGAACACCTTCACTTGAGTTCTGTCTCTTACCATACACCGACAGCAGTCAGGAAAGCTGGGAAAGCAAGTGGGCCACACCCAATGTGAGTCTCTAGATAGGGCTGTCCATGACCCCAGCTTCCAGAGCCAGCCCTTTCAGAGTACTATTCAAAGTATTTAATGCACAGGCACTAACCAATCAGATAAATGTCAGCCAGAACTATTAATATGTCTAGGCTCGTAAATATTTGCCAACATTAATCTCAAATCCATTCTTGATCATCTTAAAGATGAATTTCTAGGGCACAAAAGCAAACAGTGGGGGACCTATGGTAGCCATTAGTGCTGCTCACTAAATAATTTCAGTTCTCCTCCTGGGTCCATGATAGAAGTGTACGACCCCACCCCTTTGAAGTTGAGTATGTCCACATGACTTACTTTAACTAATAAAATATAAATGACATGTGTCACCTCTATTCAGAAGCCTTTAAGATCAAGCACCCAATTTGCCACATTTTCTATTTTTGTCTGACATGGAAATCTGCAACATTTCAGATGGCAAAAGCACTGAGAAGAAATGTGATAGATATGTAAATGAACAAGAAAAAATCCTTTCTGTATTATATCACTAAAATATTTTGATTATTTGTTACTGAAGCATGATCTAGCCTATTCTAGCTGATATCAGATCCAAGGAAAAGTGTGCCTCCCAAGTCTGGGGAATACTGCAAATAGCCGTAGGGCTATTGCAAATGCTTATTCAAGAACATGTAAACAGAAATAAAACCAACTTGAAAACTACGAGAATCTGTAGCATTAAAATAATAATAACATAACCTGTAAGAGAACATTTTTTTAAATTTTATTCTAGAAAATAAACTAAATTTTGGATAACATTTGCTTTGAACTCTTAAGGAAATTAAAGAAAACATGACCTTTGAAAAATAAGACATGAACAATATAATGAAAAATATCTTATTGATAAGATAATAATGTGAAATTTTAAAAAGAGCTGGTATAAAAAATAATGAAAGGAAATAATATCTTAAAGCACCAGAAAAAGTACAGAGCAGAAATTACATCACAGAAAATTAAGAGTCAGTTAAGTAGCAGATCAGTGTGAGACTTAGGAAAAAAAAGGAAAACACAAAAATTATAAAAGATGATAAAGAGTACAATATCTACATATGGAAAATTGATGTTATTAAAGAAGAGAACAGAAAAACTAAAAGAGAAGAAAAGATATTTAAAGACATACTAGAAGAAAACATTCCTAAGTCAAAAAAAAAAAAACACAACTAAAGTGTGCCAATCAAAAATCAGAACCTGGTCATATCTAAAGTATCAAAATTCTTAAAGATTATAAAAAAGAATCTTGGATTATGGACAAAATCGTGTACACTCATGTCCCCCTTGCCCATCACCCAAATACAACTAAACACCCTGGACATAATCACATAAACAATCATAAGAAGAGTCTCTGAAAAGTAAAAAGAAGAGAAAAGACTGGCTAGGAACCTCAGAACTTAAGGAACAATATAGTGGTGGGTTCACTGGGTTTTCCTTTCACATTCCATATGTTCTGGACTGTGTGCTAGGGAACACTGCAACTCATAAATGCCTACAAGCAGAGACAAAAAGGAAAGAAAAGCCTGCTCTCTCCAGTCAAAGGACTAGAAGACAGCCCAGCACAACAAACATCTTTTTGACAATAACCCCCTTACATCAAACACCATGGATGCCTTCCCCAACTCCTGCCCAGCAAAGAGTGAAAAGTCTGAATTTCCACACCCTAATAAGTGGTAGTAGACACTCTGGGACACGCTACCCTCCCACCAACGGTGGCATGGTGTCAGCAAATACCAAGTTGGGATTTTGGACTCCCATCTTAATCCTAGTAATAATAGGTAACACAGAGTAACACTCCCCTCACCCACTGCTGGACAATCTCTGCTAAGATGAAGTGAGAAGCCTGGACTTCCACCCTTACCCAGCAGTGGCAGATGGTGCTCCTCTCCCTCACAAATAGAGTGGCGGCTGGGGAGGCGCAACTTGGAGAGGAGGGAGCTGGAGAAAGGAAATCCTTAAAACTGCACATAAACATCTAGGCAGACCCCTAACCAACTCACACATGAAACTGACCAGAATGAGCAATGCGAAAGATCTGAGAACTGAACTACTGTGTGGAATGCCACTGCATGTGCATGAAGCAGACCAGAATAGAATTACAAGGGCAGTAAAAATTAAACTCTTATAATTATAGCCTACAAAAGGAGGCAAGGACCTACACACTAGATCTAAACAAGGTCACTGTCTGCTGAAATAGAAGATGGATTTAAATTGAATCAAATAAGATCCAGAGTCTCATAATACTCGAAATGTTTAGGATATAATTTAAAAATCATTTTTTACTACGAATTAGGAAAATAATAACTTATATGACAAAAGACAATCAACAGATACCTACACTGAAACGAACTCAGATGTTCAAATTATCTGACAATGATTTTAAAGCAGCCATCTTAAAAATGTTTCTATGAGCAATTCAAGCACTCTTGAAACAAACAAAAAATAGAAAATCTCATGAAAGAAATAGAAGATATTTTTTAAAACCCAAATAGAAATTACAGAGCTGAAAATGCAACATCTTAACTTTAAAAAATTTTTAAAACTTCACCGGATAGAGGTTTTTAGCACAGTGAGATGACAGATCAGTATACTTCAACAAAAAATCAAGAGAAATTACCCAATCTGAACAACAGAAAGAAAATATACTGAAAATAAAATAAACAGAACATCCAAGGCCTATGGGAGATTAACAAAGGATATAATACTTTCACCATCACAGAACAAAAAGGAGAATACATATATAATATATAAATATACATATATATATAGCCTAAAAATAATACTTGAAGAAATAATGGCTAAAATTTTCCCAATTTGGGGGAAAAGCCTAAAACTAAAGATTCAAGAATCTGAATTCTAAGCAGCACAAACCCAAAGAACTATAAGAAGATATATCACTATTAAACATTTCAAATATAAGGACAAACAAAAATCTAAAAATCAGCTAGAGAGAAACAATGCATTACCTACAGGAAAAAAACAATTTGAATAACATTAAATTTCTTATCTGCAACCATAGAGACAGAAGGCAGTAGCACAAAGTGTTTCAAGTGCTGAAAAAGAGACAGAACTCTTAGCCTATAATTCTATACCCACCAAAAATATCCTTCTAGAATCAAGACATTCTCAAGTGAAGCAAAACTAAGAATCTGTCGCCAGAAGGCCTACCATTAAAGAAGAGATAAAAGAAGTGTTCTAAAAAGAAAGGATAAAATAACAGAAGATGGCTTCAAAACTCTTGGAAGGAAGAAACAACAATTAATGGGTAAAAATATGGGTAAAGATAATAGAATATCCTTCTCCTTATGACTTTTTAAAATATATTTGACAGTTGAAACAAAAGTTATGTCATTTGATGTGGTGCTCAAACTATGTTGAGGACATATTAAGACAGCTATATTCAAAAGGGTAAAGAGTAAGGGGACCTAAATAGAGATAAGGTTTCTACACTAAGTGAGGTGGTAAAGTTGGTATCAGTAGACTTTAATAAGATAAAGCATGAGGGGGAGAGGAAGGGAGAGAAAGAGAGAGAGACAGAGAGAGAGAGAGAGAGAAATTGAAAATTCCCATAGGAAAATCAACATAAAAGCTTAAAAAAAAATCCAAGTAACCCACGGGAAGACAAGAAAAGGGAAACAGCAGAACAAAAAAAAGTGAGACTAAAGACAAAATAAGTTTAAAACTGGAAAACTGAAGTATTATTTAGTATAATTACTTTTCATGTAAATAGTCAAATTATAGCAAATACACCAATATACCAGATAGAGATGGGCAGAATGAATTTTTTAAAAACATGACTCAACTATATGTTTTATATAAGAAACTCACTTCAGATATGATAATATAGGCAGGTTCAAAGTAAAGGATGAAAACACATATACTATGCTAATAATATATTTCATAGTAAATTTTAAAAGAAGTGGCTACATTCATATTAGATAAAGTAAACTTCAGAGTAAAGAAAAACATCAGAGACATAAAGGAAAGTTCCACCACCAAGAAGATACAGGAATTCTAAATGTGTATGCACCAAACAACAAAGTTTCAAAATATTTCAAGCAAAAACTGATACAACTGAAAGTAAAATTATACTCAATGAAACTATACTTGAGGATTTAATCACCTTTCTCTCAGAAATTGGTTGAATAACTAGATAGAAAATCAGCAAGATTATAGAAGAACTAAACAACGCCGTCAACCAACAAAATCTAATTGACATCTAAAGAACACTCCACCCAACAATAGCAGAATATACATTTTTTTCAAGAGTGCCCATGGGACATTCACCAAAATAGACCATATTGGACACAAAACAAACTTCAATGAATTTAAAAGGATTAAAATCAGACAGAGTCTATTCTTTGACAACAATGGAATAAAACTAGAAATCAGTAACAGAAAGGTACAGGAAAATTTCCAAACACTGGGAAACTAAATAACATGTTTCTTAATAATCCATGAGTCAAAGAGAAATTCTCAAAATGTCTTAGTCCATTTGGGATGCTTTACCAAAATATCACAAACTGGGTAGCTTATAAAAAACAGAAATGTATTTCTCACAGTTCTGGAGAGTGGGAGGTCCAAGATCAAGGTGCCAGCAAGTCCAGTATCTGCTGAGGGCCTACTCTCTGGTTCATAGATGGTGTCTTTGCATTGTGTTTTCACGTGGAAGAAGGGACAAGCAAGCTCCCTTTGGCCTATTTTTTAAGGGGCATTGATCTCATTCAGAAGGGCTTGCCCTCATGAGTTGATCACCTCCCAAAGGCCCCACTTCCTAATACCATAACCTTGGAGGGTAGGATGTTGTTGTTGTTGTTGTCGTTGTTGTTGTTGAAACAGAGTCTTGCTGTGTCGCCCAGGCTGGAGTGCAGCGGCGCAATCTCAGCGCACTGCAAGCTCCGCCTCCCGGGTTCATGCCATTCTCCTGCCTCAGCCTCCCAAGTAGCTGGGACTACAGGCGCCCGCCACCACGGCCGGTTAATTTTTTGCATTTTTAGTAGAGACGGGGTTTCACCGTGTTAGCCAGGATGGTCTCGATCTCCTGACCTCGTGATCCACCTGCCTCCACCTCCCAAAGTGCTAAGATTACAGGTGTGAGCCACCGTGCCCGGCCGGAGGGTAGGATTTCAACATATTAATTTGGAGGTGGATGGACACAAACATTGAGCACATAGCACAAACGAAAGCTTAAAAATATTGTTTAATAAGAATGAAAATGAAAGTAAAACATATCAAATTTTGTGTTATGGCAAAATCAGTTACAGAGAGAGAACGTTATAGCACTAAATGCTTGCATTAGAAAAAAAAGAAAAGATCTCAAATCAATAATCTAATCCCATCCCCAATAAAATGGAAAACAGAAGGAAAAAAAGGGACCAGAAGGAAGAAAATAATAAAGAGCAAAAATCACTGAAATAGAAAATAGAAAAACACTAGAAGAAATATATAAAACAAAAACCTAATTCTTTTTAAAGACGAACAAAACAAGAAGCTGACAAAGAAAAAAGTAAGCAATACTACAAAGAATAAAAGAGAGAAAATGCAAACTTCAAGTATCAGGAATGAAATAGATATCACTACAGATCCTGCAACCATTAAAAGGATAACAAGGAAATGCAAGAAACAATTCTACATAGAAAAATTCAACGATTTGAAATAGACACATTCCTTGAAAAACAAAAGATACCAAAATTTACTCAATATAAAATAGATAACCTGAATAATACTATAACTATTAAGAAACTTGAGTTCACAGTTTAAAATCTGTCAAAAATGAAATATCCAAATTTCACTGGAGAATTATACCAAATATGTAAAGAACACCAACCTCTTCAGAAAACAGAAGAGAAAACACTCTCCAACTCATTTTGTGAAGATAGTACTAAAACCAGACAATGACAGGACAAAAAAAAAAAGAAAAAAAAAAAGAAAACAGCAGGTGAATATCTCTCATGAATTTAGATGCAAAAATTCTCAACAAAATATTAGTAAATAGAATTCAGCAACATATATAAAAAGAATGATATGCCATGACCAAGTGGAGTTTATTTCAGGGATGCAAGGCTGGTTCAATACCTGAAAATCAATGTAATACATCAAATCAACAGTGTTTAAAAAAAAAAGATGAATCACGTGATCATATAAACTGATGCAGAAAAGAGCATTTCACATAATTAAACACCTATTCATGATTTTAAAATTCTTCCATGGACCTTATCCATGGGAATAGATTAGGGAGAGAAACTTAACATTAAGCCATTCAAGGACTTCCTAGTTTCACCAGATATCAAGGCAGCACATAGTACTGGTTGTTAATTTTAGGTCTTATATCCCTTTGTCTATGTGGAGAATCCCAGAAATCTGAAAAAGAACCCTTCCTAGAACTAGTATATGATTTCAGAAAGGTTGCAAGATACAAGATCAATACACAAAAATCAATTGTATTTCTGTGTATTAGCAACCAATGGATGGGTAATGAAATGAAAAACCCAACACCATTTACCATCACTCCAAAAAATATATAGAATATGTAATTATAGAACCAACAAGGATTGTTCAGAATTTTACAAAACACTTATGATAGAAGTCAAAAAACAGCTACATAATGAAGAGATAGACGATATTCATGGATTGGGAAGACTCAACACAGTAAAAATGTTTATCCTTCCCCCAAAACTGACTTATAGGTTTAACACAATTCCTATCAAAATTCCAGCAAAATTTTTCTGTGTGTGTGTGTGTGTGTATGTATGTATAGACAAGCAAAACTGATATGGAAATGCAAAGAAATTAGAATAGTTAAAATAATTTTGATAAAGAATAATAAAGTAAGAGGAATCACTCTACTTTAAGACTTACTATAAAGCTACAGTAATCAAGATAGTGTGACACTGTAGGACAAATAGGAACAGATCAATGGAACAAAATGAAGAATCTGAAAACAGACCCACACAAATACCCTCAACTAATTTTTGACAAAGGAGCAAAAGTAATGTAATGGAGGATGAATGTCTTTTCAAGAAATGGCAATGGTGCAACTGGACATCATAGGCAAAAGTGAGTCTTGACCTTAACCTCACACCATATAATGTAAGTTGTGACCTTAACCTCACACTGTATGAACAAAGTAATTCAAAATGGATCATTAACTTAAATATAAAATGTCAAACTATAAAATATTTAGAAGAAAACATAGGAGAAAATCTTCAGGACTTAAGGTAGGCAAAGCATTCTTAGCCATGACACCAAAAACCATATCTATAAGTGAAAATTTTTGATAAATAGAACTTCACCAAAATCTATAACTTTTCCTCTGCAAAAAAATAATAAAAATAAAAATGAAAACCTGTAAGAGGATAAAAGAATCAAGCTACATACTGGGAGAAAATATTTACAAACCACACATTCCATATTAAAGAAGCTAAAAGGGCCAGGCGCGGTGGCTCAAGCCTGTAATCCCAGCAGTTTGGGAGGCCGAGACGGGCGGATCACAAGGTCAGGAGATCGAGACCATCCTGGCTAACACAGTGAAAGCCCTTCTCTACTAAAAAATACAAAAAAATAGCCGGGCGAGGTGGCGGGCGCCTGTAGTCCCAGCTACTCGGGAGGCTGAGGCAGGAGAATGGCGTAAACCCGGGAGGCGGAGCTTGCAGTGAGCTGAGATCTGGCCACTGCACTCCAGCCTGGGCGACAACGCGAGACTCCGTCTCAAACAGAAAGCAGGGAAGAAGCCATGAATTCTAAATGCTGAATACAGATGAGGACTCCACTTGCACTTCTACTGCCTGCCAACTCTAGTCTCATATTAGTTTCCCTTAAGATAGCTTTCTTTCTTGACCTTATCAGGGATTGTTAGTCAATGGATTCATTAATTGCATCTCAGAATTATGTGCTAATCCTATGTTACAAAACAGAGCTCTGAGGTCAGTGAGTACTTCCACATGACAGCTTAAAAAAGATGCCTATGTCCTGCGTGCCATGTGTCTTTTGAAGGACAAGCTTCCCTTGGTTATTCCTAGAGTGGAAAAAAACTGTTAACATCTAGGACACTACCCCAGGGCTGGCGAATGAAGCATGTTGGGAGCCAAGGCTTACTCAATGCACTCTGTGTCCTGGGAAGGGCATCAGCACCAGAGAGGGTCAGCAGACAACATAGAAAAAAAACCAGTAATGATGCCAACAAAGACTGAGACATTACCTTGGCCTGTCACACTCTAGGGACTCACCAATGCTCCACTGGGAAAAACTGAGGATAGCAATCAGTACGCTATCTGTGTTGCTCTGTGTCGTACAAATACGTATGTGTGCCTGTCTATTCGTTTTATCAATTAACACCATAATAAACAGTGGCCAGTTTATTCCATGGTGTAGGTGGGTTTTCTCTCCCTCTCCCCAAAAGCTTTGTTATCTTTTAAAGTGTCTGGTTGCTAAGTGCACTGCTAAGGACTCACCAGACATCAGCAATCATCAGCCAGGTGCATAGAAGGCACCACCTAGGTAAACAGCCCTCTCACAAACAGGGCCTGAACAGAGCCCGCCAGAGCATGGCTGCCTGCCACTCCACGCATTCCTTCTCTGCTCCATGCACCAAAATGCTTTCCTGGCTCTGACAATGGAAGCTGCTAATGCATCCCAGAAAGTGTTTACAGAGCGTGCAGCATAAGTGCTCCGCCTCTGGAGCTGTGAACAATGATGCTTGCCACATGCTGGACCTCCCAGGGACGGGAAGGAGAGTTCCAAGGTCAGTTCAAAGTAACCGGTCTACCTCCAAGATGCAAGCCTACAAAGCCTGTCCTGAGAAGCATGGCCGCTGCTCAGGCCCTCAGCAAAGGCCTGACTGGGCTCTGGGAAGGTCTGTTTCCCTTGGAGAGTCATGGCAGAAGACAGCATTCATTGCAAATGTCCCACTTATCCCTGTTCCATGGAAAGGAAGCTCTGCATTCTACATGTGAAGTGTTTGCTCTGAAAGGAATTTGGGTTGAACAGTAAAGGGCGCTGGACTTGTTTCATCTGCCCATCCCACACCTCTTTTCTCTTCTCTTTCAACTGGAAGGAATAATGACTACAAATGACTGCCAACAAATGGGCAACTTTCCTCCAGAAGGGCAGGCATGTCCCTCACATTCAGGCTGGCTTCTTTCCACTATGATCTACAATCTGCACACCCAGCAAATGGGCAGTTATCCCTCAGCTTCACAGAGAATACCCAAACCAGGCAGGAAGAGCCTCTTCACAGGCCCTGCCTTCACCTTAGCAAAAGATGCCAATAGTGCTTTCTCCCTTCCAAACACACTTTGAGTTCTATCTTCCAGACCCCCTGGAGTACCAGCAAGCTTTGCTTATGATTTACACCCCTGCATCATTGACACCTTATTTTTGCATTCTAACATATATCGGTCACTCTTTTCACAAACTATAGACTCACAGAGTATCCATTTTATAATATATCTTAAAATGTACTCCTAAATGAGCCATACCAACCCTCAGAATTCTCTACTCTGATTCCCAGGGTGGCCACTTCTATTTGGATTTAAGGGTGACAGGGTTTAAAATGCCCAGGCTTCTATGCAGTTAACATTTTATTAGTGATCTCAAATGCGAGTGAGCATAGGTCGGCAAGACACTCTCCCAGGCTACTAATGGTACAACTTAGTAATAAAGAGAAATGCTTGTTGCACAAAGGTGTTAAATATCCCTTTATTGATAATACTGTAAAAACTAAAAAGCCACCCAGAGGCAAAATCAGCAAATGGGAAAGCAGAATTTAATCTTACCCAACAGCTAGGCCCATTATTCCTCCTAAGGAGAGAAGTATCTTTGCATACGAAAACAGCTAGGCAAGCATTTGTTGACAGAGCTCCTGAGGACACAGATCAATAGGAGACAAGAAAACAAAAGAGTTAGATTGCTCCCCACTAGAACTAAATGGGAATTAGTGTGGGAGTGGAAAAGCGGAGGGAGATAACTAGTAAAGAAGAGTCGGGGACATCAGAACAATATTCTTCAATGCAGAGAATATAATTTATTGTCAAATAGCTGTGAAAATTCACAAAATGTCCAACTATCAAATATCTTTGGGACACACATAAAATTGAGCACCTTACTACATTTCAAAAAATGAAACGAAATAAAACCCACATTCTCTGAAGAGAGAATAAATCAGAATGTCATTGCAAAATAACTTGAAATTTTTTTGAAAAAGTATAAAATATTTGCCTTTGCTGTCCAGAAGGTTTCCAGGAAAATACAAATTATCTTCTTGTATTTTATATTGATCAAAACGGATTAAAGAATCTGGAGAAATCCCGAACACTCCAACAATTGTATAAAAAGTAAAGAGGATGTCAAAGTAGTACTGCCCCCAAAAACTTCTGTGTCCTCTTTATTTTATTGGCAAGTTCTTTCCAACCTTCAAGGAACAGGTTATTTCTGTGCAATTTAAACAGACCCAGAAAAGGAAAAATTATGAAAAGTACCCAATGCATTTTATGAGGTTAGTAAAAATCTTGATATAAAAACCTGAAAAATATAGTACAAACCAACATCTCTTATGAATACAGATGTAGTAATTTTCAATAAAATATTTGCAAACCAAATCCAGCTGAATATTAAAAAATCAATATACCATGGCCAAGTACAGTTAATGCCAGGAACACAAGGATGACTCAATATTCAGAAACCTATTAATATAATTCCTCATGTTACTAGGTCAAAGGAGTGAAAGAATATGAACATCTAGATAGCTCTGAAGAACGCTGATAACTAAGCATGCTGTAAATTACAGTTTTATCTGCACACCATTGGCAATAGTTGGTTTAGCCCAGGAGACACCATCCCAGGAGAGCAAAGTTAATATAGACATCAGTTGACCAGAATCAGGCAGTTATGCTGAGTGTCTCAGTTACCAGACACCAACCTCAATAGACACACAGGTAGACAGAGAATGGGGTCTATTAACCAGAGCAGTATTTCTTCACACTGTGAGTACATTCCATTAGTGGGTTATAAAATGAACTGATTAGGTCTTAGCCATTTTTTCACAGAATCAACTGGAATAGAATGAAATGAAATAGAATGGAAAAGAAAAACAAATAAGTATTGTTTCCCGAAACTTTTGTTTCAGTAATATGAAAAACATACGTGTATGCGTGTGTGTATGTGTGTGTGTGTGTGTGTGGTCATAATATAAAATGCATTTCTTCCCGTGAGTCACAGTCAAAAAATTTAAATAATACCACTGACCTAGGGGATTAAGAGGAATTATTTTCTGGATTTCTACTGCTATAGACTTCAGTCTAGAGTTAGAGTTAGGATTATGAGTGAGATAGTAAATAAAGAATCAAAGCCTCTTCCTATAAATTATGAACATCTTTTTCTTTTTTTTTTCTTTTTTTTTTTTTTTTGGAGACAGAATATCGCACTGTCACCCAGGCTGGAGTGCAGTGGTGTGATCTCAGCTCTCTGCAACCTCCACCTCCCAGGTTCAAATAATTCTCCTGCCTCAGCCTCCCGAGTAACTGGGACTACAGGCGTGCACCACCAAGCTTGGCTAATTTTTGTATTTTTAGTAGAGACGGGATTTCACCATGTTGGCCAGGCTGGTCTCAAACTCCTAACCTCAGGTGATCTGCCTGCCTTGGCCTCCCAAAGTGCTGGGATTACAAGTGTGAGCCACCATGCTCAGCCCCTATGTTATATAAACATCTATTTCATGAAGTAAGGCTGTGGCAGATCATGGAGACCTGATTTGTGTCAACTCCTCCCAAAGTCATAATTTCATTTATGAGGGTTGTGAGAGTGTAGTGATTAAAGCATGCTCCCTGGAACTAGGCTGCCTTAAAGAAAAGCCTGCCACAACAGTAGATTAGATTATTTTTCAAAAATACTCACTCCTGGCCAAGTGCAGTGGCTCACACCTGTAGTATCAGCACTTTGGGAGGCCAAGGCGGGTGGATCACAAGGCGAGGAGTTCAAAACCAGCCTGGCCAATATGGTGAAACCCTGTCTCTACTAAAAATACAAAAATTAGCTGTGCGTGGTAGCACACACCTGTAATCCCAGCTACTGGAGTGGCTAAAGCAGGAGAATCGCTTGAACCCAGGAGGCGGAGGTGCAGTGAGCCAAGATCGTGCCACTGCACTCCAGCCTGGGCGACAGAGTGCTATTCCATCTAAAAAAAAAAAAAAAAAACTCATTCCTCCAACACACACAGATATAGAAAATCTCCATGGGAGGAGCACACTCCCCTGCCCTAATAACTTCAGACAAGCCTGTATAATTTGCTCTGCCCTCTGGCCTCGTAGTAGGTAAGAATGCTTCCCTATTCCCTGACTATGGCTTCAGCTGTGTGAGTTGCTTTGGTCAGTGGGATGTTAGCAGAAATAACATAAGCAGAAGCTTAAAAGACTCATGTGCATTTGGGTTTTCTGTATCTCTATCATTACCAAGAAAGAAAATATGCTCTGGTTAGTCTCTTGGTCCAAGGAGGATGGGAAACACATAGAGCAGAGCCCCATTAAGAAGAGAATACCCGGCCGGGCGCGGTGGCTCAAGCCTGTAATCCCAGCACTTTGGGAGGCCGAGACGGGCGGATCACGAGGTCAGGAGATCGAGACCATCCTGGCTAACACAATGAAACCCCGTCTCCACTAAAAATACAAAAAAATTAGCCGGGCTTGGTGGCGGCGCCTGTAGTCCCAGCTGCTCGGGAGGCTGAGGCAGGAGAATGGCGGGAACCCGGGAGGCGGAGCTTGCAGTGAGCCGAGGTCGCGCCACTGCACTCCAGCCTGGGCGACAGAGCGAGACTCCGCCTCAAAAAAAAAAAAAAAAAAAGAAGAGAATACCCATCAGAACAGAATGTTCACAGGATCGATGCACACAAATTTTTAAAAATAGCAAGAAACAGAACGAAAATGTAGTCAAAGAACATGTATTACTAAATAAATTACTCAAAAAAAGTCAAAAACACATTATGAACAACTCGGTCTCCCTTCTTAAAAGCTCAGGTAGAAATATGAGTTTAAAGGAAACATTTCAAGACAACAGAAAAAGTGAGCTTAGGAAAAGAATAGCAAAAATAAAAATGAAAACATTACATATTTGATGACCCCATTTTTAAAGTTCCTGAAACACAAACATACGCACACACAGATAAAAAAAAATTGTATAAAAATTGTTTATATCATGTCCTGATATGACACTTCAGAATAAGGAAGAAATCATGTAGGTATAGTGTCAGACAAAGTGAGAAAAAAAACAGAGAAAATATCAAATTGACCACGGACTTCTCTTCAGTAATACTCAATGCCAAAAAAACAGAATCAATATTTACAAAGACCTGAAGAAAAAGAGTGAGAAAAGTTTTCCTTGGATTGTTGAATATTTTCTGTTCTCTTTTTCAAAAATATTAACTATGCATATGTTGGGTCTCCTTTGTCATCATTTTTCTATCATCATTTGTATATTTTTGTTTTTTATATTTCATCTTGTTGGGTGCATGTTTTGTCTAGCATGTTCCCAATTGCTTATTCCATGGCACTTATCTTTGTTGTTTCTAGTGGCGTCAGCTGTTTGCTGAAGAACAGCATAAAGAGGACATGGTGTATGAGACAGAGAATGAATAGAGTAGTCCCTAACTTCCATTATGCTTTGGTGTTTGGTGAATCCTATCACTAAATATGTTATTTTCTTTTCTTTAGAGTCCCATCTTCTCTTCATTTTCAGCATTCAAAAGTCATCAGGGATCTCAAGAGAGACCCTAACCTATAGGCTCTTTGTTATGGAAAGGGTTGCTCTTCCACCCCACTGACCTCTTCATCCCATTTCACCTCCACCAATCTCCCTCTGTAGGAGGCTGTGTTGTACACATGGACAATAAAATTTTTGGTCAATAAGGGTTCCCTGTCAATTCTATGTACCTTGGCATTTTTGCTGTCAAACTGGGCCTTTTTGGGGACAATACCTGCTTCTTTCAAGTCCCACTCAGGGCCACCAATTTCACTGTTCTTACAAAAGTTTATTACATAGGACATCCTTACAGAAATCTCTGTCCTGCTCAGAATCCAAGGAAACACATGCCAATCTTCAGGATCTTCTTTCCCCCACATCCAGACCACAGTACTCAAAAAAAAAAAAAAAAACCTTCATAATTTGTGTTTGGAAGCTGGCACCATTTCCTTGCTTCATTAGAGATAAACTGTTCTTTTTGTTGCTGTTTGTTTTTCAAAGTTTTGAGAGAAGGAACTTTTGTTACTCCTCCATTATGCCATATGCCATTTAAAACAACAGAACTTTTTGTTCTTGGAATGTGACCAAAAATTTAAAGACCTGGACTAGTCAAAACTATAATAATGAAGGGAGGTCTTGCCTTAGTGGATACCAACACATTACAAAGGTACAATAACTTTAAAAGTATGAATCAGCACAGGAAAAGACTGAAAGATTAACTGACTAATATATTCTAAAATAAATATTTAAAACGAAATATAAGACTAGGTGATAATATAGATATCCATATATTTTCTCCCAACATGAAGTTACTTCTAAGCATGACAAAAGTAGAGAGTTAAAAAATTAAGAGACTCCTAGAGTAGACTACTTAAAAATTTTTAATGGCAGTATATCCAAAACATAAACAAAAAGAAAATGTAAATGACAAAATGGGAAAATTATTTGCAACATAAGATAAAAAATTAACACTTTGTATATAAGGAGTACTTACAAATTAATAAGATTCTCATGGAGAAATGGGCATACATATGAAGACGAAAATTTATTTTTCTATTTCTTTTTTTTTTTTTTTTTGAGACAGAGTCTTGCTCTGTCACCCAGGCTGGAGTGCAATAGCACAATCAGAGCTCACTGCAGCCTCAACCTCCCAAATTCAAGTGATCCTCTTGCTTCAACCTTTCAAGTAGCTGGTAACGGCCAGGCGCGGTGGCTCAAGCCTGTAATCCCAACACTTTGGGAGGCCGAGATGGGCGGATCACGAGGTCAGGAGATCGAGACCATCCTGGCTAACACGGTGAAACCCCGTCTCTACTAAAAATACAAAAAATAGCCGGGCGAGGTGGCAGCGCCTGTAGTCCCAGCTACTCGGGAGGCTGAGGCAGGAGAATGGCGTGAACCCGGGAGGCGGAGCTTGCAGTGAGCTGAGATCCGGCCACTGCACTCCAGCCTGGGCTACAGAGCGAGACTCCGTCTCAAAAAAAAAAAAAAAAAAAAAAAAAAAAAGTAGCTGGTACCACAGGCACACACACCACCACGCCCAGATAATTTATCTTTATCTGTTGTAGGGATGGGGGTCTCCCTATACTGTGCAGACTGGCCTTGAACTCCTGGGGTCAAGCAATCCTTCCACCTCAGCCTCCTAAAGTGCTGGGACTACAGGTGTGGCCATTGTGCCCAGCCCTGCTATTCCATTTCTAATGCCTTAAGGAGACAATATACAAAAAAGCAGTAATAACAAATGGCCCCAAGTATTTTTAATAACCTCTAACTAATAAAATTTCCTTAATCTTATAGTGCCAACTATTGCAAGGTAAGCATAGACATTAATGGAATTTTCTAAAAGACAATTTGTAGTATATATTAAAGGTCTTAAAATTTCACAAACTTCTTGACCCAAAAATTATATGTCTTAACAAACACTTATTTGAATACATTTCGATGCTCAGTGTGAAGAACTAGTTAATAAATCCAAATGATGTAACAGCAGGAATACATTTAATATTACTATAGGAAAATATTTAATGATATGTAAAAAATATTCCTTATAATGTTAAATTTTTTAAATAGTTATCAAAATAGAGTATAGCCACTGTTTAAAATATACATATTTGTTAATATTCTAAGAAGAATATCGGAAATCTATACAACAAAATCTTAACAATTCGTAGAATTAAAGGTGATGCTTATTTTCATCATTGTCCCTTCCTGTGTTTTCTATATTCTTATAATGAATATGTGCTGTTTTTAAATTAAAAAATCACAAAGGTAATTTCAAAAGAGTAAAGAGAATTTAAAGCCCCTTAAAACTGTAAATATTATTTTATTAGTAAAATAGTTACTCTTTGTTTTTAAATTATTTTCAAAATAAAATGTCGTTTTATTTGTAAATGAAGGCTTGGAGAATAAAAGCATTTCTGAGTATTTGACCACAATAATTTATTAGCATACGTTGGCCGGAGCTGTTCAGTGCTGACAAATTCCAGAAAGTAATTGCATGAAATACTTGGAGAGGAAACTGCTTTATGCTTCCATGCTATTTATGGAAATTAGCATCTTTGTAAAAATAAACTGAAAGCAATCACAATCATAAACCCTGAAATGTGGTTTCCATAAGATGTTAGTTTTGGTGCTTTAAGATCCATTAGTAATGCAATGGAGGAACACTGCCTACATTTTTTCTGTTATGAAACAATTACATGTAATTGGTTTTTTCCTCTTCTATCTTCAATCTCTCCCTTTCTCCTGGCTGCTTTCTTTTTAGGGTATGAATATACTGAATACACTCTGCTAAGGAAAACCTCTCTAATGACCCTGTTTCTCTCTCAAAGAGTAGTATATACTTCGTTTATTCAGTGCCTCACCTTCCCCCAAAGGTGAGACTCCATGTAGTCCCCCAAACTACTCCTTCAAATGTAACCAATTATTTCCCAAGATCAGGGTGAATTTCCACCTTCATCTGTCCCTAACACTTGTTTGGAACCTGAAGGAATTTTGATTCCTCCCTCTCTCTCTCAATCCCACTTACCAAGGTATCTATAACGCTATTTGAAGAAAACCTCAAAAGTTTACATTTGAGAGACTGCATCATCATGAGACCTGGGTCTCCACGTGATAACCCCCAGGCAGGAGCCTCTGGAGAGATGGAGGCTGCCTGGGAGAGCATGTGGAGGGAGAGAGGGGAGGGCAAAGGCAGAGCTCTGGAATTGAAAAGCATTTTTTAAAAGCTAGAGAGGAGCCAAAGAAAGAGAGTAAGATGGAAAGGTCAGAGGTAGAAGGCGAAAAAGGAGTGCAGGGATCGCAGGCAACACACAAGGAGAGAGCTCCCATTCATTCTCCCACAGGATTCTCACTGGATCTAGCCAATGACTCTGTCTTGCAGATTTTCAGGCTTTGGGGCAACGTTGTAATGAAATTCAGTCTGCATTCAGGATGACCCAGTATCTTCCTGCTCAGACTCCATCACCAGTGTCAACACAGACTGGAGCATTGATCCAAAATTACTTGAGGGACAAGGTCATGGGAAGTACATTTATGACATTAAACCTGGAGTGCTGGAAAAGCTCTATGCAGAACTGAAACAGGGAGAAAGGAGGAAGGCCACAATGTGTATCAAGTGTGTAGCAAAGCACAGTACAATAAGAAAGGATTATTCTAAAGAAATACTCAAACAAGTGAGCAAAGATGTGAGCAAAGACGTTTATTTCAGGTGTCTGATGGTAAACACGAGTGAACAAACCATCCAGGAAGCAATCCAAATGTTCAATAAAGAAATAATGGGTTTAAATAACACATAATGCCACTTATGCCATTATGGTATATCCATAAGTACAGTGGAACACAGCCATTAGAAATGAAAATGAAGAAAACGAGAAACACTCATAGACACTGGGGGCGGCTGCAAGAAGAGAATGTCCGTCCACTCCGCAGATGGACATCTGCTTAGACCGTGGACCTGCTGATCTCTCCCTAGGTCTATCAGAGCAAGGAAAGGAGAACTGAAGGGAGTTGGCAGGACACAGAGAGGAGGCAGCATTGAAGCATTCCATCTTCCCACTGTCTGGCACAGTAAGATGCAGTATTTCCTATGGGTCAGCTAGACTACACCAAAGGGAGCTGGGTTTGAGCTCTCCAGCCAACACTTCATCCAATAACGCTGCCTGCTAGGTGAGAAGACCCCGGTAGCAATTGGCAAGCTGAAGATGGACTGCCTGCTGCAGGAAGTGTTCTGTGGAGCCCTCCAAAGAACTCACATCTGCTACCCAGCGGGCAGAGGGTTGAGAGAGAGCTGGAGTGGCAGTGACAACTACCAGAGAGAGGCATTCAGTTAAGTAAAGAGCTGATTGCCCTTGTTCTCTTCCCCTCTCCTTGTTTCCTACCCTTGGAAAGCTGGATCCAGAAGAAATAAAAGGAAGAAGCAACTCAGAACCAGTCCCCACCACACCCTTACCATTCCATGGTAGGAGGAAAAGAGCCCTGTGCAACTTTGGGAACCTGAAGCCATGTGTCAAGCCCAGACTACAGGAAAGGGAGACGAGATTTAAATCAAGTTGAGAATCAAAACTTTAAATGAACTGAACTTTTAATAATCAAAATTGAATCTTCCTAAGACTCCATTAAGGGATGGGAAAAGGCGATTTCACAAGGCATGACTGGACCAGTGATTGGCTCCATATTTATACCTTACTGAAATGAGACTTCTCAATAAATCTGTGTCTTTCAGAGGCCCCAACTCTCCCAGATCACCCAACATGGAGCAACACTCAGACACAAGGTTATGACTTCTCGAGGGGCCAAACCCAGCCAAATCTAGGCTGATCTAAAAGGAATTATGTGCCATGTCAGAGTCAGGGCTACCTTGAGTTGATTTACCCACAGAGGAAGTTCCCTGAACCCTGACCCAGGACTGTCTTCCTTAGGATTCCATCCTCACTGCCCGTGATTGACATGATCAAGGGTGATAGCAATAGCAGGGTCAATTGGGGGAACTGGGATGGTGAAATTGCTATGGAGTGTGAGATTGTTGTAGAAGGTGAATAAGAGGCCTGGGCTAAGCCACCAACACTCAAATGGCACTTTTTTTGTCCTCATGTCAATTCTGTGACTTTGTCAGCCTCTCTCAGCACCTATGATTGCACCTGGGTTACTGGAGGTGGAGAAGGGATGCCTGTGTTGGCGGCAGCAAGCAGGGCAAGATTCAAAGGCCACCCTTGACATCCTGTATTAGTTTCCTCTTGATGCTGTAACAAATTACCACAATTTTAGGTCTTAAAACAACACAAGTTTATTCTTTTACAGTTCTAAAGGTCAGAAATCTGAAATGCGTTTTTACAAGACTAAAATCAAGGTGTCACTATAGACAGCTACATCTGAAGACTTGAGCAGAAAATCCATTCCTTATCTCTTCCAACTTCTAGAGGTTGCTGGCATGCATTAGCTCCTGGCAACATTCTCCCAGCCTCTGGTTT
This sequence comes from Macaca mulatta, assembly GCF_049350105.2. Taxonomy (NCBI): domain Eukaryota; kingdom Metazoa; phylum Chordata; class Mammalia; order Primates; family Cercopithecidae; genus Macaca; species Macaca mulatta. Next base: position 73,066,705 of record NC_133412.1, read on the forward strand.
CCATGGTAGTATCTTCTACTTCCTCTGCCTCTTCCCCTCCTGTGGCTCTCTTATAAGGACTGTTGTGATTACGTAATACAGGATAGTCTCCCCAATTCAATATTCTTAATCACATCTGCCAAGTCCTTTTTGCCATATAAGGGAACATTTATGAGTTCCAGGGATTAGGACATGGACATGTCTGGGGGGCATTAGGCAACCTGCCACACATCCCAAGGACATCCACACTCTCAGCCTGGCAGCTCCACCAAACATTATGATGAAGGCAACAGGAGTTCAAAGGACATCTACCCGAGGCCACCTGGCCTTCCATTCCCACCCTACCTCAAAGCCCTCTGCAAGATCTGCCTTCTACACTAGCCTCCAGCCTCAGGATCAGAAAAAAAAAAAAAACAGTTAAATAATTCTATCTTATACTTATGCACCAACAAGACCCAGGGGACAGGATCAGAGCCAACTCAGATATTGCTTATTTTACAAGTTGTGTTTTGAAATTTTCAAAATCCTCCCTCCAGAGGAGGTCACCACAGACTTATAAGACCTTCCAGGACTTTATCCAAATGTCTCCTGTCTTTCAAAACTGTGACCTCGAGGGATCTGTTCCAGTAGATATCTATGAACTTGGCAGTGGAGACGGTCAAAGATCGAGTCATTCTTCTGAAAAGGCTATTCCATCCAGAGTCACAGGAAATGGGAGAGGACAGAATTTGCCAGAGAATCTAAACAGTACAGCACCTCCCCAGGGGAAAACATGGTGGAAGGCCATTCAGATATACATGAAGCCATCTTGACATGGTTGTTTAAAGAGATAATCGCAAGCCACATGACCAATGTTAAAACAGTTTCTAAAGGCACTTGGCCAGAGAGCTAGGAAGCCGTCCTATGACAATTAAATTAGTGAACAGATAAGGTTGTTTATTCTTCTCCTGGGCAAGAGAAAAAAAAAGGGAGGGGGCAAGTTGTAATTCAGGGCACAGTCAACACAGGACTCATCTTCAAGGTGTTCAGGATAAGGTTTGGAAAGCTCTCAAATACTCCAGGCTGGATAAAGTTGGAAATGCTTTCAAATACTCCAGGCTGGAAGAGAGAGTAGGAACAGCAGCTGCTGTCTTCTCTGGGAAAATCAGGTCCGTAAGGAGAAGCCTGGAGCAACAGGAAGCTTCCAGGGCCTGTGAGACAGGAAGAAGGGAGGCCGCTCCAGCTGCCTGGATGAGGGGAACAGTGATCTCCTCCAGGAATGGTCAAGAACGAGTTACAAAAACAAGGAACTGCCAGCCTCATACCTTGCTCTACAATCTATCACACTTATTTGTGGGCAGTGAATATAAAAGTTTACATTTTTGCTGATTCAATAAAGAAAATATATTTGTGGCCGGGCGCAGTGGCTCACATCTGTAATCCCAGCACTTTGGGAGGCTGAGGTGGGCGGATCACTTGAGGTCAGGAGTTCGAGACCAGCCTGACCAACATGGCAAAACTTCATCTCTACTAATAATACAAAAATTAGCTGGATATGGTAGTGGGCGCCTGTAGTCCCAGCTACTCAGAGGCTGAGGCATGAGAATTGCTTGAACCCAGGAGGCAGAGGTTGCAGTGAGCCGAGATCATGCTACTGCATTCTAGCCTGATCAACAGCGTGAAACCATGTCTCAAAAAAATAAAAGAAAAAAAAAGAAAAGAAACTCTATTTGTCATTAATTAGTTGGCGCATCCTTTGCTCCTCACAGCTCAGCCTCATGCATCTAGTAGTTTTCTAACAACCACCTGGTGGCAGCACATGCTAAGCAAGCGTAGATGCTAGGGACCACCTTAAGCCCCACCTAAACACCAAAATCACAAGATACTTCAGAGGGGCGGCTTTAAGTCAAACTCAGGCTGACTCTACGAAAAAAACAGAGCGTCCAACCCATGGACAGGGACCCAGGGCTGACCAATCACCCTTCATTAGAACCTTCTCTCAGGGCCTGTGGTGACACAGACCTGGCCACGCCCACCCACACTCCCGGAAGATCAGGCCCTCCACAGCTGATACCTCTTGAGTGCCCCCTACAGGCTCTACACCAGAAAATACAGGCACTGCGCTTGCTTCAAGCTTCTAATGCTGACAAGCAACAGCAACAGTAGAATGCTGACATTTATTGTACACTTACTACGTGCCAGACACTGTTTGGTTTGATTTTCCAGTTTTTTCCACTTCACAATGGATTAACTCTTCCAAACAATTCTGAGGTCTATACTAATATTACACTAGTTCATTATACCGCTTCATTACTGTTGCGTGACAACAGCAATGAAGCGGTAGAGCTGGGATCCGAACAGTGGGTGGCGTGAATGATGAAGATCGCTGGTCTGAAATCTCCTTTTATGACCTTCTATGCACACTGTCTTGATACATGGAAACAGCACTGCCACAGGCACAAAGATATGGAAAAATCCAAAAGAGGTCAGTGAGTGATTCAAGCTGGGCAAACACTGCCCTTGGCCAAAGGTCAACAGACTGCCTCAAAGCATATTTAAATTTTATAAGGTGAAAGAAGGCAAAATGAAACACTGTGCCTTGAAGCCTCAGCCCCATTTGACCAGGAACAAATCTCTGAAGCTCTCAAAGCCTGTTTCAGATCTGCTGATGAGACAGAAACGTAAGTCTCCACCTTTTTACCTCAACAGTCATCTCGCTGGCCAGGGAACCCTAACATCATCCTGAAAAGACTTAATCTTTGTTCTAACAAAAGATCTCTATTAATATGATTATAGGATAGCATTGATAAAATGGGATAATGGGGAGAAGATGTACCTTGCTGACCAGTTCTTTGTGCATCACAGAATTCACAGGGCATTGGAGTCGAAAGAGGCCTTAGAGGCACTAAGTCCAAGAAAGTAAAACAAGAGGCAGAGAAGTTTGATTAATTTATCCCAGGGTATGTATCTTCATTCATGGATGCATGTTTATTTAACAGACATTTAAACCCTTAATGACAAGTCCCTTCCTAGACCCTGAGGATACACAGGCCACCAAGCCATGTATTTGAGAAGTTATGTCTGCAGGGAGGGATTGCCTTGTTCTAATTCATAAGACACTGTATGGAGCTAGCAGCAGCCCTTGGGACACAATACTAAGATGTGCCCTACCTTTAGATCTGGGGCTGCAAACTGCTTGGCTGAATCCAGGGTGCAAACACATTTATGTGCCTTTCAATGCTTTAAAAACTGGGAAATTTTGTGAGAAATCTAGGTGATCCAGCTGGCTTGAAAAATAAGATCTGGCAATCCTGGGCTTGTGTCTCCACTTAGCAATGATCAGATGGAATTGAGTAGAGGCTGCTCTTAATAGATGGAGCATGTGTTCTGCACTTTGCCACTGTCCCCATTACTCCCTATGTCTCTTAGGCAATGCTAGCCTCGCTCCTTTGTTTGAGTCTGTCCTATAGGCAAATAAGGATGCAATTCATGAGCCGGGTCCTCTCAAGTTGGTTGGAAAAGACAGCAGAAGTCTAAAGAGAGGACTGTGGGATAAAACAGTGGGATATGTGATGATAGATGTAAACTCAGAATATTTATTTAGCAGCTTAGCTAGGGCCAGAACCTGGCTCTGCCCATTAATTGTTTCCTGGTCTCCAGCAATCCAGCCTCTACTGGGCACATGCAGACAGCCATTCTAGTCTGAAATGACAGGGTCCATCACAGCCCCAGGTCATCACTGGTGTACGGTATCCACAGTGCCATTAAGGCCCTACTCAGGATTCAGAGAGGACCCAAGGGATCTAGATAATCCTTACAGCTAAGCCAACCAGAAATACCATTGGCTGGAGACAGGAAAGAAAGTTTAGTTCTCTGGTGTAGGATTAACACTAATCATGCCACATCTCAGGTGGTCTACAATAATGCTTCTGAGTAAACAGAGGGATGTCCACCATTTCCCTTCCCCTCCCTATGACCTTACCTCCTGCAGGGTAGAGTGCATGAAGACCATCCCTATCAGCAGCCACCAGGGGCTCGTCCAGGAAGCCATGGGGTCTGGTCTCCTCTGGGTCTCAGTTGTAGCCTACAAAAGAGTAAAGAGTTCATTACCAACCAGCTCTGGCCCCCATGGCAGTAACCATGACTTAAGAGACCCATTAGACAGAAGGACCCTGAAGCCCAGATACTGTTTTGGAAAGGTTTGTGTTGGCCCAGGTTGGGGCTGCCTACTGCAGGGTGCAGGATAACTGGGCTCCCTTTAGAAGGTCCACATCAAAGTCAGGCGAGGGCTGTACCTGTCTCCAGTGGGCAACTCATACCTCCAGCTCTTCAGAAGCTGAGATAATCCTGCCCCAACCACCTCCCAGCCCATCTGTCAGCAGCAGGGTGTGGCTATTGGCATTTGACTCAGGAAGCCAGCACAGAGCCAAGGTTTAGGCCAGCATCTGCTGCTTGTGGCAAAAATGAGACTAAAACAACAAAGCCGCCCAGAGAGGGAAAGGACCTGCCTAAGGTCACACAGCAAGATAGTGACATTTTAGGAATGAAACGCAGACTCTGATAGTTCAAGGCTTTCCTCGCTAGATGACACGTGCGCCCTCAAGGTCCCGCACCCACAACCACAGAGACGCCTGACAGCTAAGTTCAGGGAGGTTTGGAGGACATAGCCCCCAAGCCAACCTAACACAATCTCCTAAAAGTAGGTTAGGGCGAGCCAGCAGAGGTCAGCTGAAATCAGGAGGGAAGCAGGGACTCTTTCCCTTACTTTTCCTGTCAGTTTACAGGGAAATCAGTATGAGTCGAGACTGGAAAAGCCGAGGTCACACTCGACTCGCTTCGCCTCGCGGGCGCCTTGGCGGAGCTGGTGTCCGGGGGCGGGTCGGTGGCTTCTCTCCATCTGGAGAAAGCATTAAGGGCCTGGCCTAATGCGATCCGCAAATGTGCTGCTGTTTCCGACCTGAGGCGGCGACTCCCGGCTGAAGGGAGGCGGCCAGCGCGAGGCCCTGGGACTTTGCGCCCCCCTCGCGCGCTCGCACCAGCCTTCCTAGCGCACACTCCTCCGACTACCCGTTGCCTCAAAGTCGCTCCTCCAGCGCCTCCGCCGCGTCCTGGTCACCCCCACGCCCACTTTCCACGATCGCGCATCGCCTCAACCCCCGGCGTTCTGGGCGCTCGCTCCCCAGTTGCCAGTCGGACGGACCTTCGGACGCGCGAGGTTTCTGCTTACAAACTCCCAATCCTGAAAAACTCCAACCCTGTGGAGCTCCCCCATAATCAAGAACGACCCTCAGCCCGCGAAGTGCCCCCGAAAGACTCTCCCTGAACCTTCCGGGACGCCATGGAGCCCGCCCGACCCGAGGTGCCCAGCCGTGAGGAGCATCCCAGTCCTGAGGCCCCCTGGAGCCCGCGTGGCACGCCCTGACTCTGCTTGGGGTCCCCCAACTTGCTTAGAGAGGCCACTGCTCCAAGTCCTACTCCCCCTGGGGAGTGCCTTCCCCCGACCGCTGCGGGGCCGCCCTGCGCCGAGCTCGGTACACCCACCTTGCGCCGCAGAAGTATCTGGAACGTGCAGCCCCGGGGCCGCTAGGGCTCGGCGCGCGCTGGGGAGAAGCTGGCAGATGCCGCCAGTCAACACCTCGTGCGGAATCCGGTACCAGGACCTTCCCCGACGCCGGCCTCCAGCCCGCGGCGCCGCAGTCGCCGCCGCCGCCGCGAAGTTAAATGGGGCAGAGACCGGGGCTGCCCCGCCTCTCCCGCCCCCTCCGGGCGCGCAGAGCGCGGCGCTGGACCCGGCCCAGAGGCGAAGGGCGCGCGCCACCACCTGCACCGCCCGGCAAGTGCACGGCGCGCCCAGGCGCCCGTCCGCCTGCGCGCCGGCACCGCGCCCTCGGCCTGAGCCGGAGGCGCCGGGGGCGCGAAGAGACCCAATGTGGGGCCGGGCCCGGGCCGCTCGGAGCGCGCGGGGCCGCGGCGACGGCGAGACTCGGCTGGAACGCTCCTCCGCCCGCTTCCTGGAAGCCACTCCTCGCCCTGGGCCGGCCGCCAGGCGTTGTGCCAAGAGCCGGGATTGCCGAGGCCGCTACCGCCGCCGCCGGCAGGCGCGCAGGGGAAAGGCGGCCGCTGCGCCGCGAGCCAGCCTGGCCGCCCCGCCTCAGCCGGAGCCGGAGTAGGGATGCAGTCGCTCCCCTCAAAGCCCACCCCCGGCCCCACCTCCCATAGCCTCCACCCACCCCGCCCAGACCCGGGCGCCAGCTCTGCAAAGTCAGGCCCAGCAGCCACACGGAGGTTTGCCCGGAACCGCTGGCTCGTGCCTAAGAGCCTTAGGCACTCCGGGCCAGGCAGGACCAAAGTCGGAGATCAGTGGCCCTCTCCTGGCCTGCGCCTCCTCCTCACAGCACAGACCCCACACAAGGGACCATGGACTGTGGAGCGCTTACCGCCCAGGGGCCTGGGACCTTTGGCAGTCAGGGACCACGAGGATCTTCAGGAGCAGCTCTTAACTGAGTACCTGGCGCCCCCTTGTCTGAGCCAGGCTTGGGGAACTGAGAGCTCCGCAGGTGCCAGGATCATGCAGTGTCCAGGCCTGGGATTTGGGGTTGGGAGGAGAGTGTCTCGGACCAGAGACTGAGGTGAGTTGCCTGTGTACTTCTGGAGGTGAAGAGAAGTAAGAGGAAATAGTTGCCCCTGTCCTTGTCCTAGTCTCAGCAGGATAAGCCAAGGGCCAGGAGATTCATCTTAAAGCCTGCATTATGCCCGCACCTAAGTCCTACCACAGTCATCATTTCCTTGGGTGTCTGTCGAGTACCAAGCTCTTTGTGTCTATCTGATCTTCACAGCGGCAGTAGTTCGAGTATTGTCGCATTTCACCTAGGATAAATCTGAGGCTGGGAGGATAACTTGCCCACCATGAGTGGAGAAGCCAGGACTGGAACCCCTATCCGCCTCTCTCTAGAGCCTGGACTATTCACCCCTAAAGTTGCTCTCCTGCCTTCTCAGTGGTTGCTGCCTTCCAGTTACTGTTAGAGCTTTGCCAAGAGCAGTTGGCCTTGCCTGCTTTCTTCACCCATTCTTACCTTACTCACTCTGGTGACTTCCTCTGACCAAGAAGAGGATCTTCAAGGCTGTCTCTCCACTCTATGTAAAATGACTGAACTTGTGGCAAGTGAGCAGAGGACAGGTCAGTGTGGAGACAGGGGAGGAAAGAGTAGCCAGTGAAGGGTAGGGAGGGCTAGGCTAAACTAGAACTAACTCATCTATGGACAATCGATCCTCTTTATTCACTGTAGTTGTGGTCTATAAAGTCACAGAACAATGAATTTGTGAATATGGAGCCATTGTTCCTAGGGGAAATACAGAGTTGGGTTCCTGCAAGCTCACAACATTTTTGTCAATCAATCAACACATTACCTTATTTTATGCATGTTTCTGTTTAAAGACGCCTTACTTAACATCTATTGTTGATTCCTGAACACTGAGCTCACAGCCTACAGTGCTGTAACTCATGCCTGAATGAAGCTTATCTAACTTACATATTTTCTCTGCAACGCACATCCCAGCCTTCTTCCACTTAGGAACGCTAGACTTCACCTCAGCACCGTGCCTGGGGGGTGCTTTAAGCAGCAAAATCCTCAACAAAAAAGACAAAAAATGTGAAAACATGGCAATGAAGAGAACTTCTGGCCACCCATTCACAGTATGAAAGCTGAAACAAGAAGACAGAGGGTTGATTAGTTGGACCTTAGCTTCCAGCAGGTGCCTCAAGAGATTCAAAATGTTCAGCACTGGTTCAATGACTTTGAAAGTGCTTCAGCTATTGATTATGAGGTGTTAAAATAAAAACTTTAGACAAATTTAACAGAGGTTAATTGAGCAAAGAACAGTTTGAAAATTGGGCAGCCCCCTCACATAGCCCCAAAAAAATAGGTTCAGAGCAACTCTGGGGCTTCCACATGATCAGATAATATTTATGGACAGAAAACAGAAGTGAGGTACAGAAACAGAATATGATGGACAGAAAACAGAAGTGAGGTACAGAAACAGCTGGATTGATTATAGCTCGGCATTTGCCTTATTTAAACATGGTTTGAACAGTTGACCTCCTGTGATTGGCCAAAACTCTGTGACTGCTTCAAGAGTAGGTTACAGTCTGTTTACACATCATTAGGTTACAGTTCACTATGTATAGAGAGACCTTTAGGCCGAACTTAAAATATGTAAGAAGGCAGCTTTAGGCTAAACTTAATATAACGGAGATGACAAATTTTAGCAAGTAACTGAATTCACAATAGGGAATCTGCAAATAATGAGAACTGATTTTTCGTGCTTCTCATATCAGAGTATCAGTAAAGGAATAGCCACATTAACATTTCAAAACACTTAGGATGCAGCAGGCACTGTTCCAGATACTTTGCTTGTACCGAGTCATCCCGTCATCACAACAGCCTATGGGGTAGATATTATTTTTATTCCCATTTTGCAAATGAGGAAACTGAAGTGGAAAGGTTTAAACACCACATGTTCTTAGCAACTAGACGATACCACTCTTTACATCCTTCATATTCTAAAACCAACCCTGCCATATGGAGTCAAATGCAAAAAAGTCACATGAATATGCAAGATGAAATGGAGAATTCAAAGAAATATTATGCTTGTGCAGTGGCGGCTGCATTAAGCAGAGCTCCCGGTGTCTGCAACTCAAGAAGGCACCGAGAATGCCTCTGGAGTTGGGGGACTTTGTTGGAAATATTTGAGATGCACTGCTCTGCTTTAAGGTATGAATGGCTCAGCAGGACTTCCTGTCTCATTTCCCTTGGGCAATCTGATTCCTGAGCCAGCCTCCAAGGAGTGCCCCACACCAAGTACTCAGACCAGGACTGAGCTTTTCTCTCCCACAGGTTCCATCTAGCAGGAGGCCAGCCCCCTCAAAGAGCAGGTGTTCCAGGAGTGAAAAGCAGTAGAGAAAACATCACCAATACCTTTATAGAACTTTTGCCTTCCAGGTAACCCTAGCAGGTCAAGCAATCCTATGTGAGTGGCCAAGGCACTGTAAGTTGGGACAACAAAGAGCTGCAGAGGAGAGCCTCCACTGGGGGTGCTGGCTGAACCTGACAGATGTTGTGCACAGAATCATGGCCTCACCACCCCTCAGTCACTCACCCACACTTCCCTTCCATCCTTACCCCCTCAGCTGAGGCTTGGCCCAAATGTTTAAATAAGACATTGCCAAAGGCATGGTGTGTTGAGAGATTGGGAAGTGGGAAAAACAGAAATGAATAAACCCCAAAGGAGCTAATCTGGCTGATTTGGCTGTTGATTGTGGCCACCTACCCAATCACTATCTGGGGAGGTTCAGGCCCCTCCCTGACTACCTCCTGGGCTCCCTTCCTGTGAGAATACCCTCCACTTGGGGACAATGGCAATGCATTTAGACTCTGAAGGGTCAAGGAAACTGAGTTCCATTTCCTCCCTAAGATCCATCTTCTTGGCTTCCTGGTTTTCACTACCTGTCTCAGGACCTGCTTCTTCCTAGATGAATTTCAGAGATTCCTACCCGCACTCCCAGCTTTGCCTGTTGACCCCAACCCAACAAGCACACAGTACAACATTCACATGAGAGATAAACATTGAAGACTAAGAAAGGAACTATTGATGATGGTGGCGTTGGGGTGTGTGTAAGTTTTATCCTTAGAGACAAGGAATATCAATTTGGGCATCAGCCTTAATTTGTTATTGATACAGAAATGCTCTTTCTGGTTAGAGTTGTGAAGTGGGCTTGGGAAGCACAATCAAGAAGGCTATGTTGGAGGCTTAGAGAAAAAGACTACTTGGAGGCAAGTACTCCAGTAGAAGGTACCATTGACTGCAGCAGGCAACAAAGATACACTCTCAGCTAAGGCCACCAAGAGATAAAACATCTGGGGCCAAGTGCAGTGGCTCATGCCTGTAATCCCGACACTTTGGGAGGCCAAGGTGGGTGGATCACTTGAGGTCAGGAGTTTGAACCCAGCCTGGCCAACATGATGAAACCCCATCTCTACTAAAAAATACAAAAATTAGCCAGACATGGTGGCATGCACATGTAGTCCCAGCTACTTGGGAGGCTGAAGCAGGAGAATCACTTGAACTGGGAGGCGGAGGTTGCAGTGAGCTGAGATCACACCACTGCACTCCAGCCTGGGCAACAGAACGAGACTCTATCTCAAAAAAAAAAAAAAAACACATCTGGATATTAGGTGAACATGGTGCCTTAGGGGCACAAAATTAGCTAGCGAGTGTTCTTCAGGAAAAACCTATAAAGGAGTGAGGGAAGCAGGATAGGTAAGGGGCAAGACTAGAGCAAGCTGTGACTGAGGTCAAGTCTAACCTTCATGTGATCCTCGGGGATCCTGGAACAGAAACCACACCATAGATTTGCCCTGACTTGAAGCACCAGGACCAACTGCTGACCCAGGTGCCAGTAAGTCACTGCCTCCCCTGGAGCTGGGTGGTGGTATACGGTGGTATAACCTCCAAGGTGGCTCCCAGTGGCCAAGGACAATGCTCCAGGAAGGTATCAGCCTTTAGCTGCTGCACCAAATATGTGCTGGGGAGAGGCGTGCCTGCTGGTAGAGAAATCGGACAGGGCATCCTCCCCAATTGCATCTACCATGCCTGGTTTTCAGGATGTATCCCTAGTCCCACACAGGAAATATGCTCAGCTAGCACTGATGGTTTTCTGACTAGAGTGGGTCCTTCTTTTGAATAGAAATTTGCTGTATAAAATTTGTTCAAGTCTTCATACTGTTGCTCATAAGCAAGAACAGCCATTGGGAGGGAAGTGTAGTGACAGGAAGTGTTTCTGCTGAGTGAGGGGCTCTGTGTGCTTTGGCAGAGCCTCACTTTTGGTCTTTCCCCTCAGACTTCATTTAGATCCCAGGTCTTCAGGAGCCTTAGAGGTGCCAGGTCTGTGATTTCAAGTCAGGAGATTAGGAATTAGTACTGCTGCAGCACTGGAGGTCTGAGCCTATCAAAATCTCTGTCAGGAGGGTGAAGGTGGTGGTGGACAGTCTCTTTCTAGAAAGTCCCCAGTCTTTAGGGTGGGGCAGGGAGAGCTAGAGTGCCCTAAGGTTCTGTGAAGGATAGCGTTGGGGTTTGGTGAGCCTTCCCAGGACCAGCAAACTCTCCAGACCCCAAATCCGAGGCCAATTCCCCTCTGGCCTTCAGGGCTAGGAAGGTGCTGATCAGCATGCACGTGTACACATGCCCATCTCTAGGCAGATTCCACTGTGGAACACGAGCAGAACACAAATACTCTGAGGATAATAGGTTGGCTAGTGCCTTGGGACTCATCTCACTCTGCCCTTCACAAGACCCTTGTCTTCCCCTTAGAGGTGCAAGGCAAATGTAGAGAGTACTAGAACTATAGTCGGAAACTCCAGTTCCAGTGCGGGCGTGGCCACAGATTGAGGGCTTCTAGGCAGGCCATTTTGCCTCTCTGAGCATCGGCTTTCCCCTTTATATTGTGAAAGTATAAAAGTTAGAAACTTTTGGCCAGGTGTGATGGCTCACACCTGTAATTCCAGCACTTTGGGAGGCTGAGGCAGGCAGATCACGAGGTCAGGAGTTCGAGACCAGCCCAACCAACATGGTGAAACCCCATCTCTACTAAAAATACAAAAATTAGCCTGGTGTGGTGGCATGTGCCTGTAAACACAGCTACTCAGGAGGCTGAGGCAGGAGAATCACTTGAACCCAGGAGGTGGAGGTTGCAGTGAGCCAAGATCATGCCACTGCACTCCAGCCTGGGCAGGAGAGAGAGACTCCATCTCAAAAAAACATAAAAAATAAAATAAAAAATAAAAAGTTCCTTCTGGTGTAATTTGTGAGGTTGTTTTATACTTTGCTTGTGTATTACAGCAATACCTTGCAAATCTAGAACTCAACCCTGGAGGTCTCTCCTAGTTTCACTACAACCAGATTGGTAATAGAAAACACCTCTCAGCATCCAACTAACATCACAGATTTGAGCATATTGCATATTAGCAAACATTTAGGTCTCAGTCAAGACTACTGATTCTTACTTTGCATACAATTTTAACAATTTTACTCTGAGTTTCAAGAGTAAATCAGAAGCTATAAATTAGAAAGGGACAAAATGGCGGCTAAAAGGCATATTGACAGGATAAAGGTGCTACAGAAAAACATAAAAGCACCCAAAAAGTCAAAAATCACCATTGTTTGGTGAAGCTTAGTTCACCTCAGTGGAGCCTGAAAAGAAGGCACAGTACTGTGTTCATGCTCACGAAACCAGGTTATGAACCCATTTGTCCATGAGATTCTGTTTATGAATGTGTGAAAGTACGTGTTACATTTTAGAAAAATATTCACATGCAAAAGAGTTAAATTTAAGAAAAGGAAAACAAAAACCAAGTAATACATATTCCTGTAAAAATTCACCTTGGTTTACCCAAAAACTCACATCTAAAACATCATCTCTGACAACTCTAGATCACCAGGATTTTATTCCAGAATTAATTTGAGCAAAAGAGCAGAGTGTAAAGTAAGAAATCTTATTCCTCTAAAGACAGGACACTTTATTGTTTAAAAACGTGACATCGGTTTTCTGACAAATCATCAAGAAGAATCGCGCACAAAAGCATTTTCTCTGGTGCCGCCTTGCATGTCATTCCCTATGCACCACAAAATGAGACTCGCCTGTTTAGTCTGTTTTCCTGTGTTCCTTACACTCTCCGCTTGGCAATATTTGGGTTGGAAGCACCAGAAAGGAATACTTGAAAAGTATTGTTTCAAATATAAGTTCAATAATAACATTTCTATGTATTAAGTTTTGCAAAACACATTAACTTTGGGAGGATTTTGATAGCCAATTAAGCATTTCTATCCCTTCCTTTCCCAGACTCAGGCAAAAATGTTCTATGGATGAGTGAAGAACCAATTTTCTTCAGACCCCACCATTTGCATCTGGTCAGCTTTAGACCTAAAGAACAATTCAATTCAACACAATATGATGCAGTACATATTTATTGACAATCTGCCTTGTGTCAGACATGTGCAAAGTCTTGGGAATACAATGACACAACAAGAGATAGCACCTGCCCTGCAGAAGCTAATGAGATACAGTGTGATATATGTTCTCAGAGGTTTAAGGGCAGGAAGCTATAAATGCACTGGGTAAAACAGCAACTAATTCAGTTGTGAGGATATTAGACGTTTCTTAGGAAAATATTTCAATTCAGAACTAAAATTTTAGTATAAGCACAGGATTTTGTCATTAAAAATTGTATTCTCCTTCTGTGATTTTTCTCCAGTCAAAACAATCTACAATCCCAAATACATGTTTTAAAATAATATAAATGGGCCAGGCTTGGTGGCTCATGCCTGTAATTCCAAAACTTGGGAGGTCAAAAGCTGGAGGATCACTTGAGCTCAGGAGTTCAAGACCAGCCTGGGGAACATGGCAAAACCCTGTCTCTATAAAAAAAGAAAAAAAATTAGCCAGGTGTGGTGGTGCACACCTGCAGTCCCAACTACTTGGGAGGCAGAGGCAGGAGAATTGCTTGAGCCTGGGAGATGGAGGTTACAGTGAGCCAAGATTGCACCATGCACTCCAGCCTGCGTGGTGGGAGTAAAATCCTGTCTCAAAAAATAAATAAAACAAAATAAATGGCTGGGAGGTGGGGTATGTCTAGGAAAGAATGAATACATTTATCACATGTTCTAGAACAAATCCTATCTGCCCACTTTCATATTGTTCCCATATATGGGTTTGTGTGCACACACCTTCAGCCTAATAAGGAACTGAGGGAATATTATAGGGTATCTGTGGTAAACAGATTCTAGCGGGGCCCCAATGACTATCACCTCCTGGTATTCATACCGTTGTGTTTAGTGTGGCAGAGGCAAAGCAAAGTATTCACCAAATCTCTTTGGTATGACTGCTTCCCAGATGCTTTAGGAAGGTTACAATTCCCAGTCTTCTTGCAGTTAGGCAGAGCCATTGAGTCCTTCTAGCCAATAAAATAAAAATGGAAGTGATCTATATCACTTTCTGGTTGAGGCAATGAAAAGCTCACTGTGGATTCTCCAGGCTATCTCTTCCCCTTGGGCAGTTAACACAGAGGCTGTGGGTTGGCATGCAGAGCCACAAGATCAAAGGATCCTGGCTCCCTGAACCACCCCATGAAGGACAGTTACTATGGGCAGTCAGCCAACCTATGCCAGATTTCACACGCATGAGAAATTAACTTTATCTGTTAAGTATCTGAAATTTTTATTTGTTACTGCAGCATAAACCTAGTCTGTGCTAATGCATTTGAATCACAAAGTGAAAATGGAATTGGCAAAAGGTAAGTAGACAGGCCAGACACAGTGGCTCATGCCTGTAATCCCAGCACTTTGGGAGGCCAAGGCAGGCAGATCACTTGAGTCCAAGAGTTCGAGACCAGCCTGGGCAACATGGTGAAACTCCATCTCTACAAAAATACAAAAATTAGCCAGGCATGGTGGTGGGCACCTGTAATCCCAGCTACTCGGGAGGCTGAGACATGAGGATCACTTGAGCTGGGGAGGCAGAGCCAAGATCACACCACTACAACCCAGCCTGGGCAAAAAAAAAAAAAAGTTAAGTAGACAGAGGTAGGCAGTAGGCAGGGACCAAGTTTTAAAGGCCATGTATACCATGCTATCGGGTTTCAAACTTTACCCTAAGAGCAAAGGGTTGCTTAGGATAATATTTGGCAGAGCAATGACATAATAAGATTGGCCCTTCAGAATGATTACTCTGGCTGTTTTTCTAGTAATATAAGCAAGAGCTCATGATAGCCTAACCTGGCATGAGTGACAGTGGGAATACAAGAAAATAGATGGATTTGAGAGTTACTAGAAAGGTAGAATTGATAAGATGTGGTGATTGATTTAAAGAGTAGGGCAGTAGGAGAAGTTCAGGCTGACTTCTCGATTTCTGGCATGTGAAATGGACAGCTTGGTGTCATTCACTGATATAGGGTACGTAAGAGGAGGCTTGTGTTAGATAGGAGGGGGCACACAGAGATCATGGCTTCACTTGGGGCATTTTGAGTTGGAAATGCCTTTAGATCTAGAACCGGGAAGATGCCTGGTCTGGATATGTATATTGATGACTCATCAACACATATGGTTGATGCATGAAACCATGGAAGTTCATGGTGTGGGTAAAAATAGCTAGCTACCTTCATCGGCCATCTATTCATATGTCTATCAGGAAAGGAATTTCTACGTTATATAATGTGCAAGTAATACATGTATAATTCCCCCCAAACAGTGAAAATATCAACGTTTATTTCTGTTTCTCAAAAAACCAAAATCAAGGTTTTGCAATCCATTCATTGTGAGCCACTTTTGGTTTCAGCCTGGGTCTTCACCATTTGCTCATATAGCTCAGTGACTCTGGCTTGAAGGAAGTTTTCCTGGCTCTGTTTTTTTGCTCTTCCATTGTGAACTTCAATTTGAAAGATACATCCAGAAGCCCCTGATTCCTCCAAGGCAAATTTGATATTTAATCTGAGCCTGGGTCTCTGGTTAACCATCAAAGCAAGAGTAGGACTTACTCAGCATTTCCCATGAAATTGGTAAATGCTATTTCATCAGATGTGTTCCAGAGCCATGTATTTTTATTGTTGTTTTTAAAGACTAAGAAAGAAATCAAAAGACTTTATGAAAAAAGTATCCCCAAATTCATATATGGGGCCAGAAAAATTGAGAACAAACTATCCAGTGTTCTGCAAAGCCTAAATAAGGAAAATGGAAATGAAATTTTAAAAAACTGATACTGACATGAAATTTCAGGTCACGTGGAGACTTCTGATCCCAGAGGATGATTTGAGCATTAACATTTTACTCAAACCAGCCATTCCTCACTGAAATTATCAAATAGATAAGATAAAAAATTCCATATGAATGCTGGAAACTGGGGAAGATGATCATCCCTAGAACTGCAACTCAGGGAGGGTTGATGAGATACAGCCCTGGTATTGCTCTGGCAGCAGTGGCTCTCATGATGACAGAAGAGAGCTGTGCACTGTGAGTGTCCTTCTTTGACTCTACCAGGAAGGTAGGGAGAGCACTCTGAAAATAAATAGTGTAACAAGTATTGAAATAGAGAGAGTAACTAATACAGGTTTACAATATTGCTTTTTCCTTCTGCCTTTAAAGATAGAATGATTCTTTACTTGTTCAATCAGCCATGATACTTCTCTGATTAGAGTGAATCAGATTAATTTCTTACTTAAAAAATGTATGAAATCACCTAAAGAAAAAAGGATCTAGGAGACCAGAAAAAAAGAGAAACAGCCAGGCAGCTGAAAGCAGTCTGTAGAGTTTGAGAGATCAGAAGATCAGAGGAACAGTTGCTGTGATAGCTGGGATTTTGCAAGGAAGAATGTGAAAAGACAGCTTTAAGAAGACTTGAGAGAGTGATGTTAGCAATATGGCAGAATGGGAGGTTCCAGCTCTCTTCCCCTAACAGAATACAGGGTTAGGCAACCACGCACAGATGAGAATAACTTTGTGGGAGCCCCAGAGCATAGCCGAGGTCCCAGCACCCTAGTGGAGCAAAGAATCTGTGCATAAACACATTTAAAAGGATAAGAACAGTTTCACTTTGTCTGCATCACCACTCCCCCAAAGTGGCACAGCTTGATGCCAAGAGAGGCCTCCTTGACCCATGACTTCTTCCATAGGGGAAAGGGAGAATGAAGTCAGTGCTCAGCTTCCCCATCCTTGCAAAATGCTGCCTAGGAGGCCCACTTCTATCTGCCCCATCTAGAACACTGAGGGGATCTGCAAGACTAAATTGTCTGTGGACAGCTAGAAGCCAGGAGAAGGGGAGAAAGTGCAGAACAACTGGCACACAGTCTTAACAGCCGGTCATGGATCTTGTGAACCAACACATAAACTCTACCAAGCAGCCCTCCCAAGACCCCTCCAGGACGACTCACTCGAGGACTCCCCTGAACCAGCCAACACACTTCCTGAGCACCTCATGCACCTCCCCATGGATGGCACCCTATGCATCCCTGTGCACAGCCTGCATGAGTTCTCACAAGCAGCACAAGGATCTCAACAGCAGGTGTGGATTTTAGCAATCATCTCAACTTCACTGGCTTGGTTGAACCACCATAATCTTGATATTTCAGGACACTGCCCTAGAGAAAATAAACAGGAGAATTTCAATACAAAATGTAGCGCTGCAGGATCAAGAGAAGATACACAATCCTAAGGCTTGTCATCTAAGAGGGAACAAGAGGAGCAGTGTGGGTATATCCATAACAAAGAGATCTAAGATACCCCCAATATCTTTAGCCAGGCTCACTGGTGAAGTAAAGACTGGAAGACATGACTGCTTCTTCAAATGCAAAGATAGCAATGCAAAGCTTCAATGAATATGAAGAATCACGGAAATATACTACCAAAGGAACAAAATAAAGCTTCAGTGGCTGACCCCAGTGAAATGTAGATCTATGAATTGCTGACAAAAATTGAAAATAATCATCTTAAGCCCAGTGATCTACAAAAGTACACAGAGAAACAACTAAATGAAATCAGGAAAACAGTACATGAACAAAATGAGAAGTTCAGCAATAAGATAGGAATCATTAAAAAAAGAACCAAACATAAATTCTCAAGCTGAGGAATAAAATGTGTGAAAATTTCAATAGAAAGCTTCAATAGTAGACTCAGTCAAGCAGAAGAAAGAATCAGCAAACTCTAGGACAGATCATTTAAAATTATCCAGTTCAAGGAACAAAAAAAAGAAATAAACTTAAGAAAACTGACAGAATTTATGGGACATTATCAAGTGAATCAATATAGGCATTACAGGAATTCTAGAAGGATCAGGGCAGAAGAAAGGAGTGGAAAGCTTATTTTTAAAAAATGGGCTGGGCGTAGTGGCTCGAGCCTGTAATCCTAGCACTTTGGGAGGCTGAGGCAGGCGGATTGCCTGAGCTCAGGAGTTTGAGACCAGCCTGGGCAACACAGTGAAACCCTGTCTCTACTAAAATACAAAAAATTAGCTGGGCATGGTGGTGTACACCTGTTGTCCCAGCTACTTGGGAGGCTGAGGCAGGAGAATTGCTTGAACCCAGGAGGCAGAGGTTCCAGTAAGTCAAGATTGCGCCACTGCACTCCCAGCCTGGACGACAGAGTGAGACTCCATCTTCTCCCACCAAAGAAAAAAAAAAAGATGACAGAATATCCCCCAAATCTGGAGAGGAAAATGAATATTCATCTCTATGAGGCCCAAAGAACTCCAAATAGTTGAGCATCAAGAAGTTTTCACTGAGACACATTATGATCAGGTTTTCAAAAACCAAAGACAAACTGAGAATTTTGAAAGCAGCAAGAGAAAAGTGACATCACATAGAAGAGAACTGCCACCCACCCCATTAAGACGATAAGCAGATTCTCAGCAGGTTGGGACGGTGGGATGATATTTTCAAAGTGCTGAAAGAAAAAAACTGCAAACCAAGAATACTATACCTGGCAAAATTGTCCTTCAAAAATGAAGAAGAGATAGACTTTCTTAGACAAGCAAAGGCTGAGAGCATTTATCACAAATAGATCTGCTTTATAAGAAATATTAAAAAGAGCTCTTCAAGTTGAGACAAAAGGACACGAATCAGCACCATGAAAACATATAAAGGTATAAAATTCACAGGTAAGTTAAGTATAGAGCCAAATTCAGAATATTCTAATATTGTAATGGTGGTGCATAAATCACTTTTAATTCTAATATAAGGTTAAAAGACAAAAATATTAAAATATGCAGTGATTTGTTAATGGTTACACAATGTAAAAAGCTGTAAATTGTGACCCTAATAACATAAAATTTGGGGGAATAAAAGTGTAGGGATTTTGTATGCAATCAAAATTAAGTTTTCAGCTGAAATAGATCATTATAACTATAATATGTTTTATGTAAACCTTATGGTAATCACAAAGAAAAAAACTAAAAGCTGGTTTTTTGAAAAGATAAACAAAATTGACAAACTTTAACCAAGTTAAGAAAGAGATGACCCAAACAAAATTATACATGAAGGAAGAGACATTACTATTGAAATTACAGAAATACAAAGGATCATAAGAGACTATGATGAACAATTATATGACAGCAAATTGGATAACCTAAAAGAAATAGATAAATTCCTAGAAATATACACCTACCAAGAATGAACCATGAAGAAAGAGAAAATATAAACAGACCAGTAATGAGAAAATAAGTTTAATCAGTAATCAAAAATTTCGAAAAAAACAAAAGCGCAAGACCAGATTGTTTCAATGTTACCAATCATTTGTAAAGAATGAATTCCCATTCTTCTCAAACTCTTCTAAAATATTAAAAATGAAGGAACACATCCAAACTCATTCAATGAGGCCAGCATTACCTTGCTATCAAAGTCAGCCAAGGACACTACAAGAAAAGGAGAGCATGGACCAATATTCCTAATTAATATAGATGCAAAAATCCTCAACAAAATCCCAGCAAACTGAATTCAACTGCCCATTAAAAGAATCATACACCATGATCAAGTGGAATGGTTCAACATATGCAAATCAATCAATGTGATATATCGTATACTGCTGCAACTGCCCTGGCCAAGGGACCAAGTCCAGCAGTCTAGGCAGTTTGCAGATGGCTGACCCACCACCCCCTCCCTTCCCACCTCCCTGAAGCCACCTGAGCTGCCACCTAGAGCCACAAGACTGCTGCTGCTGCAGTGGCTCCATCTGGATATCCAGCCCAGCAGCCTTGGCAGTCTCTGGGTGCTTGACCCACCACCCCGCTCCATCACCCCTCCCTGAAACCACCTGAGCTGCTCCTGCCATGATCCCCCTAGCCCAGGGTCTCACCCTAGTGGCCTTTGCATTCTCTAGGTGCCCAGAACCACTCTAGCTGCTGCCTCCATGGGTGATTTGGTCCTGGGACACAGCACAGCTACTACATGTGTGCCTGCAAACAACTCCAAGGCCCCCCAGCACAGGGCCTTATCCCATTGCCATGTGTACCATAGGCTAATCACTGCAGCCAGGCTACTGCATGCTGTCAGCCCTGGCTCCACAGCTGTACATGCATAAGCAGTGGCCCTGTCCCCTGGCTTCTTCCCCCATTACTATGTTTGCACCCACAGCTAGCCCTTGCAGCTGCACGTGCACATACATATCCAGTGTGCCTCCCAGATGCACCCTTCTACACACATAAAGACAGCCTCTAACCCCTTTCACCAGCTTGCACTTGGCCCCTGCACTTTTGCATGTGCAATCTGCCAGCCCACCCTGCCATCTGTGCACTCATAGTTGGCCCCAGTCCCTTCCTCTTACCCCAGTTCTTGCCACCATGCATGAGATGAGCCTGCAACTGGCCTCTGCTGTCATAGATGTGCCTGCAGCCAGCCACCATAGCATAACATGTGCACACCATTGGCCCTGGCCCCTGGCCACTGGACCCAGAGGTGCAGCTGAGGAGCCTAACAGCCCTCACAGCCTCAACATAATGAAGGATAAAAATCATATGATCATCTCAGTAGATGCAGAAAAAAATTAACAAAATTCAGTATTCTTTAATGATAAAGACTCTCAATGAATTAGGTATAGAAAGAATATGCCACATCATATATGGTAATAAAAATCATACATGATAAGCCCAAAGCTACCATTACACTCAACAGTGAAAAGCTGAAAACTTTTCCTCTAAGATCAGGAAGAAGATAAGAATGCCCACCCTCACCAATTCTATTTAACATAGTACTGGTAGTCCCAGCCAGAGCAATTAGGCAAGAAAAAGAAATAAAAGGTATTTAAATTGGAAAATAAGAAGTAAAATTGTCTTTGTTTGCTGATGACAGAATTTTATACATAGACTACACACACTGTTAGAAATAATAAATGAATTCAGTAAAGTTGAGAAATATGAAATCAACATACAAAAATCAGTTGCATAATATACACTACCAAAGACCTATCCAAAAAAAAAAAAAAAACAAGAAATTAAGAAAACAATTCCATTTGCCATAGTATCAAAATGAATAAAATACTTAGGCATAGATTTAACTAAGGAGGTGAAATATCTCTACACTGAAAACTATAAAACATTGATGAAAGAAATTAAAGCCGACACAAATAAATGAAAAGATAAACCATATTCATGGATTAGAAAAATCAATATTGTTAAAATGTCTGTATTAGCCAGAGTGATCTACAAATTCAATGCAACCTCTATCAAAATTCCAATAGAATTTTTCACAGAAATATAAAAAGAATCCTAAAATTCATACAGAACCACAAAAGACCCCAAATAGCCAAAACAATCTTGAGTAAGAAGAACAAAGCTGAAACAAAATAGAGAATTCAGAATTAAGCCCACAAATATACGGCCAACTAATTTCTGACAAGGGCACCAAGAATACACAATGGGAAAAGGATAGTCTCTTTAACAAATGGTGCTGAGAAAACTGTACATCTACAAGCAAAAGAATGAAATTGGACCCTAACCTTACACTATACATAAAAATCAACTCAAAACAGATTAAAGAATTAAATGTAAGATCTAAAACCATGAAAGAAAACATAGGAAAAAGTTCCTTGACATTGGTCTTGGCAAGAATTTTTTGGCTATGATATCAAAAGTACAGGTAACAAAAGCAAAAATAAGCAAGATTACATCAAACTAAAAAGCATTTGCACAGAAAAAAAATGAAAAACATATGGATTGGGGGAAAATACTTGCAAACCATATATTGCACAAGGGGTTAACACCTAAAATATATAAGGAACTCATTCAACTGCAAATGGCCAAAAGGTACAAGGAAAGGTGCTCAACGACACTAATCATCATGAATGCAAATCAAAACCACAATGTGATATCACGTCACACCTATTACGATGGCTATGCAGTGACAGTGCACTTAAAAACAGTGATCATGCCACAGATCTCTTAAAAAAAAAAAAAAAAAAGACAAGAGATAACAAAAGTTGACAAGGATGTGGAGAAAAAGGAACTCTTTTATACTCTTATTGGGAATGTAAATTAGTACAGCCACTATGGAAAACAGTATGGAAGTTCCCTCCGAAATTAAAAATAAAACTCATATGATTCAGCAATTCTACTTCATATCCACTCAAAGGATATGAAATCTGTATGTCAAAGAGATACCTGCACTCCCAGGTTCATCACAACATTATTCACCATAGCCAAGCTATGGAAACAACCTAAATGTCCATCAACAGATGAATGGATAAGGACATTACGGTATATGGCATATACTAGAATAGTATTCAGCCATAAAAAGAAGGAAATCCATGGATGGATTATGTTAACTTAATGTTCATTTAACATTATGTTAAGTGAAATAAGCCAGACACCAAAAGACAAATACTGCATGGTCTCACTTATATGTAGAATCTAAAATAGTCAAATTCATAAAAGCAGAGAGTAGAATGGTAATTGGCAGGGGCTTGTGGAAGGGAGAACTAGAGTGGTGATGGTTAAAGGGTGCGAACTTTCAGTTATGCAAGATGAATAAGTTCTGAAGCTCTACTCTGTAGCGTAGTGCTATAGTTAACAATATTGTGTTGCACACTTAAAATTGCTACAAGAATAGATCTTGTATTGTGTTCTTACCAAAGCAACAATGCTACTAATAATAAAGGGAATGGGAGGAAAAAATACATAGTGAAACAGAAAGAGTAAGTAATTATATCTAAATATGTTTGAAAAATCAGTATGTGTTAAAGGTGACATTTTAATTCAGTGAAAAAAAGTGTAAATTATTGGCTAGATATTTAGTGGGAAATGTTACATATCAACTTCCTTCATTTCTATAAAATAAATTCCAGATGAGTTAAGGATTAGTATGCAAGAAGAAAAAAAGTAAAGTAGAAAATTCAGTGATTTTTTAATATTAGAGTTGAGAATAATGCTAGAAAATTGGAAGGAAATGAATGATCAATTTGATTATATGTATTTTAAGAATATTGGTATAATAGGCAAACAACACACACACGTGTGCACACACACACACAAAGACAATTGGCAAACTGGAAAATATATTTTAAATTCACAGAATAGATAAGGGATCAAAGATAGTAATAAATAACTCATTAATCAGAGGTAAATGCTAATAGAAAATTAGGCAATAAATACAGTAAGAACTAAAAATTGCCAATAACTACATGAAAAGATCAGCGTCACTAGTAAGCAAAGAAATGCAAATTAAATAATAGGGGTATATCTTTTTATCTGTCAGATGGACACATTTCAATAATTATTTTTATCCAGAATTAATAAGAATAGAGCAAATGAATATCCACATGCTGATATAAGAAATATAAACTGATGTAACCATCAAGAAGTTCAAGTATAATATGGAGGAGGTTAATTAATATACAAATTTAAGGCCGGGCGCGGTGGCTCAAGCCTGTAATCCCAGCACTTTGGGAGGCCGAGACGGGCGGATCACTAGGTCAGGAGATCGAGACCATCCTGGCGAACACGGTGAAACCCCGTCTCTACTAAAAAATACAAAAAACTAGCCGGGCGAGGCGGCGGGCGCCTGTAGTCCCAGCTACTCGGGAGGCTGAGGCAGGAGAATGGCGTAAACCCGGGGGGCGGAGCTTGCAGTGAGCTGAGATCCGGCCACTGCACTCTAGCCCGGGCGACAGAGCCAGACTCCGTCTCAAAAAAAAAAAAAAAAAAAAAATATATATATATATATATATATACACAAATTTAAATATATCTAAGTTCAATATGTTTGTCATTTTGACCCATTTTTTTCTGTTTCTAGAAATGTATCATAAGGAAATAATTGAAGTTATATATATATAGATGATTGTTACCGGTTCTTCTATAATGTAAGAAAACTGGAAACGTGTAACAGTAGGAGGTTAGTTAAATAAGTTATGATATAGACATACAACCAAATACCATGTAGCCAATAAATCATAAGACTTAGATCTACAGTTATTAATATAGAAAGATAAAATTACGATATGGAATTCTCATTTGTGTGAATGAATATATATAAAAATACATAAAATAGATATAATTATGCAAGGACAAAACTGGAATAATATAATGAAAATGTTGATAATAGTAATTATTTTGAGGTTGTGGGATTAAAGGTGATTTTCACTTTTTTCTTATGATTTTACATGCATTCTGAATTTTTCTACAATATGACTATATTACTTTTATAATTAGAGAAATAAAGCTATTTTAATTTTAAAAATTGTTTTGACATCTAAAAAGTCATGGATATATATTTTGTCCAGGTGCGGTGGCTCATGCCTATAATCCCTGCACTTTGGGAGGCCGAGGTGGGTGGATCACCTGAGGTCAGGAGTTCTAGACCAGCCTGACCAACATGATGAAACCCCGTCTCTACTAAAAGTACAAAAAATTAGCTGAGCATGGTGGTGTGCACCAGTAATCCCAGCTACTCGGGAGTGTGAGGCAGGAGAATCGGTTGAACCCAGGAGGCGGAGTTTGCAGTGAGCCGAGATCACGCCACTGCACTCCAACCTGGGCAACAAGAGCAAAACTCCATCTCCAAAAAAAAAAAAAGTCATGGATACATTTTACAAAAAAACATAAAATTTGCATGATTATTTCTAAAGACTGAAAAAAGAAAGACTATTTAGTTCAAGTTGTACAACAAACTTTTGGATGTATGAGAGCCTTAAGGCAGGAGCACACAGTGCAGTTTTCTTTCTGACAGTTTGTTGGAAGTCAATGGGTGCCAACCCAGTGCCAGGAACCAGGCTAAAGATGCTGCCCCTGACCTTTTTCCTGGGTATCTTGTGGAAGGTTCAGCATCTAATCATGCTAGATGAAGCCCTAGACCAATATCTACAGCTGTAGACCTAGATTATTGACCAGGTCTTGGAGCAAAAGTTGACCGCCCTGACTCTGGAGAGTATCGCTACTAACGGTTACAGGCCTGCCTGTTTTCAGAGTTCCAATCGTCCTGCAATTGTCCTGGTGACAGAATAACTCTTACCAGGATATTTTTTCTTTTGGTCAGAGTCTTAAGCATTTCTATAAATTCTGCTTTCTCCTGTTGCAGGCAATCCTGGCGGCAGAACTTGTGGCTTTACAAAATGAATAATGTCATCATTTGACCTCTGGAGACAGCTCTGGTCTCATCTAATCATGTTTGGTTGCCTTTGGTTTCCTGGAGTTTCTAAAATTTCATCAACCCAATTCTGTCTATCCGTCTATCTTGGCCATTTCCCTTGGGGCTGCTCTGATCTACCTATTTATCTATGTATCTATCTACCTATTTATCTATCTATCTATCTATCTATCCTTTATTCTAAACTATAGGCATGTAGCTAGGCATGAGCTATATATCCGTTTCTTATTCTGAACTATAGGCTAGCCCTATCCTCTCTCAGTTCACAGGTAAACACATATTTCAACATATTTGTATTTCCAAAGTATTTCTCCAAATTTAGCCTAGTGGAGTCAGCTACAGAAAGACAGAAGTAAAATTTACAAAAGTAAAAATTCTAGGACTGCCAACAGCCTCCATTGTTCAGTCAGTAGAGACAGTCTGCCTTTCTCTTTCTGAATTTTATCTAAAGTGTGGTAGAGATGGCCAGGGGCCCCCTAAACTCTGCTATTCCTTTCTTCTAAAGAAATAGAGTTTGAGCTGGGTACCTGTTTTCCCAGTAAGACTAGACTTTCCAGACTCACTTGCATTTAGGTGTAGTGATGTAACTAAGTTCTTGCCAATGAACTGTGGGTAGAAATGATGATTCTGTTTGCAGATATGATGCATAATTCACTGAATGTACATGAACTTGCTCTTCTTCTCCCCAGCTGAAATGTTGATATGACAGCAACCCAACTTTGACCATGCAGATGATGATAACATCTTGGAGAATGGTAAGAAGAAAGGAACCTGAGCGCCTGAATGACTACATGAAGCAGTTTAGCCCTCATATCTGGATTGCCTGTCAGGAGAGCAAAATGAAGTTCTATATCTTTTAGTAGAAATATGATTGAATCTTTTTGTTACAGCAACTTAACTTTTACCCTTGCTAATATACATAGGCCATAGGTTTCTCTCAGTCCCACATCTAGCCCAGACCTGCCTGTCTCCCCTCTAGTTTGAGTCATCCCATAACAGAAACACAGGTTCAGTTGCTCACCATTTGTAGAGTCCAATTAACAAGAGTAAGATCTAGTATAAAGAAAGTAACTTTTTATTCCAAAGCTAGGTTAGGGGGAGAAATACAGGCTTCCTGCCTTAAGGGAAACACCTTGCTTCTAAGGCACAAAGCAGGGGCTTTTAAAGGGGGGACTTGGCATGAATGGCATACAGAGGAAATGGCAAGCAGGTGGGGGCCTCCATGACTTGCTTTGGTGCCACTGGGTGGTTGAACTGGCGCCTCTGCAGGCAGAACTAGGTTGTAAAGGTGGCCCTTGTCTCCAGATACTCTCCAGGTAGGAGAGAGTTTCATAGTGGGCATACTATGAGTTGTAAATTGACTGTTGTCTCTAGAGGCAATCTCCTGGTGGAAGAGATTTCTGCTCTGGAGCTTCTAAGCACATGATTAGATAGCTTGCCCTGTAGGGAGTGTTTGATGAAGGGAAGGTAAAGGGTCATAATTGCATTTATAAAGAGCTAAGTAGGAAGTAGGGAACAGGGGAAAAGGAGGAAAGAGAAAAGAAGAAAAATAATTTTTAAAACATTAATTCTCTTTTAGAAAAATGGGGATACTCGGTTACAATCGCTTAGCATCCTAATCCTACTAATTTCTTACTATGTTCCCTCATAGCCCAGAGTGATATTTGCATTTTCTGTAATACCAGATCACCTTAAAACCTGCCAATAATACTTTGAGTATTTTGCATCGGTTTTCCTATCTTCCTTTTCATATCCATTTACATTGTGGCATTTTACATTGCCAGCAGTGTATGAAAGTTTCAGTTACTCCATTTCCTATCCAATACTTGGTATGATAAATCTTTTCCATTTTTGCCATTTTGGTAGGTCTGTGGATTAACTTGTGATTTTAATTTGCATTTTTCTGATGATGATTAATGATGTTGCACACTTTTTCATGTGCTTAGTGAACATTTGTATATCTTCTTTTGTGAAGTGTCTCTCCAAATCTTTTGACCATTTTAAATTGCTTATTACGAGAATTCTGTATAAAGTTGGTACAGAAGTCTATTGTCACTGATACGGTTTGTCTGTGTCCCCACACAAATCTCATCTTGAATTGTAGTTCCCATAATCCCTACATGTCATGGGAGGGACCCAGTGGGAGGTAATTGAATCATGGGGGTGCTTACCCTCATGCTTTTCTTATGACAGTGAGTTCTCACAAGATCTGATGGTTTTATAAGGTGCTTTTCCCCAACCTTCGCTCATACTTCTCCTTCCTGCCACCATTTGAAGGACATGTTTGCTTCCCCTTCCACTGTGATTGTGAGTTTCCTGAGGCCTTGCCAGCCCTGTGGAACTGTGAGTCAACTAAACCTCTTTCCTTTATAAATTACCCAGTCTCAGGCAGCTCTTTATAGCAGTGTGAGAACAGATTAGTATATTACATTGGTACTGCAGAGAGTGGGGTGCTTCTATAAAGATACCAAAAAATGTGGAAGTAAGTTTGGAACTGGGTAACAGGCTGAGGTTGGAACAGTTTGGAGGGCTCAGAAGATGATAGGAAAATGAGGAAAAGTTTGGAACTTCCTAGAGACTTATTGAATGACTTTGACCAAAATGCTGATAGTGATATGGACAATGAAGTCCAGGCTGAGGTGGTCTTGGAGATGAGGAACTTTTTGGCAACCAAAATAAAGGTGATTCTTGCTATGCTTTAGCAAAGAGACTGGTAGCATTTTACCCCTGCCCTAGAGATCTGTGGAACTTTGAACCTGAGAGAGATGATTTAGTGTATCTGGTGGAAGAAATTTCTAAGTGGCAAAGCGTTCAAGAGGAAGCAGAGCATAAAAGTTTGGAAACTTTGCAACCTGACGATACAATAGAAAAGAAAAATGCATTTTCTGGGGAGAAATTCAAGCCAGCTTTAGAAATTTGTATAAGCAATAAGGAGCCGAATGCTAATCAGCAAGATAATGGGGAAAATGTCTCCAGGGCATGTTAGAGACCTTCATGGCAGCCCCTCCCATCACAGGCCCATCATAGGCCCAGAGGCCTAGGAGGGAGAAATGGTTTCATGGGCTAGGCCCAGGGCCCCTCCTGCTCTATACAGCCTCAGGATGTGATGCCCTGAGTTTCAGCTGCTTCAGCTCCAGCTGTGGCTAAAGGATGCCAAGTTACAGCTCAGGGTGTTGCTTCAGAGGGTGCAAGCCCCAGCCCTTGGTGGCTTACATGTGGTATTGGGCCTGGGGTGCACAGAAGTCAAGAGTTGAGGTTTGGGAACCTCCACCTAGATTTCAGAGGATGTATGGAAACCCCTGGCTGTCCAGGCAGAAGTATGCTGCAGGGATGGGGCTCTCATGGGGAACTTCTGCTAGGGCAGGGCAGAAGGGAAATGTGGAATTGGAGCCCCCACACAGAGTCCCCACTGAGGCAGTGGGAGCTCCTAGTGGAGCTATGAGAAGAGGACCACCATTCTCCAGACTCCAGAACCCACTGACAGCTTGCACCATGTACCTGGAAAAGCTGAAGACACTCAACGCCAGCTGTGAAAGTAACCAGGAGGGTGCTATACCCTGAAAAGCCACAGGGATGGAGCTGCCCAAGGCTGTGGGAGCCCACCTCTTGCATCGGTGTGATTTGGATGTGAGACATGGAATCAAATGAGATCATTTTGGAACTTTCAGGTTTAATGACTGCTCTGTTGGATTTTGGACTTGCATGAGTCCTGTAGTCCCTTTGTTTTGGCCTACTTATCCCATTTGGAACAGGTGTATTTACCCAATGCCTATACCCATTAGTTACTAGGAAGTAACTAACTTGTTTTTTATTTTACAGGATCATCGGTGAAAGGGACTTGCCTTGTCTCAGATGTGACTTTGGATTTGAACTTTTGAGTTAATGCTGGAATGCCTTAAGACTTTGGAGGACTGTTGGAAGGGCATGATTGTTTTTGAGCTGTGAAGACTTGAGATTTGGGAGGGGCCAGGGCAGAATGGTATGGTTTGGCTGTGTCCCCACCCAAATCTCATCTTGAATTGTAGTTCCCATACTGCCCACGTGTCTTGGGAGGGACTGGGTGGGAGGTAATTGAATTATGGAGGCAGTTACCCTTATGCTGTTCTCATGATAGTGAGTGAGTTCTCACAGGATCTGATGGTTTTAGAAGGGGATTTCCCCCCACTTTGCTCATACTTCTTCCTACACCCATGTGAAGAAGGACATGTTTGCTTCCCCTTCTGCCATGCGTGTAAGTTTCCTGAGGCCTCCCCAGCCCTCAGGAACTGTGAATCAATTAAACCTGTTTCCTTTATAAATTACCCAGTCTTGGGCAGTTCTTTACAGCAGCATGAGAACAGACTAATACAGTCACAGATATATATTATGAATGTTTTTTCCAGTCTGTTTATCTTTTTATTTTTCTTTTTTGTTTGTTTTTTTGTTTGTTTTTGTTGTTTTTTTTTTTTATCTTTTTATTTTTCTAAAGTATCTTTCTTTAGAGGAGCAGAAATGTTTAATTTTAATTAAGTCCAATTTTATCTTTTGGGGTTAGTGCTTTTTATGGCCTAAGAAATTATGAAGATATTTTCCTATTGTGTTAGTCCATTCTCACACTGCTAATAAAGACATACGTGAGACTGGGTAATTTATAAGGGAAAGAGGTTTAATTGACTCTCAGTTCTACATGGCTGGGGAGGCCTCATAGTCATAGCGGAATGCAAATCAGGAGCAAAGTCATGTCTTACATGGTGGCAGGCCAGAGCGCATGTGCAGGGGAACTTCTTTTTATAAAACCATCAGATGTTGTGAGAGTTACTTACTTTCAAGAGAAGAGCATGGGAAAGACCCACCCCCATGATTCAATTACCTCCCACTGGGTCCCTCCCATGACATGTGGAAATTATGGGAGCTACAATTTAACATGAGATTTGGCTGCGGACACAGCCAAACCATTTCACCTATATTTTCTTCCAAAAGCTTTAAGGTTTTAGCCTGTATGTCTAGGTCTACGATACTTTATTTTTCTTTTCCTTTTTTTTTTTTTTTGAGATGGAGTCTCGCTCTGTTGCCCAGGCTGGAGTACATTGGCCGATCTCAGCTCACTGCAAGCTCCGCCTCCCGGGTTTATGCCATTCTCCTGCCTCAGCCTCCCGAGTAGCTGGGACTACAGGCACCTGCCACCACACCCGGCTAGTTTTTTTGGGGGTTTTTTTGTATTTTTTAGTAGAGACGGGGTTTCATCGTGTTAGCCAGGAGGGTCTCGATCTCCTGACCTCATGTGATCCACTTGTCTCGGCCTCCCAAAGTGCTGGGATTATAGGCTTGAGCCACCGTGCCCGGCTGATACTTTATTTCTTTATATTTTTGAGATAGAGTCTTGCTCTGGCATCCAGGCTGAAGTGTAGGGTTGTGATTATAGCTCTCTGCAGTCTCAAACTATTGGGCTCAAGTGATCCTTCCACCTAAGCCTTTTAAGTAGCTAGTACTACAGGTGCATGACACCACACCTGGGTAATTTTTAACTTTTTTGTAGGGATGGGATCTCACTGTATTGGCCAGCCTGGTCTTGAACTCCTGGCCTGAAGTGATCCTCCTGTCTTGGACTCCCAAAGTTTTGGGTTTATAGGCGTTAGCCATGGCACCCAGGCTATGATACATTTTGAATTAATTTTTATGTATGGTGTGAAGTAAAGGTCAAGGTTTATTTTTAGTTTGCAGAAAACAACGTTTATTTCCCCACTGAATTACCTCAGTACCTTTGTTGGAAATAAATTGACCATGCTTTTACATGTAAGTCTATTTCTAGACTCTTTGGTTCCACTGAACGATGTAACATAATGGTAATTCCACACTGATTTGATAACTGTGTTTTACACATCAGACAGTATAAGTTGTCTCACTTTGTTCTTCTCTTTGTTTTGGCTATTCTAGGACTTTTACATTTCTGTATAATTTTAGAATAAGCTGGTCAATTTTGAGAAAAAACCATGTTGAGATTTTTATTTGAATTACATTGAATGTATATATCAATTTAGCAAGAACGGATAGTATAACAATATTGAGTATATCTCCATTTATTTAGGTCTTTATTTTTTACATGCAATGTTTTCTAGTTTTCAGTATAAAAGTCTTGCATATCTTTTGTTGAAATACTTCATAAGTATTTTGTACTTTCTGAAGTCATTGTAAATGGCACTGCTTTTTATAGTTTTAATATTAAATGCTGTGTTTAATAATTGTTCCTGGTACATAGAAACATAATTGATTTTTGTATATTGACTTTCTATCCCATGACCTTAGTAAATTTGCTTATAAGTTCCATTAGTTTTTTGGTTGTTTTTTTTTTTTTTACAGGTTCTTGGGATTTTCTACATATTCTCTCTCTTGTTTTCTGCACATAAACACAGTTTCATTTTTTGCTTTTTTTTTTTTTTTTTCGAGACTGAGTCTTGCTCTGTCAACCAGGATAGAGGAGAGTGAATGGCGCGATCTTGGCTTACTGTAATATCCACCTCCTGGGTTCAAGCAATTCTTCTGCCTCAGCCTCCTAAGTAGCTGGGATTACAGGCATCTGCCACCACACATAGCTAATTTTTGTATTTTTAGTAGAAATAGGGTTTCACCATGTTGGCCAGGCTGGTCTCGGACTCCTGACCTCATGTGATCCACCTACCTTGGCCTCCCAAACTGCTGGGATTACAGGCGTGAGCCACCACACTCAGCCTATTTCTTGCTTTACAATCATTACTCCATGGATTGCTTTTTCTTGCTTTATCCCACTGATGTAAACTTAAAAAGCAGAAAAGCAGTTATAAAGAATATGTCTCATATGTGTATATATATTCCTATATATATAGTCCTATATATATATAGTCCTATATATATATTCCTATATATAGTCCTATATATATTCTTATATATATTTTCCTATATATATTCATATATATGTTTTCCTTTTTTCCATATACATATATTCCTTTTTTCCTGTGTGTGTGTGTATATATATATATTCCTTTTTCCCTTTCATATAGGTGTATTTTGGCCTCTGAAAACTTGAGTCTTCTCTGAAGTATTATATGTTCCTCATCTTCATTCTCCAGAATTAGAGACATACCTCTTTCCCATTCTTCTAGTTTCTATAAGGAGGGTTTTTCTTTTAACATTTCTAGCTAGTTGGATAGGTGGGTGGAATTACTTGACTTGTGAGTTGGCTTAGAAACTGGGCATGTGTATCATAGCCCCTTCCCCCACTTAGAAGCAGGGCAGCCTGCAGAAAATGTGTGTTTGAGTGCCCTGAGCCCTGTGGTAAGTTCAGTGTTACAGGCTCTGTCCCTGTAGGAAGAGGCTGTGGTAGTTCAGTTCTTTTTGGAATAGGTAGGTATATCTGATTACTTTGGGGTTCATTTAGTAGAGTCTATAGGCTGTCATCCTAAGTAGCATACTGTAACTTAACATTTTACAGCTCAGATCATATACTGACTGGCATTTGTTCTAATCCTTGTTTTATGCCTCAATTTGTTTAGAACTCAGATGAAAAAGAGGGGTGGCTTTATTGGAACAAGACTCTCAAAGTCAGTACTTCCCTATTGTATTGCCCAGTATTGCCTAAGGCACCATCCTCTGTTTATCTAAAGACTTTTTCTCAATCATGGATGTACCTTAGGATAATTTGAGGGGCTTTAAAAACATACAAAGGCCCAAGGCCCTAGCCTCTCCCCAGTAAATTAAATCAAAATGTAGGGGTTAGGACCAGACATACTATTTTTAAAAAAGTGTCTAGATTCTAATGAACAGGAAGATCTGAGAACCACCCATCTAACCCATTTAAACTATTCTGCAAGGCCTCTGTCTCTACTTTAGATCCTTGTATAGTTTCTGGGTCACCCTAATTTCCAACACTAGGACATATGAAATACTGCCTTTTTATAGTTAAGTAGAACATCCCTTTTCTTTTTATCTGATAATAAAGTCCACCACATTTCTATAGGTAAAGCTATAATCTACATCTTCAGGACTGATAAGTATAATTTAGCATCTGGGAGAATTAAAGCCACAGAGGGAATGTTAATACAGAAAGGTCATGATATTTCTGGATCAACCTGTCTTAGACCTGGATGAAAATCAGTGTTTATCATCCAGAAGAGAAAAATACCCTAATTGTTGATGGGCCTAACTGACAAAACACAATAGAGGGAGTAAAAACTGCTCAACTTGTATCACGTTTGACAGCTGAACACAGAAGCTATTCCAAAGTGGGCCTTAATGGAAATTACAGAAAGCTGTCAAGGACAAAGAGACAAATGCCACATGCTAATGTCCAAAGACACATGCCCAAGTCCCACTGTGAGGCTCTACCAAGTGCTACTCTAATCCCTGAATTCCCTCCTACTTCGTTCTCAAAGTTCCTGCACAAACATGCCAGTTGTTAGCATTTAACAAGGCCCCAAATTAAGAATCAACTGAGAAGTAAGACAAAAGATAAGAAATCTGGAAACCAAAATATCATCTCATTCCTGGAGAAGCCAATAATGGAAAATGTGACTCAGATCTCTTGGCAAAGGGGCTTCCATATTCTGAACCTCAGAAACAGGCAGACTTACCCACCCAGTCATCAAAGGCTTCAGACCACCCTGGCTTCACCCACAGAGCAGAATCTTTATCACTAAAGTCATGGCGTGGTCAGGAGTGATTCAGAACATGAGCTCTGCAAGTTAGAGAAGAAGAGGAGAGGAAGTGACTGGTTGGCACATGATGCTCTCTCTAAACCAATGAATCGGATTGTTACTGGTTGGCACATGATGCTCTCTCTAAACCAATGAATCAGATTGTTACTTCTTCTGCTCCAGGATAGAGTTAGTGGGAGATGGGGAGAAGCAGGAGTCTTGCGGTAATGGAGCTCTTTAGGAGAAAAATCTGGAACCTCTTAATGGTAAGAAAAAAAGTGAAAGTCACACAGTGTTTAAAAAACAAAATATTGGTTGGGTGCGGTGGCTCATGCCTGTAATCTCGGCGCTTGGGGAGGCCGACGTGGGCAGATCACCTGAGGTCAGGAGTTCAAGACCAGCCTGGCCAACATGGCGAAACTCCGTCTCTACTAAAAATATAAAAATTAGCCGGGCGTGGTGGTGGGCGCCTGTAATCCCAGCTACTCGGGAGGCTGAGATAGGAGAATCGTTTGAATCCAGGAGGCAGAGGTTGCAGTGAGCCAAGATCGTGCTACTGCACTCCAGTCTGGGTGACAGAGTGAGACTCTATCTCAAAACAACAACAACAACAACAAAAAAAAAACAGAAAAACAAAACAAAACAAAAAATTAATTCCAACAGAAATAATTTTAAAATTTAAGAAAAATAAAATTTAAGTGATGGAAATAAAGGCTAAAATTAGTCATTATATATACCTAAAGAGGGGAAAAAATGGATAAAATTCCAATAAAATGACTTAAAATAAAAGATAACAGTAGATAAGCTATAAAAATAAAATATAAAATTGAAATTTAGGTAGTTAGGTAAAAGAGAACAGAGGGAAAAAATGCTGGAATCAAACTTGGAATGATTATATAACCACAACAGCAAATGGAAAATTCTAAATTCCCAGGAAGAATTTGATTGGCCTTCTCTGGTTTGGCTGCATGTCCTTGGTCCAATTAGCTGTGGCCAGTGGGGTAGGGCCACAATGTACAATGTGACTGATAGGTTCCGTCTACAGTGGGCAAAGTAGAAGTTACATGCAGGGCAGACACTACAAAAAGGTAAATATGACAGAATGATAAAGTAGTACAGAAATAGCATGGCCTTTAGAGCACAGTTCTGATATTCGTCAAGTTGCTTAACATCTCTAAGCCTCAATTTCTTCACCTGCAAATAGAAACATTATAACCTGACTTACAGTGTTAGTAGGTATATTAAACAAGAAAATATGTATAAAGTAAATGACACAGCTGCTCTGGGAATGTGCTGTCTTCTTCTTATTTTTTTCTTTTTAGACAGAGTCTCGCTCTGTTGCCCAGGCTGGAGTGCAGTAGCATGATCTCAGCTCACTGCAACCTCCACCTCCCGGGTTCAAGCAATTCTCTGCCTCAGCCTCCCAAGTAGCTGGGATTACAGGCGTGTGCCACCATGCCCAGCTAATTTTTGTATTTTTAGTAGAGACGGGGTTTCACCATCTTGAACTCCTGACCTCGTGATCCACCCGCCTTGGCCTCCCAAAGTGCTGGGATTACAGGCATAAGCCACCGCACCTGGCCTGGTGCTCTCTTCTTATGGAAGCGAACATAACAAATACTTCCTTCAGGTGGAGTGGGAGATGAAAAGCAGCTCCTAAAAGGAGCACTTCAGGCCTGAATCACTCCAAGTCCAAAGGATCCCAGGGTTCCTTGGTCCCACAGCAATCCCAGAAGTTGGAACAACTGTTGCTTGCACACCACCATGGCTGGTTAATTTTTAACTTTTTTGTAGGGATGGGATCTCACAATATTGCCCAGCCTGGTTTCAAAGTCCTGGCCTCCCAAGGAGCCTTAACATCCCAGATATTTTATTCCTAGACCCCTGCCCTTGGCTTACCTCTGAAGCAGAGAGGAATCTTTAGGTCAAAGGCCCAGTAATTCAGCATCTTAAAACACTAGTGCTTCTTTCTACTAGACCCACTTCACCGTACTTGTCCTCAATCAGTCCCCTGCCTCTATGCTCTGACATCTCTTTAATGGTCCTGCTTCTGCCCTCTGCAACTCACCTTGATTTAATATTTGTCCCCGTTAGCTCATCTCTTGTTGTTTCTCATATAAATAGGTTTTTATCCCCGCTTCCTGCTCTTCGTGCTTTCACCTTCGTCAAGTAGGATCACACTCTCCCCAATCAGCCCCTTGAGCTGAACCCTGGTGTTGCTCATCGGTCAGATCTGTAGCTAGCCCTGCTCAGTGCCGTAGGGAGGGATTTGAACAAAATCCAGTTATACACTGGGGCCAGGCATGGTCTCATAAAGACAGACACTGCATGACTCTACTGGGACCCAATCTATTTGTCTCTATAGTAAAACGAGAAAGGAGAATTGGAGAAGGGGGTGCAAAGGTGAGGGATTGCATACCAATTTGAAGCTAAGCAGTGCCCATACTGATGGTCAAACACATCTGGCAACATATGTAGAGTTGGAAAATGTGCCCGTCAAGAGCCTATTTGGCCTGTAATCCCAGCACTTTGGGAGGCCAAGGTGGGCGGATCACCTGAGGTCAGGAGACCAGCCTGGCCAACATGGTGAAACTGCATCTCCACTAAAAATACAAAAAATTAGCCAGGTGTGGTGGTGGGCACCTGTAATCCCAGTTACTCGGGAGGCTGAGGCAGGAGAATCGTTTGAACCCAGGAGGCGGAGGTTGCAATGAGCCAAGACTGTGCCATTGCACTCCAGCCTGGGTGACAAGATCGAAACTCCATCTCAAAAAAAAAAAAAAAAAAAAAAAAAAGCCTATTTGTTTGAGGGACAGGAACCTCAGAAGAAAATATATCCTCAAGGAAGGGGAAGCCAGACAGACAAGCTTTATGGGAGAATAGCTAATGGTTATTCATATTAGAACTGTGATACATTCATGTCCCTACTTCTTTACCCTTTACCATGCAATGCTGAAAAACCCTCCCACTCTGATGCTGGGCCCAGCCTGTGAGATGGTAGCAGGCTGGATGTAAACAGGGACTTGAGTAAACTTTTTGACCTTTCCACCTGTGCTTTTGTTAGCTCTGCCTTCGCTTTGAGACCATGCCCAGGCTAGCCTGCTGGAGGGAGAATGTGGAGCAGAACTGATTCACCCCAGCCAACCTCCAGACCTGTGCAGCTCCAACCAACGCCAGCTATCCCCCAGTCCTGTGAATGAGGCCTGAAGAGCTACCCAGACTACATCACCAACTGCAGACTTGTGAGCTCAGTAAATATGTATTATGTTAAGTCACTGATTTGGGGGTGGCTTTTTACACAGCATTATGTGCCAATACATAATTGAAACAGTAGCACAATCTTATGAGAGAAACAGTAGCACAATCTTATTAAGGTATGGTGATATCTACCAACCGTATTCATTTTCTGGTCTAGCTTCTATCTGGACTCATACTTGAAACCTATATTAAGGATGTTTTTAAGGCAGAACCAATAGAATTATTGGTTATTAGTCTGGGGGAAATAGCAGAGGATAAGCAAACTTGCTTTGGGATCCCATCTCCAGGAAGCAATGCAGGCAGCAGGAGGGGCGTTCTGCACTTTCCAACAGAATATGGTGTTGCTTTGGTGTGTCAAAGTCTCCATTGCCTCAGGTGCAATGCCTGTGGGCACCAGTCCATGCCCAACAGAAGGGAGAGGAGGCCAGTAGCAGAGGCAATGCCAGAAGAAGTGACGTGCAAGGGTATAATGGAATTAGGAGTAGTAGAGCCGGGTGAAGGGAAGACAGTGGCTACTGCCATGTTGCAACTGGCCCAATTTTTCCCTGAGCATGTGTGAGACACTAACTGGGTGCAGACTCTGTAGAGACAACATCCTGCCCTACAGCTGAGGCCAGAAGCCAGGGAAGAAGCACTGTACATACAAACACTTTCATTTACAGTCACTGCCAGGTCATGATCCTTGTATCTCCTCCTTGGCAGGTATCTGTCAACAGACACAAGTCTCATTTCAATTCCATGTCAGTAATCCGATGTAAATTGCTGAACCTTTTTGTTGTTTTTATCATTAGTTTAATCTATAGCTCCCAATAAACTTCACTTACTATTTATTAACCAAACAAGACAGCTCAGCATATCATGAGCATTGAGAATAGTCCCGCATTTCTCATGCCCCTTGGTAAATTTCTAATGTGACATCTAGAGAATGAATGCTGATGGAGGGTGGAAAAAGGCTGCTTTGTGAATATACATGAACAAACACATAGTGGGATGTAGTATAGCAGAAAGGCAAAGACCATGGGCATGAGAGGGAGACTGGGTTAGAATCCTAGCTCTGCCACTTGATTAACTGTATGACTGTGGACGTTACTCAGTGTTATGGCATTGCCGTTCCCTTATCTGAAAAACGGGCATAAGATCTGCCTCAGAGGATTGTTAATGAGAATTAAATGGGTTTATTCAGGCAAAATGTTTGGAAGAGCACCTAGCACATAATAAGCCTACAAGAGTTAGGTATTATTATTATCATCATTATTTGGTTAAGACACTGAATGTACAACTGTTCTGGAGAAGTGGGGTGTGTGTGTGTGTGTGTGTGTGTGTGTGTGTGTGTGTGTGTGTATAGCTGGCTGGAGGGAAAGTATATTGTCGTGAATTTACTGATGTACCATGGAATCAGAAGACCGAGAAACCTGGCTTAAGTTACCTGATTTAGGTGATCAGTCTGGCTTCTGGGCATTTGTTACAAAGTCAATGGACAGCAGTGCATTTCCAAGTGACGTGGGTGAACACTTAAGTGTGCAGTGAGGTACAGCAGACAATCTGATTTCAAACTCTGCCTCTGCCACAACAGGGATGCCTCTTTTCATAGCACTTCACAGATACTGTGATTTTTAGAAAGGTTTGTAAAATCTTTGAAGGTTTGTGATAACCCTATTTTTATCTGCGTTATTTTTCCAACGGCACGTGCTTTCTGTCTGTCACACTTTGGTAATTCTTACAATGTATTAAACTTTTTCATTACCATATAGGTTATGGTAATCTGTGATCAGTGATCTTTGATGTTACTATTCTGTTTTGGGGTGCCACTAACCATGCTTATATAAGATGGTGAACTTGACTGATCAATGTTGTGTGTGTTTTGACTGCTCCACTGCCTGGCCATCCCCCGCTCAGGCTTCCCCATTTCCTGAGATACAACAATATTGAAATTAGGCCAATTAGTAACCCTACAATGGCCTCTAAATGTTCAAGTGAAAGAAGAGTCACAGGTCTCTCACTTTAAATCAGAAGCTAGAAATGATTAAGCTTAGTGAGGAAGGCTTTTTGAAAGCCAGGGTCGGTTGAAAGCCCTCTTGCATCAGTTAGCTAAGTCGTGAATGCAAAGGAAAAGTCCTTGAAGGAAATTAAAAGTGCTGCTCCAGTGAATACACGAATGATAAGAAAGCGAAGCAGATTTCTTGCTGATATGAAGAAAGTTTGAGTCGTCTGATGAACAACCAGCTGCATTACCTGAAGCCAAAGCCTAACCCAGAGTTGAGAGCGGTGAGAAAGCTGCGTAAGAAAAGTCTGAGGCTAGTAAGAAAAGGGGTGGGTTCATGAGGTTTAAGAAGCCACTCCCATAACATAAACGTGCAAGGTGAAGCAGCAGGTGCTGATGGAGAAGTAAGTTACCTAGAAGATCTAGCTAAGATTATTGATGAAGTTGGATACAATAAACAACAGGTTTTCAATGTAGGCTACAGCCTTACATTGGAAGATGTCATCTGGGACTTTCCTAGTTAGAGAAGTCAATCTCTGGCTTCAAAGCTTCTAAGGATGGATTAACTTACCTGTTAGGCATTAATACAGCTTAAGTTGAAGCCAATGCGCACTGACCATTCCAAAAATTTTAGGGTCCTTAAGAATGATGCTAAATCTGCTCTGCTTGTGCTCTATAAATGGAACAAAGTCTGGATGACAGTATATCTGTGTATAGCATGGCTTTCTAAATATTTTAAGCCTACTGTTGAGATCTCCTGTTCAGAGAAAAAGATTCCTTTCACAATATTTCTGCTAACAATGCACCTCGTCATCCAGGAGCTCTGATAGAGATATGCAAGGAGATGAATGTTGTTTTCACACCTACTAAAATAACATCCATTCTTCAGCCCACAGATTAAGAAGTAATTTCTATTTTCAAGTCTATTACTCAAGAAATACATCTTGTAAGGCTACAGCTACCATAGATAGTGATTCTGTTGATGGATCTGGGCAAAGTAAAGTGAAAATCTTCTGGAAAGGACTCAGTATTCTAGTACCTTTAAGAACATTTGTGATTCATGGGACGAAGTCAAAATAACAACATTAACAGGAGTTTAGAAGAAGTGGATTTCAACCCTCTTGGATGACTTTGAAGGGTTTAAGACTTCGGTGGAGAAAGTAATTGCAGATGTGGTGGAAATAACAG
Source organism: Macaca mulatta (assembly GCF_049350105.2). Lineage (NCBI taxonomy): Eukaryota > Metazoa > Chordata > Mammalia > Primates > Cercopithecidae > Macaca > Macaca mulatta. The sequence goes on from NC_133412.1 coordinate 73,106,904, forward strand.
GTGAACTAGAAGTGGAGACTGAAGATGTGACTGAATTCCTGCAACCTCATAAAAAAGCTTGAACAGATGAGGAATTGCTTCTTACAGATGAACAGAGAAAGTGATTTCTTGAGATAGAATCTACTCTTGGTGAAGATGCTGTGAACATTATTGTAATGGCAACAAAGGATTTAGAATATTATGTACACTTAATCGATAAAGCAGTGGTAGGATGAGAGGACTGACTCAAATTTTGTAAGAAGTTGTATGTAAAATGCTGTCAACATTGCATGTGACAGAGAAATCCTTTGTGAAAGGAAGAGTCAACCCATACAGCAAACTTCAGTGTTGTCTTATTTTAAGAAATTGCCAGACACTCCAACCTTCAGCAACCCCACCCTGATCAGTCAGTGGCCATCAATATCAAGACCTTCCAGCAGCACAAATATTACCACTTGCTGAGGGGTCAGATAATCATTAGCATTTTTTAGTAGTAAAGTATTTTTAAATTAAGGTGTGTATTTTGGTTTTTTAAGACATATGCTTCTACACATTTAATAGACTACAGCATAGTGTAAACACAACTCTTCTTCTTTTTAAGTTCCAGGGTACATGTGCAGGATGTGCAAGTTTGTTACATAGGTAATGTGTGCCACTATGATTTGCTGCACCTATCAACCCATCACCTAGGTATTAAGCACGACACACATTAGCTATTTTTCCTGATGCTCTCCCTCCTCCCCTCCCCCAGCAACAGGCCCCAGTATGTGTTGTTCGCCTCCTTGTGTCTATGTGTAAACACAACTTTTCTATACACTGGGAAACCCCCAAAATTTGTGTGACTTGTTTTACTGCAATATTTGCTTTATTGCAGTAAGTAGCCTGGAACAGAACCTGCAATATCTCTGAGGTGTGCCTGTATGTGGTCGTTTGATCCTAGGTAAGTCAGTCAATGAGCCTCCTTCTTTTCAAATGGGAAATAATACCTGCCCCTTCCCATAATAGGATTGTAGACTCCAGTGGGCCAAAGCATGTGACAAGTGGGTACTGTAGGCAAGGCCAGGCACTGGTTCACTGAGCCTAAGAGGATGTTATTGGGGACTCAACCAACTCTTGACCATACTACTTCCTGAGCATCCATAACACAACTTGCTCAAAAAACCTATCCAAAATGTGGCAGCAGCAGAAGCTTGATTTGGGGTCTTCCATAAATAAACTTGAAGGTAGGCAGAAGGGCTTTCCATCCCCCAACTGGAAGAAGGATGAGTGTCATGTTTGAATCAGGTGGAAAGTGAAGGCTCCCATCAGGAGGCATCATCTAAGCATCCGCGCTGTGACACTTTGGTTGGCCATGGGGTGTCAGTTTGCAGCTGGAAGACTTAAAAATCAACAATTCAACTTAAAAATAACCAAGGCCTTTTGCCAACACAGTGTGTCATGTTTATTGGGCTATTCACAGGTAAGCTTAAAATACAATGAAGAAAAAAGACCAGATGTCATCAGGAATGTCGAGAAACAAAATATTTAGCATTTCTTAGTTTCAAATGTTACCATTTCATTGCAGCTGAGGAATACAGGCCATTCATTGACATAACTGCAATGGGTGAGACTTATTTTTAGTAACAGGAAGCATATACGTTTAACCAATGACTTTTAGCACAAGAAGCAAAAAAGAAAACAATATTTTCATGTAGCAAAGACAAGAAAATCATTTATACAAACTAAAGTGATACAAAATACATTATAAAGAGAACACACATACAAAAGTCATTAAGTTGGTCAAATAGCAAAGGATGTCACAGAACACCACACTGAGAGCACATTGGTGTGAATTCATTTCAGTTATGAAAGTATGTCCAGAGTGTGTTACACATTTACTGAGGTAAAGGCACGATCACTTCAACATAATTAATGGGGAAGAATCCGGATTCCCCGTGTATCATTCCTTCATACCAGTTTTCATCTATTTGATTGGTTAATGTAATGATGTCCCCTTCTTTAAATCCTAATTCTCCTTGGTTTTCTGGCTCAAAGTCATAGAGACCACGACAGCAGGGCTGGTCCATGGGAATGTTAGAACCTGTCCGCATGATATGGAGACAAAAAGTACAAGTTAACATGATAGATTATCCATGGGAAATTGGAAATGTGGAAAAACTTAGACCCTTAACAGCAGGTCCTGCTTCCTTCCCACAACAAGGCCAGCTCCACCCAGCTCACGGGTGCTGTTTGTGGTCTCTGGCTGCCTCAGCTCTCCCAGTTGCCTGCGCTGACCCCATAAGCCCAGTGTCTGTCTTTTCAATACTCCCAGGCAGAGAAGTCATGCCCAGCCCATCTCCCAAAAGCAGTCACTCAGCTCCAACTGAAGTCCTAAGGGAGGGACAGAGGAATCACAAGGCCCACCTCCTTCTCTCTGGGAGCTTACAGTTTCTTTGTGGGGATTGGAAAATACATGAGAAACTTTTATTAATCTGTTTTTGAGACAGAGTGTTGCTCTGTCGCCCAGGTTGGAGTGCAATGGTGTGATCCTGGCTTACTGTAACCTCTGGCTCCCAGGTTCAAGCAATTCTTGTGCCTTAGCCTCCCAAGCAGCTGGGACTACAGGTGTGCTCCACCACGCCTGGCTAATTTTTATATTTTTAGTACAGGTGGGGTTTCACCATATTGGACAGGCTGGTCTCGAACTCCTGGCCTTAAGTGATCTGCTCACCTCGACCTCCCAAAGTATTGGGATTACAGGCGTGATCCACTGTGCATGGCCAAAATACTTTTAGAGAACAAATATGAAGTGTATATCACTCATGGTTCAGGAGCTCTGGGGAGAGGGTAGCAGGGAAGACCTTGGTGGTCAGCAAGATCTTCCTAGTGCATGGGCAGGATGAGGGCTGGGAGGAGAGAAACCAGGACAAGAAAGGCAAGAATATTTACAGACAAGAATATTTACTGACGTCTATTCCCAGAATAACATCAAAAACAATTTTTTTCAAAACAAAAGCATGCTAATTGTAAAGAAAAAATACATGTATGCAAAATGGAGAAAGAAAAATCAAAGCTGTAACCCATTACCCCAGAGATAACTGGGCTAGCTTTCAGATTCCAGATGTCTTCATGATTACATTTGTGCATATATTTACATATAGTTGTTTTCATAAAAGATTCTTCTTGTACCCACTAGAGTGAATATATTCCAATTTTACTTTTAGTTACTGACTAGCTGTCAACTCTAACAATGTAACATTTCTTCAACTAGTCTCCTGTTGTTGGACATTTATGGTTCTTCCTTCTTTTCCTTCCTTCTCTTCTTTTCATCTCTTCTTTTCCTTCCTTCCTTCCTTCCTTCCTTCCTTCCTTCCTTCTTTCCTTCCTTCTCCCTCCCTGTTTTTCTCGACTTCTCTTCCTTTTGCTTCATTTCTTTCTGTTGTCTCTTTTATTCCCCCTTGGCTTTTATAGACAATTCTTTGGGGGAAAAAAAAAAAAAAAAGCTTACACATAAATATCCACAAATGTGCACAACTAGTTCCTGAGGATAAATTCCAAGAAAAGGATTTCATGGTCATAGAACATGAATTTGTTCTAAAATATCTGACATTTAGTGTCAATTTATTTTTCTATTAGGGTTGGTGCAAAAGCAATCACAGTTTTTGCCATTACTTTCCATGGCAAAACCCATAATTACTTTTGCACCGACCTGATATCACTATTTTTCTTAAAATGTTTAGAAGTCCCTTTATACTACACATATTTACCCTTTATCTGTCATTTCTGGTACAAACATTATTCCCAACTTATCATCTCTTCTTTTTTTTTTTTTTTCTCATTTTGTTTTTGAAGTTTGTGCTGGCGGTAGGGCAGAGAAGGGTTTCTGTTTTGTTGTGGCATGAATGCACAAATTTAAGAGTATAAACAGTCAAACCGATCACACTTTCTATGCATGGTTTATTCTCCACAGTTCTATATAAATACTCAACTAAATTTTATTCTAGTATTTTTATTTATTTATTTTTCATGTCAGAACTTTTACTTTTATAATCCGTTTGGATTTTGGCAAAAAGAGGTAAATATCTATTATATTTAATAATGCTTATGCAGTTATACCAACATAATTAAATAATCCATATTTTCTCCAGTGATTTCAAGTATTGCCTTTATCTTTATCACATATTTAATTATCATGGGACTTAGATCTATTTTTGGATTTTCTATTTTGTCCCACTGACTCATTTTGGTAACAGTACCATATCGTTTTAAATACTGTAGCTTTATAATAAATGTTAATAGGCCAGGTGTGGTAGCTCAACACCTGTAATCCCAGCACTTTGGGAGGCCAAGGTGGGCAGTTCACTTGAGGCCAGGAGTTTGAGACCAGCCTGGCCAACATGGTGAAACCCCATCTCTAAAAATATAAAAGTTAGTCAGGTGTGGTCGCACATGTCTGTAATCCCAGCTACTCAGGAGGCTGAGGCGGGAGGATCGCTTGAACCTGGGAGGTGGAGGTTGCAGTGAGCCAAGATCACACCACTACACTCCAGCCTGGGTGACAGAGTGAGACTCCATTTCAAAAATAAAAATAAATAAATAAATAAAATGTTAATAACTAGTAAAACCAGTTCATAGTCATTACTCTTCTATTTCAATATTTCCTTGCTATTCTCATGAATTCATTTAACTAGGTATATTTTAGTATTAATGTGACACGTTTCTCTCACAAAAATCTCACTTCAGTTTTGACTGGTTCATATTTTTTTTCTTTGAGTATTAATAAGATTAATCTTAGGAGTTTTTTTTCTTAATAAATGACTTTTGCCATCCTATTTGATGATTTCCATTTTTATTTCCTTTTTCTGTTATAAGACATTTTCCTCCCTCTAGACTTCAAGTGAGAATTGAAGCAAGTTCTGCCAGAAATTATGTTCTTTCCCCACCGAAGGTATGGGGTATTTCTATGGCTGTCCAAATGAGATGCCCCTTTGTCCTGGGGAGAGGTAGAGAGGTGACAGCATTGTGGGAGGAGGAAGAGAAGGATTGGGGCAGTGGAGATTCCTGGTGTGAGAAGGATTATAATACGTTTGTTTAGACAGCTTGAAATTCACAGAGTAGCGCCTGTTTCTCTAAGGAACAGGGCACTCTAAGGAGCCTTCATCAGCGAAGTTCCACAGGTTGTACCAAGGTGGCTTCCTGTTGCCTTCCTGTGGCAGTGGTTCTCAACTTGGTGGCACACTAAACAGCCCACTGCCCAGGTTGAACCCCAAACCAATGAAATCAGAAGCTCCGGCATCAGTATTGTTTGTTTCTCAGGTCCTTCCAATGTCCAGGGGAGGTTGACAACTACCAGTGAAATGATCCTCCCCCCTCCTTCCCCCAGGGAAGCGTTAAAGGTTAAAGAGACTCAGCTGGCGAGGAAAGGGAAGCGGGTAATGGTAGGGGAGCTCTTCTTCCTCTTCAGGGAGGCAGCTCCTGTCCCGGGTGATGACTTTGAAACTCTGGACCCACCTGCAATATAACCTCTACGATCTACATGATGTTTCTCGCCTCTGGATGGCTCCTTCCATGACAGACCCCACCCCTCCCTAAGTCTGTGTATTCCTCTTGTCATAATGATGAAAGCTAGGGGGTAGAAGGCTGTGAATATCGGGGTTTAGTTCACTATTTTGAATTTGAACAGAACAACATTCAACGATTTCAAACAAAGCACAGGGGAATAGAGGGCTTACAATACAGAACTTTTCATTTTCCTTGGGTCATGGAGTACATATATGGGTGGATAGGCGGGGGCTGAGCACTGAAAAGGGCAACCTGAGCCGTGAGTCAAAGTCTACTTTATTAATGTATACTGTTTTAATGTGGATTATAAAAATAATTCTTATTCTTTTAGCATTTCTCCCACTACTAGTTTTTAACAGTCAGGTACTAGTTTTTAACAGAGTCAGGTACTAGCTTTTACCAGTCAGGTGCCAAACCACATGGTAGTCTTGGGAAACATTTCCTTGAACACAGAATGTTAATGCTAGAATGGAATCTGGCAGTCCTCCATGAGTCCTCCCCTTTTCAAATAGAAGCCATCAATGCCTCTGAGAAGTCACAATGGCCTGGCCCCAGGGCTACTGGCTGAGCCAGAAACAGGAGGGCTCCAGACCCCAGGCCATCACCTACCTTGCTCCATGTCACCTCCTACATGATACTACTAAGGGTTGCCAAGACATTTCATAGGCTGATACACTGACTACAGGGCTAATGATTGATTGATTGATTGATAGATAGATACATTTATATATTTCCCTCCTATTTACTCTATAAGCCACCTGTAATGACCAAAATGCTTAGTGGCAGGCATACACTTGTCCAAGTGTATGTACCACCTCCATGTGTAAACCAGGCCACCACCTCCATGTGTAAACCTGTTCTTGCTGCACACACACACAGAACAAATCATGGAAAAGCTGCATTACTCACTTCTCATGTCATTCATTCTTGGCAAGGAACCACTGCCACATTGCCCACTTTGATATTCTGAGAGCTGGAAAGAGACCAGCACTCCTATCACACTCCATCAGCACCTAAACCCAAGACAGGGCATCTCTCCAGAGACCACTGAGTAGAAAGACCCTGTTCGAGAGCCCCCTGACTCACGCAGTGCAAGTGCACCTGGCCCACCAGCCACCACTGGGCTGCCTAAAACACTAAGAGCAATTGGCACTTGCTAAGTAGGCACTTGGTAAATCCACCCCAACCAGAGCTCAGACTGGCTGCCCTGAATTACACAATGCAGCCAGATGATATTCTGAAGTATCAATGCCTTTTTCATTCTGGGTCATTTCTGTTGCTTGGGGCCCTCAACCCAAGGAGCTGGGGCTTGCCTCTTTTACTTGAGGAGGAGGGTAGAACCCAGACATGAACAAAGCAGTCAATGTTTAGCTTTTAAGTTCCCAAATAAAGCCATTGTGACACATTGTGAAAGCCAAGGCTTTTAGGCTTTCATGCTAGAGCCAGGTAGGCTTTTATAAGATTTAAGAGCGAGAGCAATAGAGAGAGAGAGGGAGAGAGAGAGAGAAACTCCTGGGTTCCAAGGAACTAGAGTTTGAAGAACTCAGAGCCTAGCATTTTGATTACAAGCCATGGAGAAGGAGGAGCTGTTTCCTGCCATCCAGAGAAGAGATACAAGCTCTTCCTGGAGGCAAGGAAGTAGGGAAGGGGCCTGGAGTAAGAAGAGGATGAGCAAGAAAATTGAAATGCTCCTTGGATGCCACCCTGGGGAAGGGGGTCTTAGACTCCACTTTCCACAGAAATTCTGGGAGAAGGCAGCTATCAAAGTTCTCTGGACTAACACGGGGGCTGCAGCCCAGTGGAAACCATGTGGTGTCACTAAGTAGAGATGGGGCCTGAAGGCTGGTGGCTCCCTGTGAACTGTGAACAAATTCCCTCAAGTTCCCAGCAGGAATGCTGAGGGGTCACTGAGGCCAGAGGCAGCCTGGGGGCAGTGACACAGGGTTCCAAATGCAGAGATTCAGCAACCCAGAGAAGAAGGCCTGGGCCACAGATGTCAGCAGGTCCTGACCCAGGCCCAAGGCCTCCTGTGACGAGTCACCTCAGCTGTGGAAGCGAGCTTCCCTACCTGACACCATGACGTTCTGTAAACTCCCCACACATCCAGGCAACATCTTAGGACTGGATCAGTGGGAGGAGAGAACCTTCAAGAAAAACCAACAGCCCTGATAGGGAGTTTCTACTCTGAATTGACTGTTTAAATCCGGAATCGCCTAAGTCATAAATGGATAGTCTATGCTTTCTATTGGAAGAGACTGAGCTACCTTGAAATGGCAAGGTTGTGCTTTTTTCCACCATTAGAAGAAATGGAAAAAAGATTTTAAAACTTTTTTTTTTTTGGTCAACAGCAGAAATGGAAAAAAGATTAAGTTGTTTCCGCCATTGGTCTACATAGAGGCTTGCAAGCAAGTTCAGTTCAGCTAAAGAGAAATTAAGTTGCTGCCCGCCTGAGTGACAGTGTGTGAATTTTCCCTTGACACAAAAGTCACCACGGATGGAGCCCCAGAGTCCAGGCAGAATGGGCTGGATTTCCTCAATGGAGGCTTTCCAACTCTGTTAGATATGAGCCTCTCCAAGAGAGCTGAATGCCTGGTTTCCCACCATCAGAAGCCAGCACCTCAGCTGAAAACATCTCGTAAGAAAAGACTGGTCCTAACCAGTGTCCCATCTTTGTTGACAACCCCCTCCCGTTTTTCCCCTGTGGTCCTGCAACTGGCAGTTCCTCATCTACCTCCACCTCCTTGCTCTCTCGCATTCAGTAGCTGGCACCTGGAATCACTGGGCATAGTTGCACAGGAGCTCCCAGCTGGCTGCTGTGGATCTGGGTGCCCTTGAACAGGCGGCTGAAACCCCTGACTCTGGGCCGTCCAGTGAGACGGCTTCAGCCAGGGTTGCCCTCCCCAAGTGGCCCTGTGTTTATTTTCTCTTACTCCTGAGACCTGACTTCAACCAAACGTGACAGCCAAGGTGGGAAAACACAGTCTTCCTTGTTAAAGTATTGAAACAAAGATTATTTTAACAGAGAAAAGGGAGTGTCCCTGTTAAATATTTATTATTCAAGCTGTGTTCCACACCATTAGGAAAGAGAGAGAGAGAGAGAGACCCTACCCCAAGAGTTTAAGATGGCTGGTCAGTAAGTACTGTATCAGTAACACAGTAGGAGGTAGGAAAACCACGTTCCCCCTGAAATAAACTGAACTTCCCTCTTGGCATTAATATGGTTCAGTCCCTCTTATTTTAACAGCAGGAAAATTATTTGCAGTTCCCCTCCCCCAACTCCACTAATTTTATATATATATATATATGTATACACACACACACACATATATATACACACACACATATATATATATACACATATATATATTTTGGCTAAAGTCTCTGCTGCTGCAAAGGGTTACTTGCATATGCAGAAATGCTGAGCACATTTTATTAAGGTAGAGGCAGTCCAGTCTACAATTCCTCAGCCCCACTCAGCTACAGGGATGAAATAATAACTCCCAGGTGTTAGTGTTTACCATGTGCCAGGACAATATTCTAAGTGCCTCAGAGATATTAGTGGATTTATGGATTTAATTCCCAGAGAAATTCTATGAGTAGGTACCACTATTTCCCCCAATATGAGGGATGGAGAAATTGAGGCATACAAATTTAACACAATTAAGCCACAGCACTGAGACTTGACCGCAGGCCAGGTCGAGAGTCCGTGTTCTTGATCGCTATGCCATATACCGCTCTGAAAATGGTTAGTTTGTGGTTTTATCCCTACTCCTTTTCTTCCTGTTTTCCTTTTTTTTTTGAGACTGTCTTGCTCTGTCCCTCAAGCTGCAGTACAGTGCCCTGCTATCGGCCTGCAGCCTTGACCTCCTGGGCTCAAGCAATCCTTCCGCCTTAGCCTCCTAAGTACCTGGGACTACAGGCACCATCATGCCTGGATAATTTTGGTATTTTCTATAGAGGTGGGGTCTCACTATGTTGCCTAGGCTGGTCTCAAACTCCAGGGCTTAAGTGATCCTCCTGCTTTGGCCTCCTGCTTTGGCCTGGAATTACAGGCATGAGCTACCATGCCCGGCCTTCTCCCACACCATTTCTGAGCCAACTCCAGCCAATGGGGTGGCCCATCAGCTGGGCTTGGAATGAGCCTTTGGGTCCTCAGTTTGGCATACCTCAGGATGCTCCCAGGCCTTAGAAGGATCTCTAAGAGCATTATCTACCTAAATCCTACCCAGATCCCCAGGAAGCTCTGTCCATGTCCCACCTAGCCTTGCCTGGCACACCTGAAAGATAACTTCCGGGCACTTAGTCTCTATCCCGTCTTCTTCAGCCTGAGTTCCAGCTTCAAAGTGAGCAGCTCAGGCTTCAGTTAAAAATAGTGCCCACTCCAGGTGGTGAATTAGACCCCAGAGTAGAGATGGCATCAGAAGGGACTGGCATGTCTGCAGCCTGGCCTTCTCATCTTCTCTCTCTCTCCCATATGCCAGGATCTGGAAGCCTGTTCTCCAGGGCTCCATCTCTAACCCTGACTTTAAGGGAGGTGAAGGTGGAAGGACTGGTCAGTGGTGAAAGGGGCGTCCTTTTCTCTGTTGCACTAAAAATCACATTTCTTTTGTGGAACTTGGGTTCTTTTCAGACCACCGAAGGAGCCCACTGTGCTCACTCCTTTGCTGGCCTTGACTGTGGGGACTTCGTGATCTGGAAGCATTCAGTCAGAGCATCCCCACTGAAAGGCAAACTATGACCCACCCCTACAGCTATTTTGAGGGGCAAAGGGGATGGAGAGAGAAGTAATTCACACAATGTTGTCAACATAAGTTGCTGTTGGGGTACAAGGTATGGAGTCTCCCAGAAGCTACTGACCTGAGAAGGGCTCTTTGTCTTTTAGTAAATCCCCCAGACTGTTGTGTCTTTTGAGTGTTTTTGTTCCTGCTTTTTATAGTTTTTCTCTTGCCTCCCTTGTAGTCTGGCTGCGACCTGTCACTTTTTTCTGCCGTCAATGGCCTTCCCGAAGCAGTCCCTTGGGCCTTCCTAATCTGCTGGTTCCAGTCTGCTGTAGGCTGGGAAATCAGATAACCGATTATATAACATTAACAGTGCTGCATTGTGGGCTCTTACTCTGTACCGAGTCCCTTGCCCAGTACCCCTAATTCACAAGATCCAATTTAATCCTTAGAATAATCCTGTGAGGTACTAATGAGAATCCGCATTCGTTAGATGACGAAATTGAGACCCAAAGGTATGAACTGAGACAGGATTCGGGCTTCCCTCTGACTCCAAAGCCCACTTTGCAGTAAGGCAGGTAACACCCCTTTGGGCTGGGTGGGCTCATATTCTGCTCACTTTCTGGCCTGAAGTCAGGAAATCCAAACGTGTTCCCTTATTACTTACACCAGTTGTAGAGCAGCTGAGGAACAGACAGGAAGGTGGGGGGAGTCCACACCCCAGTCAGGAATGGGACCCCAAGGATCCTGGAAGCTTCGGTTCCAGAACCCAGGTGACCTTGAGGTTTGACTGTACCTGCGCCATCCGACTAGAGAGTTCATCTCCTACCATGGTGGGGTAGAAACCTGATTTGGAACTTTCAGGTTTATTTCTGGTTCCAATTCATTTTCAAACTCTCACCGAGTGTTTGAAAGCATGGAGCCAGGAGCATGGAGCCAGGCACCATGCTCAATCTGTGAGATACCATCTCCTCTGAGTTCAAACAAGCATATCTGATTCAAACTCCCTTCAAAAAGTTTCTCTTTTCCCATTTATAATCTCAAATTGTTATGGCAGAATTCATTTGAAGCACATACTTTCTCGCTATCTAACCCAGACACAACACTGGTGTCCAATGCTGATAGATACCACCGACACTATCTAATTCAACATCTCTAACATATTGTTTTTCTCCATGGGTAAGAGCGCACTGGACAGAAGCTTCAGATCTCTGCATCTTTGCTGTGGATTAGGTCATCTTTGGGTCCTGATTTCCTTATCTGGAAATTTTAAGTGTTGGTCTATGATGGTTAAGTTGTACATTACCAAGTAAAATCTAGTAAAAGTCTATGAACTGTCTTTCTAGAAATAACAGCCCTGTATTTATCCACAGGAGATGTGATTTATTGAAATTACTTGTCAATGGAACTCAAGCTTAACCATTAAAATCTGTAAAAATAAGCATGTGTGCTTTATGTTAAGCTTAATGCCAATCTTCCTCAATTTACTCGAGTTATATTAGATGGGTTTAATTAATAAAGTTGTGCCCTCCTCCACCTTACAAAACCATGACTTGTCTACTGAGATGACGTTTGCAGATAAATATCAAAACCTGCGGCCCATTTATTTATCAAAATAAACTTTCTGGCAGGTGACCCCTCTATTGCAACCAGATCCAATGTGTGTGGTTTGTTTTTGTTGCTGTTGTTGTTGTTTGTATTATTATTATTATTATTTTGCCACTCTGAGTTCTGGAAAACGAAAATGCAAACAGCAGCCTTCATTAGAGTTGGCTTTCTGGCCACTGGCATAGTGATCAGCTTGCAGATGATACCTTGTCTGGCCTGCTCCTTGCTTTTTCACAATGTGGATTAGTTGCCAACATCTAAAAGTCAGGAGATGTCACATAAACATAGGGTTTCTGGTTAATCTTGAAAAATCAGAAAGGCTAGCTATGATGGGCCCACATTCTCAGGCAAGGCACTTGTCGTAGACTATTGGCCATCCCCTTCAGAAAGAACAAGTGTTTTCTAGTTGTTGAAGGACACACCTCTCTCTGTCATGATCCTGACTTGGAAGCTTAGAGTCAGCCATTTATCACCAGCCTTGCACTACCTTCTTACACTTTTCCTATGTCTCTCATTCCTATAATCTGGCATTCAAGTTTGCACTTGCAGCCACATCCACTGGACAACTCTAAGGGGTGTCATTCATATGGGTTCAGAGTCCCCTGGATGGTGCAACACCATTGTTGCCTGGTTTGTAATCCCAGGAAACAACTGACTTCTACTGTATTTTTTAAAACAAGTACATAAATTAATATTTAGATGATGGTATTTTACATTTTAGCTTACAGATCAAATGTATCATTATAAAGTATATGTTAAGATTTTAAAATATGCAGCATCGGAGATCATTTCAGCAAAGTCAAAATTCCCACAACTAAGTCGGAATTTATGTCTTATGGCTTTTCAAAACTCTTTTTACAGGCTATTTAGAATAATTGCAGAAAATCATTCCCTGCAGTGAGGAAAACTTCCCTCTCTAAATCTCCCTTCAGACTGGAAAATAACAGAGAGACTCTTCCTGTTCACCTCACCAATGGCTACTGATCAGCAATAATAATCATATTTCAACTTTAACTTTTAAAATATTTTTTAAAATATAGAAAATATTAAATGTTCAACCTATCCACGTTTCAAATTATTAAGAATGCTAAGTACTCACAAAAGATAACTACTGCAGCCACAGAATTTAGAGCTAGAAAGTACCTTGGAATGTATTAAGTCCAATCACTTCCTCTAGGAACAAGTTCAAATCGGTCTAGAGGTGCTAAGAAACTCACCCCAACTGATACAACTAAGAAGTTCCAGAATCTGAACTACAACATGGGACTCCTGTTTCCTTATTTTTTTCTCTCTTGCCAATAACTCTGACTCTGAAGCACTACTGATAATACCTAGAAATGGATCTGGGGGGAAGGCTGTTAGTGGGGAAGGGGAATAGAAGAAAAGAGGTGGAAGGAAAGAAATGTAAGAAACAACCTGCTGACCGAACAATCACCATTGTCACTGCTCTGTGAAATTTTAATTTCCTCTACGGAAATGTAGGTTAAAAAAATTGCATATATTTCTATTTGTAAAGTGTTCATCTTCTTCAATTTTCAAACTTCATATTTCACTTTTGAATAAATATTTATTTTCTAATGTAATCCTAGACATTTTGTGCCAATGAGGGGAATGACTTAGGCTCTAGAAATTACTTCCAAGCTGCCTTAGAAGTGTCAAGAAATTTATAAAAGTCTCTTTTATACCTAAAGAGAGTTAGAATGTCTTAATACAAGCCATTTGGGAAATTTATTTCACCTCACTCTGATGTGCCTGTAGCACACATTTGGAATGCATATTTGTTAACTAATTTCAGTCTCCTATATGTTTAAAGCAGGTCCCAGTTTGGGGCATATTAACCCTTAGTTGTGATTACACAAAGTGGTACCCCTTTTAAGAGTTTCGGCAAGAAGAAAAAAAAAAACTTCATAAAAAATGAGTTGATAAAATACACTTTGTCCTTAGTCTTTAAATATATAATTCAGGAGGTGACAACCTGGGACCCAATAAAAATTCCTCACGGGCGGGGAAGATACTTGAGCCTGGGTCACAAGTTCCTACACTATTTTCTTCAAAATCAGTGGTTTTCTGGGAGCTACACAGGCACACGTTTCAGCTCAAGGATGTTTCTTGGCCTCCTTTTCTCTTTGGGGACAGAGGGGCAGCTTACACTGATGAAACAGCATGACCCTACACTCGTGGGCTTGAACAGGCAGTCGTTTCTCCCAGCCAGAACCTAGAGTTGGATTTTGTCTGCAATCTGTCATTTCAAGATGTGATTCTCCCCCTTCTCCATTTTGGCTCACTTTACTCATTCTCTTAACTACCTAGCAATGATATTATCAAAGATTCCATCTCAGTCCCACGATGCATTCTGCTTAATTGACTTATGTTCTCTCATCTCTCTCTTTTTTTCTTTAGAAAGAAGAAATGATGAAGAAAATGTTCTTGGAATTCATTTCTGGCAGTCTCATGAGCTTTGCTTTCATTTGTTAGAGAAATGCTTGACATTTTTCCTTTACTTTATAAACACTATGTGCAAATCATTCAGAATCCTAATGGAAAGTAATTTCCCATTAATGCAGGCTATAAATGTCATTTTCTTTTGAAACTGTGCCTCAAAAACAAACAGTACAGGACCCCCTTTACACTCACAAATTCCACCCACAAATCAAGGAAGCCCAGTGCTAGGTGTGTGAGATGGGGACTTGAAGCTACCACCGAGGGAAACTTAGAAGAGGCAGCCTGGGACAGGCACAGGCAAAAGACACACAGTGGCACACAGTAGTTTGCTGCAGTGGAGCATATGGGACACTGAGCCTTCTTAAAAGCCAGCTTCTGCACATCTGTGATCTCTGTCTGAACATCGCCCTTCTAGGAACTTAATCAGTCTAGGGACCCAGCTACTGGCCAAGAAAGAGGGGACAAAGTACTGACATGCGCGACCTCAGTGAGGAAGCCAAAGACCTCACTGTCTTCTGTTTTTCCCTTCCAAGTCAGATGCATTCAGCGGGCTCCCTTTGCAACCACTTGCTGACCACAGATTCCCCATAATCATGAATCTTGGAAATAAATCATTCCCAATGCTCCTGGCCGTTTCATAACATTCCCTAGTATTCTTTCTTAATGACATAACATGAAATATCTATAAGGTAAAATGCCCAGCTCTGCTACTTCCTGGCTCTCTGATCTTGAGAAGATCTCACTTAACCTCTCAGAGCCTCTACTTACTCATCTGTAAAATGGGGAATAAAAATAGTACTAGAGATGTATACAAAGTATTTATACAATATCTAACCCATAGTAAGTAGTCAATAAGTGTAGTTGCTATTATCACTATCTTATTATTTACTACTTTTTTTAATTTTCACTTCCTTGGAGTACTGTTATGAGGATGAAATGAGTTATGTCTATGTCTACACAGCACCAAATACTAACTCCTGGCATACTGTTGGCACTCAAATGCTAGGTCCCTATGACCTTAAGGGATACTTTAATTCAAATACCTTTTCATTTTTATAAGGCTTAACACACTCTACACTGCCAGTCTGTGAGCTCAATCAAAGGAAAGTTGAGCTCTCTCTTTGGTGGCAAATGAGAGAATGGTGTCTTGGGAGCTTGACCTGAGGTCCTATCTCTAAGAACTACTCGGCTGCAAGCTGGAAAGGTAGAGACAATGGGGCAAGGACTGAGCCCTGGGGTTCTGGGTTCTCCTTTCCTACCGGCATTGAAGGAGGGAAGCTGAGGTTGAACTCACTGTGAAAAGTTTTAGTTAATTTGCTTATACCTAGCTGCTGCTGCTGCTTTTTTTTTTTTTAGACAGAGTTTCACTCTTGTTGCCCAGGCTGGAGTGCAAGGGTGCGATCTCGGCTCACCGCAACCTCACCACAACCTCTGCCTCCCGGGTTTCAAGGAATTCTCCTGCCTCAGCCTCCCAAATAGCTGGGATCACAGGCGTGCACCACCGTGCCTGACTAATTTTGTATTTTTAGTAGAGATGGGGTTTCTCCATGTTGGTCAAGCTGGCCTCAAACTCCCGAACTCAGGTGGTCCACCCGCCTTGGCCTCCCAAAGTGCTGGGATTACAAGCATCAGCCACCACAACAGGCTGAAACCCAGTGACCGTTAGATTATGGCAAAACATTTGAAAAACTTTTTGCCTATAATAACTCTGGAAGCAGACCACATACCAGCAGCGCTAAAGAAAGAAGGTGAATAAAATCAGAAGGCTGGATGTTAGCTAAACCTTGGTATGTGTAGCAAGTTATTATAAGAAAGACAAAAGTTGCCCAGTCTGCAAGCAAAGATAAAAGAAAGAGCAGAGGTTGGTTCCTAATGCATTAGAAAAGCAAACTTCTGTACCCCAAAGAAAACAAGATAAGCAGATTGCTCTTCCGAATCATTCTCAGAGACCTCCCTAAACCAAAGGAACTCAGTTGTGTGGCAAAGATGCAATGAAAGGTGTCACCTTCCTACTCAAATCTGCTGTTTCAGGTGGTCTCAAGGTAGCCTCTGTAAGTTAAGAAAGTGAAGCATGGGTGAGACAAGGAAGGAAAGAAAGAAACGTTTTAAGAGCTATATCTAAGAAAGAACCTTGAATGTATTTACAGGCACATGGAACTGCCTGGAAGTATATAGATCAGAAGATCACTATGTTTTTTAAGAAATCAAGTTGTGGACAGTGTGGTGACTCACCTGTAATTCCAGCAGTTTGGGAGGCTGAGGCAGGTGGATCACTCAAGGTCAGGAGTTCAAGACCAGCCTGGCCAACATGGTGAAGCCCCATCTCTACTAAAAATACAAAAATTGGCCAGGTGTGGTGGTGCATGCCTATAATACCAGCTACTTGGGAGGCTGAGGCACAGGAATTGCTTGAACCTGGGAAGCAGAGGTTGCAGTGAGCCAAGATCCCACCGCTGCACTCCAGCCTGGGCAACAGAGCAAGACTATCTCAAAAAAAAAAAAAAAAGAAAAGAAAAGAAAAGAAAAGAAATCAAGTTGTGATAAGAAGTGTAAACCTAACCTGAAGACATCTGTATCTACTAAACTGTAAGGAACCCACAAGGTCCCTGAGCAGCAATAAGCACAGATGTCAAAGAAGGCAGCCCTCCAAAGCCCACTTACAATGTGGTCTTGGAAGACACATTTCTCAGAAAGCAAATCTAGGAGCTCACAGAATAAAAGACAAAAGCATCTCCCTGATCCAAAATCCAGAGAGCAGAACCAGGGTCTAATCAAGACACTTTCTTTACTGCCAGGGTAGGGGTCCTTGAAATTTCTGTCCAGCAGGAGTCCATCATTGTTATGGACTGGTGTATGCAGTGTAGTTCTATTTGCTATGGCCTGAATGTGTGTGTTCCCCCAAAATTCATCTGTTGAAATGTAATCTCCAATGCAATAGTATTAAGAGCTGGGACCTTTAGGAATTGATTAGGTAATGAGAATTAGTGACTTGGGGGTGATTAGGTCATGAGTAGAATTAGTGCCCTTATAAAAGGGACCTGAGGGAGCTCATTTGCTCCTTCTGCCATGTGAGGACATAGCTAGAAGATATCATCTATGAGGAATGGGCCTCCACCAGGCACCAGTTCTGCTGGCACCTTGATTTTAGACATCTCAGCCTCCAGACTGTAAGTAAAAGCTACCCACTCTAAGGTATTTTGTTACAGCAGCCCAAACAAAGATGCCATTACAACTGGATAGCAGCTGCCTAGCTAGAGGTTGTACTTCCCAAGTTGCTTTGCTACTAGGTGTGGCTGTTTGAGCGCTCATCCCTGGAATGTCTGTGTCATTTCCACCTGTGGGTATAAGAGGAAATATCTAGCCTAAATGTTTGTTCCTTCTCCCCTTCCTGCTGGCTTGAGTGGCAATAACTAGGAAGCCATATGATGAAGATGGCAGAGCTGCCATCAGCCTAGACCCCTGAGAGACTTTATGCATTAGAACCACCTATCTTCTTGGAATATTCTCCCTGGACTGTGGCAGGAGTGAGGAAATTCTATTTTACTGCATTTCGGTTTTGTGGGTTTCTTTGTTGTTTTTTTTTGGAAACAGAAACTAGTGTTAGCATAATACAATACAAAAAGTCTTTTGGACCAATAACAAGCAGCAAGAGAAACCTGAATGGACCAATAACAAGCAGCAAGACTGAAATGGTAATTTAAAAATTACCAAAAAAAAAAAAAAAGAATGTCCAGGACGAGAAGGATTCACAGCTGAATTCTATCAGACATTCAAAGAAGAGTTAGTGCCAATCCTATTGACACTATTCCACAAGATACAGAAAGAAGGAATCCTCTCTAAATCATTCTAGGAAGCCAGTATCACCCTAATACCAAAACCAGGAAAGGACATAGGAAAAAAAAAAGAAAACTACAGACCAATATCCCAGATGAACACAGATGCAAAAATCCTTAACAAAATACTAGCTAAATGAATCCAACAGCATATCCAAAAGATAATCCACCACAATCAAGTGGGTTTTATACTAGTGATGCAGGGATGGTTTAACATATGCAAGTCAATAAATGTGATACACCATATAAACAGAATTAAAAACAAAAAGTACATGATCATCTCAATGACACTGAAAAAGCATTCGCAAAATCCAGCATCCCTTCATGATTAAAAACCCTCAGCAAAATAGGCATACAAGGGACATCCTTAATATAATAAAAACCATCTATGACAAACCCACAGTCAACATAATACTGAATGGAGAGAAGTTGAAAGCATTTCCTCTGAGAACTGGAACAAGACAAGGATGCCCACTCTCACCACTTCTGTTCGACATAGTACTGGAAGTCCTAGCCAGAGCAATCAGACAAGAGAAAGAAATAAAGGGCATCCAAATCAGTATAGAGGAAGTCAAACTGTCACTGTTTGCTGATGATATAACTGTATACCTAGAAAACCCTAGAACCCAAAAGACTCCTCCAAAAAGCTCCTAGAACTGATAAATGAATTCAGCAAAGTTTCAGGATACAAAATTAATGTATATAAATCAGTAGCTCTGCTATATAACAACAGAGACCAAGCTGAGAATCAAATCAAGAACTCAACCCTTTTTATAATAACTGTAAAACAAAAACAAAAACTTAGGAATATACCTAACCAAAAAGGTAAAAGACCTCTACAAGGAAAACTACAAAACACTGCTGAAAGAAATCATAGATGTCACAAACAAATGGAAACACACCCCATGCTCATGGATGGGCAGAATCAATATTGTGAAGATAACCTTACTGCCAAAAGCAGTCTACAAATTCACTGCAATTCCCATCATCAAAATACTGTCATCATTCTTCACAGAACTAGAAAAAACAATCTTAAAATTCATGTGAAATCATAAAAGAGCCTGCATAGCCAAAGCAAGATTAACCAAAAAGAATAAATCTGGAGGCATCACATTACCTGATTTCAAACTACCCTATAAGACCACAGTCACCAAAACAACATGGTACTGTTATAAAAATAGGCACATAGATCAGTGGAACAGAATAGAGTACCCAGAAATAAACCCAAATACTTACAGCCAACTCATCTTCGACAACGCAAACAAATGCGTAAAGTGGGGAAAGGACACCCTATTCAACAAATGGTGCTGGAATAATTGGCAAGCTATGTGTAGGAGAATGAAACTGGATTCTCATCTCTCACCTTATACAAAAATCAACTCAGCATGGATCAAGGACTTAAATCTAAGACCTGAAACTATAAAAATTCTAGAAGATAACATCAGAAAAATCCTTCTAGACATTGACTTAGGCAAAGGCTTCATGACCAAGAACCCAAAAGCAAATGCAACAAAAACAAAGATAAATAGCCGGGACTTAATTAAACTAAAGAGCTTCTGCAGAGCAAAAGGAACAGTAAGAGTGTACAGACAACCCACGGAGTGGGAGAAAATCTTCACGATCTATACATCTGACAAAGGACTAATATCCAGAATCTACAAGACCTGAATAGACAATTCTCAAAAGAAGATATACAAATGGCCAACAAACATGAAAAAAATGCTCAACATCACTAATGATCAGGGAAATGCAAATCAAAACCGCAATGCGATACCAACTTACCCCTGCAAGAATGGCAATAATTAAAAAATCAAAAAATAATAGATGTTGGCGTGGATGGATGAAAAGGGAACATTTCTACACTGCTGGTGAGAATGTAAACTAGTACAACCACTATGGAAAACTGTGTGGAGATTCCTTAAAGAACCAAAGGTAGAACTACCATTTGATCCAGCAATCCCACTACTGGGTATCTACCCAGAGAAAAAGAAGTCATTATACAAAAAAGATAGTCGCACACGTATGTTTATAGCAGCGAAATTCGCAATTGCAAAAATATGGAACCAGCCCAAATGCCCATCAATGAGTGGATAAAAAAACTGTGGGGGGGGGGGGGCGATGTGTGTGTGTGTCATATATTTGCAGCAACCTGGGTGGAATTGGAGACTATTATTCTAAGTGAAGAAACTCAGGAATGGAAAAACAAACATCATGTGTTCTCACCCATAAGCGGGAGCTAAGCTATGAGGATGCAAAGGCATACGAGTGATACAATGGACTTTGGGGACTTGAGAGAAAGGGTGGGAGGGGGTAAGGGATAAAAGACTACAAATTGGGTTCAGTGTATACTGCTTGGCTGATGGGTGCACTGAAATCTCACAAATTACCACTAAAGAGCTTACTCATGCAACCAAATACCACCTGTTCCTCAAAAACCTATGGAAAAAAATTAAAATATCAAAAAAATAAAGAAAGGAAAGGGGGAGTGCTTAACATGGAAAGTTGAATCTCTCCCCCAACTACAGAAATATACAGGGTGAAAAAATAAGTAAATAAGAAGAGATAGAAAATTGTTATGGCACCAATGAATTCTACCTTGAAAATATATCTGCTTCATTAAAATCTTAAAAAACAAACAACAAAAAATAGTCTTCAGAGAATTGTAGCTGAGTATCATCTTGATACATTTTTTATAAAATCAATTTTATTAACCTTCACTGAAACATTACATCAAAAAATGTAAACTGAAAACTAGTACCACATGCTATAAAGAGACTGTAACCATGAAAATAATTATGGAATAATATAATGGAAAATAGACAATTTTATTACATCCAAAAGGTACATTCTCTAGTCTGTAAATGACTTTTAACCGGAGGCCTCTCCTCTCTGTTAAAATTGAGCATTAAAAATACTCCAGCACAAAACTGTAGCTTATCTTCTTGAAATTGGAATGAATAAAAGAGAATTGAAAACAAGAATATTTTCTCATCATGTGATTTCAGATTGTTTGCCTGTATCCATTCAGCACCTAAAGCCATCTTGGGGAAGAGCAAAGATGCAACCAGTGAGATAAGTGGCACTGAATGTCTTAAGGGAAATTTCCATTAATATGGCACGATGAAGTACAAGACTGCAGCCTTCCTTTCATGTATCAAATCCCTATCACTTATAAAATAGGACTTTTTAAGGTTGCAAATAATGTTGGAAAATGAGACTAAATACTGCTGGTAGACCAGAAATTATGAGGAACACAAGAATGTCTGGAAGACGGAAAGCAGCAGATGGAGGAAATGAGGCTCAACATGGCTCCCAAAGCGGAATGCCATGACAGTGAAGTCTAAGGGCGCCCAAAGCTCAGTGTTAGTGGATCCTAAAAACTGGCTGGCTTTCTGAGAAAAGAGCAGCCAGGTGAGTCCATTCATCCTGGGTTTGTACCAGTGCCGGGAGCCCTGGCAACTGCCTTCAGGAAGGGGTACTGACTGAGTGTGGGCACCTGAAACAGAAAGTCAGGGCAGCACTGAAAACCAGAAACCAGTCCACTGCACTCAACAGAACATCCCTTATTCCCCCTTAACCACAGGAGGCAACCTCATAAGCACTCTCAAATAAAAAATTGTGCACAGAGCCAAGAATCATCAACGTATGAGAAACAACTTCATAAAGTAGACCCTAGATCCCAGCAAATACTCAAGGAGATAAGAATTAAGAGGAGATTTTTTAAAAAGTATAATTAAGGGCCAGGTGTGGTGGCTCACGCCTATAATCCCAGCACTTTGGGAGGCCGAGGTGGGTGGATCACGACGTCAGGAGTTCACGACCAGCCTGGTCAACATGGTGAAACCCCGTCTCTACTAAAAATACAAAAATTAGCCAGGTGTGGTGATGGGCACCTGTAATCCCAGTTACTCAGGAGGCTGAGGCAGGAGAATCACTTGAACCTGGGAGGTGGAGGTTGCAGTGAGCCAAGATCGCACCATTGCACTCCAGCCTGGGTGACAAGAGCGAAACTCCATTTCAAATAATAATAATAAGAAGAAGAAGTATAATTAATATTCTCATAAGAATATGAAGGGTCTAGTTACTTGTAAAATTTTTTAAAAATGTAAATTTGAACACTTATCATGGTAGGCAGAGCAATAGCCTCCCCCAGAGATGTCTGCTTCCTAATCCTCAGAACCTGTGGATATGTTACCTTACACAGCGAAAGGGAATATGAAGATGTGATAAAGTTACAGATTTTGAGATGGGGAGGTTACCTGGGTTTATGTGGGTAGGTTCAGTATAATCACAACAGTCCTTATAAGGGGGAAGCAGGAGAATCCGAGTTAGAGAAGGAGATCTGACAATGGAGGCAGGGAGATCTGAAGATGTCATGGCACCAGCTGGGAAGCTGGATCAAGGGGCAATGAGGCAAGGAATGCAGGCAGCCTCTAGAAGTCAGGAGAGGCAAGAAAATGGATTTCACCCTGTCTAGAATGCGAACACCTTGATTTTGGGATTTCTGACCTCCAGAACTGTAAAATAGATCATACATTGTGTTATTTTAGACCACACAGTTTGTGGTATTTCATGGCAGCATCAATAGAGAACAATACAATTGGAGTAAGAAATTCAATAGATATGCTAAATAAATAAATGGATCAAGGAATAAAGTAAGAAGGTGAAATGTCCTCAGAGGGCAGAATAGAAAGACAGAAGTACAGAGAGCAAGGAGGAAAAGACGAGGCAAAGGAAGGACCAAAAGTTTCAACCTCTAGTAGTTGCTTACAAGGGCAAAAAGAAAGGGAATAGAGAAGGATATTTAAGGCATTAAAAAAGAAAGAAAGAAAGAAAGAAAACAACAAAAATAAACCCCGCCTATAATCCTAGCACTTTAGAGGTCGAGGTGGAAGGAATTTTGAGCCCAGGAGTTGGAGACCAGCCTGAGCAACATGACAAAACCCCGTATCTTAAAAAAACAAGCAAACAAACAAAAAAAACCACACACGCTTTCCATGTTTTAAAAAATGCAAGTAATCAGACTAAAAGGGTCAATGCAAATGAGGAATAGGGAAGGGAATGTAGCCCACTTCCCATACTTCTGGATACAATTGCCAGGAGAAATAGACAAATCCATAACTATAATCAGAGATTTTAATACCTTCTGCCACAAAATTAATAGGAAAACATAGACTAAAAAATCAGTTAAGAATATGGAAGACTTGAAGAACGCTATTAAATAATTTCACCTAATTGACATTTATAAAACACCCTACCCAGCAAGAATAGAACACACATTCTTCTCCAGTGTACACAGATTATTTACCAAGATGGATCATATTCTGGCCCATCAAGCAAGTCTCAAAAAATTTTAAAGGGTATGATTCATACGAAGTATGTTATTTGATTAAAAAAAAATGGAATCAGGCCGGGCGCGGTGGCTCAAGCCTGTAATCCCAGCACTTTGGGAGGCCGAGACGGGTGGATCACGAGGTCAGGAGATCGAGACCATCCTGGCTAACACGGTGAAACCCCATCTCTACTAAAAAATACAAAACACTAGCTGGGCGAGGTGGCGGGCACCTGTAGTCCCAGCTACTCAGGAGGCTGAGGCAGGAGAATGGCGTAAACCCAGGAGGCGGAGCTTGCAGTGAGCTGAGATCCGGCCACTGCACTCCAGCCTGGGCGACAGAGCGAGACTCTGTCTCAAAATAAATAAATAAATAAATAAAAATAAATTTAAAAATGGAATCAAATAGAAATCTAAAACCGAAAGAGATCTGAAAAATATCCACATATGTGGAAATGATATATAACACATTTCAAAAGAAACCAAGAGTTAAAGAGGTTATCAAAAGTAAAATTAGAAACAATTGTAAAAACGATGAAAGGGAAAACTCAGCATATCAGAGTGCATGAGATACTGCTCAAGTGGTACTTAAGGGGAAATTGAGAGCACTTAACATATCGGAAAAGGCAAAAGGACTCAATGGCAACAGAGAAAAATCAATGAGACAGAGAGCTGGCTCTTTAAGAAGATTAATAAAACTGATAAATCTATAGCTAAAATGATTAAGAAAAGAAAAAGACAAAAATTACCAATTTCAAAAATGATTGAGAGAAGTAAATCACTACAAATTCTATATATCTTAAAAGGATAATAACGGAATATTATGAACAACTTTATGCAATAAATTTGACAACTTAGATGAAAGGGATAAATTCCTTGAAACACACAAACTTCTAAAGTTCACTCAGGAAGAAACAGATAACCTCAATTGCCTTCTATCTATAAAGATGTTGAATTTATAGTTTAAAGCCTTCATGCAGAAAAAAACAAATAAACAAAAAAAGGAGTAACTTTACAGAGGAAAGCTGACAAACATTGCCTCAGCCAGCTGACCCAGATCAGTATCAGCAGTGATTAATCTTGTTGATAGCGCATATTTTTTTGTTTAACGTTTAGGTTCAGGTGTACATGCACAGGTTTTTTACATGAGTAAACTGTGTGTCATGGGGATTTGGTGTACAGATTATTTTGACACTCAGGTGATCAGCATATTTTTCAATTCTCACCCATTCCCACCTTCCACCCTCAAGCAGTCCCCACTGGCTATTACTCCCTTCTTTGTGTCCATGTGTACTCAATGTTTAGCTCCCACTTACAAGTGAGAACATGCAGTATTTGGTTTTCTGTTCCTGAGTTAGTTCACTTAGGATCACGGTCTCCAGTTCCATCCATGTTGCTGCAAAGGACATGATCTCATTCTTTTTTACGGCTGTGTAGTGTCCCATGGTGTATATGTACGTCTTCTTTATCCAGTCTACCACTGATGGGCATTTAGTTTGATTCCACGCCTTTGCTATTGTGAATAGTGCTGTGTGCTGTGATGAACATACACGTGTATCTGTCTTTATGGTAGAATGATTTATATTCCTTTGGGTATATACGCAGTAAGGGGAACGCCGGGTCAAATGATAGTTCTGCTTTAAGTTGTGCGAGAAATTGCCAAACTTCTTTCCACAGTGGCTGAAGTAATCTACATTCCCACCAGCAGTGTATAAGCTGTCTCGTTTCTCTGCAGCCTTGCCAGCATCTATCATTTTTTGACTTTTTAATACCAGCCATTCTGACTAGTGTGAGATGGTAGGTGATGGGAAGAGAATGGCACTTTACCTCTGTGATCTTCTTCCCAGAAACCCACAACTCCAGTCTAACCATGTAAAGACATCAGACAAATCTCAATTGGGGGACATTCTACAAAATATGTAAACAGTACTCCCCAAAACTGTCAAGTTCATTAAAGACAAAGAGAGTCTTAGAAGCTGCCACAGCAAGAGGGGCCAAAGGAGATGTGATGACCAAATGCAATGTGCTATTCTGGATAGGATCCTAGAACAGAAAAAGCACAGTAGGTAAAAATTAAGGAAACGTGAATGAAGTATGGACTTTAGTTAATATAAATATATGTTCATTATTTATAGTAAATGTACCATACTAATAAAATGTTAACATAGAAGAATGGAGGAGTATATGGGAATGCCCTGTGCTATTGTCACAACTTTTCTGTAAGTCTAAAACTATTCTAAAATTTAAAATTAATTTTAAAAAACTTTCCCACAAAGAGTTTATCCTAGGGAAGAAAGGTGTAATTCACCATATTAACAAACTAAAAAAAAAACAAATGATCATCTCAACAGATACCAAAAAAAGGCATCTGACAAAATTCAAAGACTGTTTCGCATTAAAACTCTCTTCAAACTATTTATGACTAGAAGGGAATTCCCTCAATCTGATTTTTAAAATCTATGAAGGCCAGGCCTAGTGGCTCACGCCTGTAATCCCAACACTTTGGAAGGCCAAGGCAGGCGGATAGTCGGAACCCAGAAGTTCATGAGCAGCTTAGGCAACAGGGAGAATCCTCATCTTTACGAAAGATACAAAAATTAGCCAGGCTTGGTGGTGTGTGCCTGTAGTTCCAGCTACACAGGAGGCTAATGTGGGAGGATCTTTTGAGCCCGGCAGGTTGAGGTTGCAAATAAGCCACGACTGTGCCACTGCACTCCAGCCTGGGCAACGGGGCAAGACGCCGTCTCAAAAAAAAAAAAAAAAAAATTATATGAAAACTCTACAGCTAAAATCATCCTTAATTATGAAGTATTGAATGCTTCTCCCTTAAAATCAGAGACAAAGCGAGGATGTCCACTCTAACCCTTTGTACTCAGCATGTTCTAGCAAGTGAAAAAAGGCAAGAAAAACAAAGGTATGCAGATATCAAGTAAAACTGTCTTCATTTACAGAGGACATGAACATCTATGTAGAAAAACTATGGAATCTATTAAAAAACTACTAGACCTAAGATGTAAATTTAGCACCATGGCAGGATACAAGATCACTATACAAAAATCAATGGAATATTATGAACGCTAGAAACAAAAATTCAGAAATGGAAATT
The DNA here is from genome assembly GCF_049350105.2 of Macaca mulatta. NCBI lineage: Eukaryota > Metazoa > Chordata > Mammalia > Primates > Cercopithecidae > Macaca > Macaca mulatta. The sequence goes on from NC_133412.1 coordinate 73,133,463, forward strand.
TTATTAAAATGCTGTTTACAATTGCATAAAGATATAAAATACTTAGAGATTGATGCAAAAATTTAAAAGACCTGTATATATTCTAAAAATAGTGAAACATTGCTGAGAGAAATTCAAGAAGACCTAAATAAATGGGAAATAAAATAGATTGTGTTCAAGACTGGAACACTCAATATTGTTTTTTGGTTTTTGTTTTTGTTTTTTTGAGACAGAGTCTCGCTCTGTCATCCAGGCTAGAGTGTGGTGGTGCAATCTTGGCTCACCGCAAGCTCCGCCTCCCAGGTTCACCCAATTTTCCTGCCTCAGCCTCCAGAGTAGCTGGGACTACAGGCGCCTGCCACCATGCCTGGCTAATTTTTTGTATTTTTAGTAGAGACGGGGTTTCACCATGTTAGCCAGGATGGTCTCGATCTCCTGATTTTGTGATCCGCCCGCCTCAGCCTCCCAAAGTGCTGGGATTACAGGCGTGAGCCACCGCGCCCAGCCTGGAACACTCAATATTGTTAAGCTATCAATACCTCTTAAATTGATTTACGGATTCACCCAATCCAAATAAAAATCTGGGCAGGATTTTTTTGAAACATTGAAAATTTGATCTCTAAAACTCACATGAAAATGCAAAGTAACTAGAATAGTCAAACGATTTTTAAAATGAAGACCAAAGTTAGAGGACTAACAGAACCTGACCTCAAAACTTACAAAGCTACAGTCATCAAGACAACAACAATTGTATAAGAATAGAAATGCAATGATAGTATACTATGTGATACTGCTGTGAATATTATTTCTGTGCTCACGACATTGTAAACAAGTGTTAGAGGATGGAAAAATGGAAGTTTTGGATGAGGCCCCAGAACTGTTTTTGTTTGTTTGTTTCTTTGTTTTAACTGATGTGCAGAAGACAACTTATGCAGGATTTGGAAACAAACGAAAAGAGAAGAGATGAGGGAAGCCAATTTTGTAACTTTCAATCCCAGCCTACATCTATGGCATTAACAGGTCAGAAGATGGACATTAAAAAGGATTTTTAGAAAAATGTTTGGAGAGAGTGTGGAGGAGGCAGGATGTGTTGTGACCTTTTCATTTCACACCAAATCAAGAGAGAAGGACTTTTAAAAGATTCTTCAGGGAGCTTAAAATACATTCTCTGGGGACTTAAGAACAGAAGGGGTAGATGGGGAAAGAGAAAAAGCCAAAGACAACCTCTTCCCTGACACCAGTGTTCCCACTGCAACAGGCCAGAGCTTGGGGAGGAGTGAAAGCCAAACTTTAAATCAAGATGAAAGCTTTGACTGTGACATGGGTCTTAGCATTTTGACTACTGCACGAGCCTGCACTTACACACTCAAGTGACTGGAGAACTTATGTGAACCAAGAGTGGTCAGAGAAGCCATGGAGACTGCTCACATTTTCATCCAGAAGCAGGCAATTCAAAATAAGAGCAGGGAAAAAGGGGAGGAGGGCATTTTAAGAGTCCCACATGATGGAAGTGATGGTTATACAATGAATATTTATTTAACAATAACAGTGATTATAAGTAAATTGGAAGGGTGAAAGGAGGGAGAAGTCTATGGAAGACCAAGGGTTACAAAGCTAAGCCTTTATCTTCCATATCAGGAAATCAATACATTTATCCAAAACTGAAAAATCAAGAAATTGTAAAAAACAAGCATCATGAAGTTAAGTACCAAATAAATATGTAAAAGAGTTGAAAGTGTTTCCTCTGAGAGCAGAAAATAAGCACTGGGAAAGGAGTTGAAGGGGAAACTACCATTTCTCACGGAAAAGCTTGCACCATGTTTTTTTTAAAAATGTATACACATATATTCTGATAATTTATAGTTTTACTAATGAGAAAATTAATGGGGCCTGCCCATGTTTTCACACAGAGGTAGAGGTAACTACATTTGCATTTGTAAAACCACATACGCATATTACCATTTTCTTTTTAAACTACATATACATATTACTCTGATAATTTTTGTTTTTAAATGGAAAAAAAAACCAAAAACCTTTAAGGATAGCAATAGGGATGGAAGAAAATTCACACTGTGCAGCTTATATGAGCAATGTGTGTTTGAAAGGGCAATTGGACACCCCTAGGCAAAATAAATGAATCTCAACTTAAGTCTCACATTTATACAAAAATTAACACAAACTGGATCACAGACTTAAGAAAAAACATAGGAGAGGCCGGGCATGGTAGCTCAACAACTGTAATCCCAGCACTTTGGGAGGCTGAGGCAGCTAGATCATTTGAGGTCAGGAGTTCGAGACCAGCCCAGCCAACATAGCAAAACCCCATCTCTACTAAAAATACAAAAATTAGCTGGGCATTGTGGTGTGCGCCTGTAGTCCCAGCTACTCGCGAGGCTGAGGCAGGAGAATCGCTTGAACCTGGGAGGCAGAGGTTGCAGTGAGCTGAGATTGCACCACTCTACTCCAGCCTGGGCTACAGAGTGAGACACCGTCTCAAAAAAAAAAAGGAAAGAAAATAGAAGAAAATCTTTAGTATTTAGGGTTAGGCAAAGAATTCCTAGACTTCACACAATCTATAAAAGTAAAAATGAATACACTGGACTTCATAAGAATTAAAAATTTTGATCTGTGAAAGACCCTGTTAAAAGGATAAAAAGATAAGCTACAGAGAGAATATATTTGCAGATCACATATATAGAAAGAACTTGTATTTAGAATAAATCAAGCATTCTCAAGACTCAACAGTCAAAATGTAAACAATCCAATTAGAAAATGGACAAAAGACATTAAGAAACATTTCACCAAAGAGGATACACAGATGGCAAATAAACACATGAAAAGATATTCAACATTATTAATCACTAAGGAAATGCAAATTAAACCCACAATAAGATTCACTACACACCTATCAAAGTGGCTAAAATAAAAAATAGTGACAACACCAAATGCTGGCAGAGATGTGGAGAAACTGGATCACTAATGCATTGCTGGTGGGGATGTGAAACAGTAGCACAACTCTGAAAGATAGTTTGGGAATTTCTTTTCATTTACAAAAAGAAATCCTCATGATAAAGATCTAAATATTAAGAAAAGATTATTCAAAGTAGTAGAAAACTATAGAAAAGTAACTCCAGGGATAAGAAGACTTTTCACAACAGGGCACAAAATGTCATCATGACAGGGCACAAAATGTAAAAGTCGTAAGCAAAACACAGATACATTTGACTACATCAAAATAAAAGCTTCTGTATACTGGAAGAAAAACTAAACAAAGCAAACAACGGCAAAAGCAACAAAGAGACAAGGCACTCCATAAGCAAAGTTTAAAGATAAATGACAAATTGGGAAAAAAATTATTAATATTCCCATATGGAAAGAACTCCTATAAAACAACAAGATAAAGCAAACTACCCCCAAAAAACACAAATAAATGACATAAACAGACAATTCAGACACAAGGAAATACAAATTAAAATACAGAAAAGAAAGTTCACCCTCACTAATAATCATGGCAATGCAAATTAAGACGGGATACCATTTTTTTCTCATGAGTGCTTGGCAGAAATGGAAGTCTACTGGCATGGGTGTGGAGAAGCAGGTGTTCATGCTTTCATAGTAGCATAGCCAGCACAGTGGATAACTGGAAAAAACCTTAATGTCCACTAATAGGGAAATGGTATAATAGAAAACTATGAAGCTGTTAAAACAGTGGGATAGATCTATATGCATGATATGGAAATAACTCCAAGAAACAGTGATACATTTTAAAAAGAAAACTGCCGAACAATATGCCTAGTATAATCTCGCATTTAAAAAACAGCAACAAGGCTGGGTACAGTGGCTCATGCCTGTAATCCCAGCACTTCAGAAGGCTGAGGCGGAAGGATTGCTTGAGCCCAGGAGTTGCAGACCAGCCTGGGCAACAAAGTGAGACCTTGTCTCTACAAAAAAGAAAAAAATTAGCCTGGCAGGGTCACATATGCCTGTAGCTCCAGCTACATGGGAGGCTGAGGCAGGAGCATTACCTGAGCCCAGGAGGTCAAGGCTGCACTGAGCCATGTTCATGCCATTGCACTACAGCCTGGAGACCTTGTCTCAAAAAAGAAAAAAAGAAAAAACAGAAAAAAATCCAAAACGCTGTATTTATGTGCATATCTATGTACATCAATAGATATGACAATAGTTATACCAAATTTTTAACAGTGGCTACATCTAGGAAGTGAACTGGGATAGTGTGGGTAATCACAAGAGACTATAGAATGACTTACACCATTAAATCTTTTTTCTGTGTGACTATTTTACCAATTTTTTTGTTTGATTATTTTACTAAAAGACACATTTGCGTCACTTGTTTAATAAAAAATAATGATGCAGCACTTAAGATAGTATCTAGCATATAGCAGTTGCTCAAAAATGCTAATTTCAACTTAAAAATAAATTAAGAAAATATTTTCAAAGAGTTAAAAAAATAAAGGATGATGTAGCAATAATGGTTCTATGGCCAAGGTTCTAAATGCCACATTATATAAGTGATAGAATTCTTCCCCAGGGAACAGAAAAAAAGGGGCACTTTTAGGGGAAAAGGGAACTTACCAAACAACCAAAGAAAGATATCCAGGGTCTGTGTGTATTCACTGACCCAGAAACAAGCGTTAAGTGTGTGTTTCTAGAAGTGCTTTACTAAAGGCACACTTAGCATATTAGAATGGTAAACTTACCTGTCGTCTTCACTACAGAGGTGGTGGAAACCCCATTGAGCTCACTAGCACTCCTTTTCACAGGCCTTGGCTTGTATTCTCGTCTGGGGACACTGGATGCAGCTGATATTCTGTAACACACATCATAAGATGAGCCAGACAATCTGATGTTGAAAGCTTTCCAAACACACATTCTCTCTGCCTTGTTGAGTATAGGAACTTAGGTTACAGCCAGTGGTCATGAAAGGGATGATTTTTACACACTGACTCTTGAGTAGCCGAAAGTGATGGAGGTGATATCACAAATGTAGCTTTTCAACTCTCTATTTGAGCTTGTGAGTGAAATTCATCTTGAAGAAGACTAATTGGGCCAGGCATGGTGGCTCATGCCTGTAATCCCAGCACTTTGGGAGGCCAAAGCAGGCAGATCACCTGAGGTCAGGAGTTCAAGAGCAGTCTGGCCAACATGGCGAAACCCCATCTCTACTAAAAATACAAAAATTAGCCAGGCATGGTGGTGGGCGCCTGTAATCCCAGCTACTCGGGAGGCTTAGACAGGAGAATCTCTTGAACCCGGAAGGCAAGAGGTTGCAGTAAGCGGAGGTTGCAGTGAGTTGAGATCGCACCACTGAACTCCAGCCTGAGCAACAGAGCACGACTTCATCTCAAAAACAAAGACTAATTTTCTTCATCAAGTCTCTGAGGCATCCAGCAAGTGCCTGGGACGCAGCCAGCATCCAGTGATGGGAGCTGCCTTCTCCCTCACTCTACTCTTATAGATTACAATAGAATTATGAAAATACACTCCTGTGAGTAATAGGTAAACTATCTGCCTGCAGAAGTGGATGTTTCAGGGACTTAACACATCTTTGTCTTCCCTGTGTAACTATGTCACTGATTTAAGTAAAAATCCCTCGAAATTTATGCATTACCATAATCCTGTGTAAAACAATTTTCTGTTATCAAATCTAGTTTAAAAACAGGGTATTTTTAACCCAATATTCTAATAAGTAGGGTTGCCATGCAAACAGGATATGATATTACTAATTTTCAGAAAAGTATAGACTACATCTATTATTAAAGTCACAAGGAACACAGAAACCTTTCTTTGATTGTTCAGAAAATATTTTTGACTCTTTCAATACCTGTCAATATTATGAACACAGCCTCAAATTTGTCAATATTTTGACTCTTTCAATACCAGTCAATAATATGAACATAGCCTGAAATTCGTATTGGTGAAGTGAAAACATTATCTTTTTTTAAAAAACAGATATTTACATATGTTCCATAGAGCATCTCACTTTTTTCCATAGCTCTGGATGTTTTCCAACTCTTTGTGAATGGAGAGCTAAACTCTCATCAAATCAGCAGTGAAGCCAGGGTAGTTCTGTAGGAGTTGATGTCCCAGGTGGGAGAGCAACTTTGGTTAGTTGCCCTAAACACAGGTCACCAAAAAAGGGATTTAATGAAAAGAAAAAGGAGAAAAGCTGCCAGGTCCCTTTTCCCAGTTCTACCCTATTGGCCAAAGCCAGTACTTATTATCTCAGTCCCATCCCACATCCAACCATGAAAGCCGGTGAAAGAAAATTCAGAACAGAATGAGGTGGGGGAAAGGGGAGATGGAGAGATGGAGAGATAGACACATGGATTTCAATAGATGTTACCTCCGCAGCCCTTGGCTTGTAAGAAACGTGGAGGCGCTTACCGCATCTGTAGCTTGCTCTGCAGCTCCTGCAGAATCTCTGTGGACTGTTTGTGATAGTCTAATGCTGCCTCTATGAACACGGCCAACTGGCTGACTTGTTCTACCTGCAGCAGAAGTGGAAAATTACTCCATGGAGGCCAGAACCTATGTAATGTCCAGAAAGAGAGGAGACCAGCAACAAAGACCCAGCTTTGCAGGGAAGGCCAGCGTCTGCCTCGGCTCTGGTCCATTTCATTTAATTTCATCTAGGAGCTCTGTATAATAATCATATAGGTCATGGTATGGAGCTATAAATGCTGGAAAAACATGTTCAAAATTATTTGTGATTATGAATTTGATTTAACTCAATAAAATGCCTGTTTTTCCAATTAGATGATGATTTTTCTCAGGAGATTTTCTATGCTATAAAGCTCATGGATCTGAAAACAGAGAGATAAAGCTCTTCCAGTTATAAATGAAGCCAACATTTAGCAAAGGAACTGCCTACTTAGTCAAGTGTCTCTACACGCACTTTCTAGCTAAGCCAAATCAAGACATTAAGTAAATTAAACAGTTAAGAACTGTAAATGAAACACATAAGAAAGGGGGCTGGGAGCAATATGTGAATGGGGGCGATTTCCCTGTCCCCTATACGCTTTTTGTTGCTATCCACTCAACATATTTTCCCTGAAACATAGAGCTAAAGGGAATAAAGACACTGGCATCTCTGTTTCCCACAAATCAAGACATTCATGAAATTAATGACTAACTTACAATGAATTTTTTAAAGCTGTGTCTTATAATAAAAACCTGGATGATATGGGGCTGTATAATTTGAGGAAGAGCAATCTGAGGAGGGCCTGAGAGCTTTCCTGCTCCCCCACGTGTCTGAGGGGCTGCTACAGGAAAGAGATTAAGCTTATTTCTGGAAGCCCCAGAGGCAAGCCCCAGAGGGTTGAGGTGATGGGCCTCCCCCAGCAAGAATCCAATCAACTATAGAGCTGGACAAAGACACAAATCAAAATCAATCCTACACTTCGCAGGTTTCCCCAAAGCCTATGCATCATTTCCATACTTCATTTTCTACTCAGCTTTAGGGCAAAGTCTGCCTGCTGATTCATTCACATAATCTCACCCTGCCTAACCAATCATGGACTTGGCAGCCTTCAAAGATCCAAGCTACTTTCATTTGTAGTTGCAAATCATTCTTTAGTTGCCTGTACTTAAATTTTTCATACCCACTTATACTATTTTAAACACGGGCTCAATATGCATGTAAGGTATACATGGAACTCCATGTGTGCCAAGCTGCGATCAGCATTCGAACAATGAAATCCTGTCGAGTTTCATTTACTTTACCATGCTCTGTGGCTGGAAAAGCAACAAGCCTAGCCTTAAATTTCCAAAAACCCAATAAACAAAACAAAGACAGCCTGGCCCCTACCAAATCCTAAGGATTTCTTAAATTTCACGTCTTTGGCTTTTACACATACTTTTAAATAAGTCCAGGGCCATGGCCTAGCACAGAGTAGAATTTATTATAGAAACAATTTTTCTTCCTTACAGTGCTAGAGTGGTGTGCTTGGTAAAATCTATGCCATGCCTCTCTGCCTTTAGTAAAATTTATTTGTCCTGTCTTATTACCCACTTTATAAAATGCTTGTATTTTATAATTTTTAAAGAAATTGTGAAAGATAACTAAATGAGTATTTCTTGAAACATATTTGAGGTTGGGGAATGGGAAGGGGGCAAAGGGATTACGAGCTATCCTCTCTGTCGTGGCTAAAACACAAGGTGATGTAATCTAGAGATGCATTTGTAACTGCTCATTGGGTGGCTGACTCTGGGAAGGAAATGAATCCTGAAAGCCCTTAAACCTTGGGAAATAATGGCAGCACTGCCCAATGCCTGCACCTAGTAGGTGCTCAGTACAAGTCTTGAAGGGGTGGCTACTAGGCTGTAAGTCTCTTGTTGACTGTGAAGACCAGGTGTGCTACGAGTAGATTATTTTCCTCCTTGAAAAAAATGGAAGCTTCCAGCTGTCCCCCAGATCATGAGCATTGAGATGTGTGCTGGGGACCACGGGGACCAACACAGGTGGATAGAGCTTCCCAAACAACGATTAGAAATAAATACCTAGACAGGCAGAACCAAGATAAAGCAATAAACTCAGGCCTAGCAAGAGCCAAAACCTGACCAAAAGGTAAAACATTTCTTCCATTGTTGGAATTTTAGCAGTCCATCTGTGGAATCAGAGAAAGTCACCTGGGATGGGAAGAAAGGCTTAATTCTACTTCTAGGTTGAGACCTGGGCTGACACTTTGCTGGTACCATCTATTCAGAGCAAAGTGTGACCTCACCCATAAAAATGTTCACATAATATATGCCGAGGAACTGGATTTCCAGAGAATCCACTCCCTTTTCTGAAAATGAAGCACTCTAGCTCCTACAGATGGGCTCACACTCAGCTGATGTTTGAAGTGAGAAACTCATAATGCAAGCAGACTTCCACGTAGGTTAAAGGTCAAGGAGGCACAGGCCTTGGTGGCTGACAAATGTGTGAAGTGAGGGCTGTGAAGCTACCTGGGAGATGCACAGAACCATAAAACCAGAGGGGGCCTGAGGTAGACAGAATCACGGAGCCTGAAAAGATGTCCAAATCTTAATTCCCCAAACCTGCAAATATGTTACTTCACATAGCAAAAGGGACTTTGCAGTTATGATTGAGTTAAGGATCTTAACATGAGGAGATTATTTTGGAACATCTGAATGGCTCAACGTAATCATGAGGTCCTTTAAGAGGGAGACAGGAGTGCCAAGGTCAGAGAAGATGTGCCAATGGAAGCAGAGGTCAGAATGAGGTATGTGAAGATGCTGTGCCACTGGCTGTGAAGAGGGAGGAAGCGAAGAATGAGCCAAGAAATGCAAGTGGCCTGTAGAAGCTGGAAAAGGCAAAGAAGCAGCTTCTTCCTCCAGAGCCTCCAGAACAAACGTGGCCCTACCCACACCTTTATTTTAGGACTCTAGGCTGGAAGACAATAAATGTGTGCTGCTTTAAGCTACAGTTTGTGGTCATTTGTTATGGCCCCAACAGGAAACTGATACAGAGCTATTTTAGCCCATCCTCAAACTACGCAAAAACCTAACAATGAGATTAGTGCTGCCCAGGGTCCCCCATTCATGGTGATGGGAGTTGTTGCCTGGAGACACATAGGAACCAAACTCAGGGGGTAATGGACCCATCGTGACTGGGCCTGGGGACTTCACTGTTGGCTTGGCTGTATCCCAGGGCTTCTCACTCTCTTCTGAGGGATAACCCCAAAACAGGAATTAACTCAATTTATCTCCCATGGTAGACTACACACAATGTACAATCCACAAGTGACACACATGTGTCCCCTGTGGATACATTTCACTCCAAACCTCTCTTTAGCTGGAAACTAATGGATAATTAGCAGCATGTATGGCCGTTGGGAGTACTTTAGTCCTGAGGATGGAAACAGAGAATAGATGTCCCCAACTACAGTGGACTAAGGATACTAGAAGTTTCTAGGAGTTGTGGAAACCTCAGGGACACTTGCATAAGATCTGAGCCATTAGCCTGGCCTTCAGGGCCAACTGCAAAGGGCTTAGGCTGTACCCAAAGGAAGAATGGCTCAAAGGACTGCATATTGTAACAAAGACTGTCTTAGGTCAACTCTGCAAGAGGACTATGGAAACTGGGGTGGCCAGAAGGAGCAGGGCTGGGAACTCTCCTCTGACCCTTTAGCAATCACTTACCAGGGGACTTGGTGAGCAGCCGGGTGAGTAAGCAGAGAGTAGCACACCCTGCAGCCCATGGCGAGGACAGAGAGAGAACTGTGATGTGAGCAGCTGATGCCTGTCCAGACACCTGGGGTCTGCAAGTGTGTTTGGCAAGCATGAATAAAGAAGTATACATCTTCAAAAGACGACAAGTCATTCTCTTTAACAACTGAAAAGGCACATTTCCCATACAGGTCATCTTCAATTTACAGTGTAATAATACCAGTAATTTCTTGCTCTATCATATCAAAGACCTCCACTCTCTGTGGATTCCTCAGAGAAGCTATGGAAAATTTCTCATGAATTTTGCAGTCTGGTTATAAACTGATGCATTTTCCAATGGGGCAAAAGCCTTTATTCAGAGTTTCTGAGAAAAGTTTGAGTAAGGCAATTAAATTAATAACATGGATAATAATCCCTTACACTTTTATTCTCCACTGATATCCTTTTAAAGAATTTCTCAAATGCAGTTGTTAATTTGCCTGATACCAGTCAGGTGAAATGATTTTCCCAGAGGCTTAGCAGAAGCAAAACTGGAAACAGAATTCAGGTATCACACTCCTTGCTGGATATGCTTTCTATGAGTTCAGTACCTCCTAATGTATCTTATTCCACACATTACAGTCTCTGAAACATTAGTAATAACATAATAATGTGACAGAATTCTGTGGTCAAATAAGTTTGGTAAACTGCCAACTGTATTTTCTCTTAGGAATTAATCTTTCTTACTATCAAATAAAGACTCCGAAAAGTCTTGTGATAAAGAAATTCTGTTTAGTTTTATTTAACCCAGGGTTTCCCAAACGTGTTTGACCACAGAGACATTATTAATGCAAAACACACTAACATCCCATGGGATGGATTTTGGAAAATGCTACCCTAGACCAATGGAAAGACCCCAGGAATCTGGAATCTAGTAATTCCATGGGTCTAAACCCATGGATGGAGGGAGGGTCCTGTAGCTGGGGAATGTATACCAAGAGAGCCAGGACTGCAGGTGCCTTTACTCACTGGACTGAAATAAGCATCTTCTATGGAATAATCTCTGATTTCTGCTAATGTCAAAGACCTACATTTGCTAATGGTAAGTTGTGAGGAATAAACTTCTCTGCAAAGACAGAAAAGGTGATAGTGTGTTAACAAACCTATGGGTGATATACTGTTCCCAAGAAATGGCAATGAAGGCTGGTAACCAGTCTGCTGACTTTCCCACACTTTTCTCCAAGAGGAGGGCTGCCCTGGGTACCTCTCAGGACCCTGCCAGGCCCAACTTGGCCTGGTGAGAAATTAGTCATGGGACTGCCCCTCCTGGATCCCTGGAAAGTTGGAGAACAAAAACACCTCCTGGCTTGCATCATTGCCTATAGAATAATGATGCTGTTCAGCCTCAGGCAAAATGTGAAGAAATGCTCAATGTCTCCAATCCAGCTGCCACTCACAACACAACCAAAGGCTACATTGTGGGGCCAAAGGAGACTCTTCTTCATTCTCCCATTCCCAGTTCTGCCAAAAATAGATAAGAAAATAGATACAACTTCTGCTTAGGAATGTTAGAGTGAGCACATCATATCTCTCCACCTCCCCTTCCTTTGGTGATTTATCTAACTGGTGAGATTGCAGGAGTGGCACCCACTTGGCCCTAATAACCAGGGTATCTGGACACTGCAAGGAAAGGCAGTAGGGGCCTGGCTGTGGGCTCCGGATTTCTCAAGAAAGTGGGTTTGTGAAGTGGCCACAAGATCATGTGTCATTTGGCTTTGTGGTCTCTGCACCCGCTCTCCCTGCAGGGGCTCCAAGGTCTAGACTTCAGGCCAGGAATAGCTCACTGGACTTCTACTGTGGACCCAGGCCCAAGCTGCCCCTTCCAACATGGCTTTCTAGAGAGCCCTGCTCTCTGAGCAAGGGGCTGGCATGTGATCCTATGTGGCTCCCCCGGTTTGTTTCTCAGTTGGGAGAATGCAGAGGTGAGGACAGATGAAAGACCACACCCTGGAAATCCCTGCAAATGGCCTGTTGGCCAGAAAACCCTAGGAAGTATTACATCTGGAGACCCAGGAAAGACCAAGTCTGTTAACTCCAGTCAGGGTTCTCCTCACATCAGACAGAGCTTTGGCAAACAGTTTCTTTTGAGGCATTCCCCAGTGAAGCTTTTATTGTGTCTAAGGCAGGACGAAGAGACATGAGGGCTAGAGAAGGCACCAGCTCTTCCCCCAGGGTGAGATTTCAGTCTTTGAATGGTCAGTGCCAAACAGAGATGGGCAGGTAGCACCAGAGCACCAAGCACACCCATCTCAGAGGATTTCCCTTCATTCGCTTTTCTCTGCTTATTCACTTTCTCTTTGGAGTGAATGCTTCTAAGTCTTCTCACCAGGCCCTCCTCCTCCTCCTCCTCCTCCTCCTCTCATGGATGAGGCTGGGGATGCTCCCTAGTTAGTAGGATGGGTTGCTCTGCCTCAGTCACTGGCTCTGCAGGGTTGCGGCCAGCAAGGCTCCCACTCACCCAGCTTCAGCGTCTCAGGCTGTGTCTAGGTCACCACCTAGGACAGGCTGGCTCTCCCCTAGAGCTGGCTGTCATCCACCGAAGAAGGTGCAAGGAGGAGAAAGTGTCATCGGGACTTTAAGTCCAGGCCATGTCCTTCAGCAAAGTTGACCAGGAGGTCTGTATTTTACAACTTTCAAGTGTTCTCATCAGTTAAAGAGATGTCCCTTGATTCCAATCTGGCTTTTTTGTCACTTCCTCCATTGGTCAGAATCCAAAGGGTGAATGGCTGGGACTGATATCCCCACAGATATCTGATACTGTGATATCCCCACAGTAACAGAAGCATGTTCTACTTGTGTCTGGAGGAAGTGTCAGGGCCTCCGCTGCCTGCCACCAGGCTTCCCTTGCAGCCGCTTATTTGACAGTTTGTACACCTTGTCTCCAGCAGGTACCGGATCAAGTGGAAACACCGTCCAATCCATCAGGCAGCAGCACCCGAAGACCCACTGTGTTTGACATGGCGATTAGAACAGGTCCCAGCCATCTTTAGTTTCTGCCAGGAAATCCAGCCCTCCCCCGCCACCCTGAAGCACAGCTCCTCATGCAGGACTTCCCCACAGGAAAGGAAGCAACATCGCAACAAGAGGTTGAGTGACCAAGGTTGGACGTGCGGGTGGTGACTCAGAGGGAGCAGGAAGCCAGAGTCCCATGGGCTGCAGAGCCACCAGCTCTGGCCTGGTTGTTGGAGATGGATCAAATGCAGGGCCAAGGATTCAAGTACGCCCCATCCACCATGTATTGGCATTTTGTCTTTCTCCCAGCAAGTCACATTCTCTGTTTATCCCCAAGCACCCGGCAGTATTGGCATTTGCATGTCAGGTCCAAGGAGTGACCCGGAGGAGATTTTTCTCTACCTTGCCTGGTCAACAGGAGAGGACAGTCAGACCACCTGGCTATGGCACAGACACACTGACATGGGAAAGACTGAGGTGGTGCCCTCTGATCTAATGTTGTTTACCCCAAGAAGAGAGTAAGATGGGCTTCTGAAGCCTACACAATCACTTCTGAGTCTCCTCAGCTATAAACCTGGGTAGGGGAAAAGGTAAATGCAAGGGCGCCATGACAGGGACCATCAACAGTACCCCCTTAGCCTCTTTATCATGGGGTGTCAGTGAATGGTAGCTCTTGTCATTGTCATCATCATCATCACCATCACTATCACCACCATTACCGCAAGAACCAGCAGCCAGGGCACCCCTAGTAGCCACTGCAGCTACACACAGCAGGAGGGAGGGAGAAGGGAGGAAGGAAAGAGCCTAGTTTCCAGGCAGCCTGGGCGGTCCCTCTCCATTTCATAACACTGGTCTCCTCCCACCTCAGTGGCAGAAGTAGAAGCCAGAAAACCCCTCCTTGTGAAGGTGAAGACCCCAGGATCCAGGCTGAGGGAGCAGCCCCGACTCCCCAGAGCTGAACAGGGGAAACCTCCACTCACCCACAGGTCAATTTCCCACAGGAAGCCTTGGAGGAAACATGACAACCAGGCCGGAGCAAGGCCAGCACCAGGGCCCCTGCGGAGCTTGGGCTAGGAACCAGCTCTTACTTCTGCCGGGGCAGGGTGGGAGGGCTTAACCCATCTGTGACAGACAGAATATGTGTCACTGTCAAAACATGGACAACTGATTGAGCTTTTATAATGAAGGGATCCTTTTTGACTTTTGACTGACACTGAGGGGGAAAACTAAGGTCTCTTGAGTCAACTGCTAAGGCCAGCGTGGCTAAGACAGGCTTCCCTCACGGAGCACTTTGCGAAAACCCATCATCGTGGTTCCCGCATGGGTAATAAACGGCACAAATGGGTCAGACAGCACATCGGACACAAGACACAATCTCAGAGTTTAAGCCATGAATGGGCCTGGAGCCAGCAGGGCAACATTCCATATGGCCCCTCAAAGAGTATCTGATACATGTCACACTTCAAATTACATTTTATAAAGACTTCAAAACAATACGGCAATCTGAAACAAAACAAAATGGCTGTTGCTTAGGGACAATTTCAAGAGGAAATTCATATATTTAAAGAAAAACAGAGATACCAAACTGTCACACCTCCTCCTATTCCCCCTCCTCCTAAAAAAAAAATTAAAAGGAGAAACACAGTAGAGTACTTTTCAGGCCTCAGTGGTTTAATGGCCATGGGAAATTTCAAATTGGCATCTCCAATTGGGAGAATTCATTCTCCAGGATGAATGTCTTGTCAGTATTGGACACAATCCCTCCACATATCACCATGGTAAATAAAAGGTGCTCAATGCATTTTGACTTGTCTCAAAAGAAGTAAGACCTCAGTGTACCTTTAAATAAACTGTTATAAGTACAGCATGGTCTTGAGGATAAATAAACCTCCTGACTTGTTCCCACAGGTTTAAAAACTTAACAATTAGGTCCCATGCTAATACTGGGGCTGAGACAGCTCCTGGCATTGCTGAGGCCAGGCTGAGGGCAGGGACTCAGGAG
Organism: Macaca mulatta; assembly: GCF_049350105.2. NCBI lineage: Eukaryota > Metazoa > Chordata > Mammalia > Primates > Cercopithecidae > Macaca > Macaca mulatta. The sequence goes on from NC_133412.1 coordinate 73,148,626, forward strand.
GGAGGCAGGTGGCTGACACCTCTTCCACTCAGGCAGTCAAAGTGCCAATGGCCCCTTAAACCCAAGGCCGAGCAGGAAGGCCACCCCCAGCTGCGTGTTGCCTGGTCAGGAGTCACCGTCCTCCTTAATTCCATTTCATTTGACTTTACTTGGACAAATAAAATCAAAGCAAATGGCAGGAACCACACTACAATAGAAGATTGGTACTTCTGAGGGATAAGATCCAAGACCTTCACAATTCCCGAGCCCACAAGCACCACTACGGAACAGCTGAAAAATTTAGGTGCCTTGAATGTGGGCTATGACAGGTAAAGGCATCAGAGAGCTGGGGGACGACAGCAGCTCTCCCCCACCCCCTCCACCAGCTAACAGAGCTGCTCTCTCTTAAACATCTGCCTTGCCAAGTACTTTTCAGTCTTAGCAAAATGGCAAATTACCACCTGACCTGGACTTTTCATTCTCCTGTGAAACCACAAATGCTATGGCCTCACATACAAAAGTCAGTCTACTTCGCAATCTTCAGAGACAACCTCTGAAGCAATCCTGGGATAAACAGGACTCCTCAAGATTTAAGATACTGAGCCAGGGACTAGGCATGGTGGCTCACACCTGTAATCCCAGCACTTTGGGAGGCTGAGGCAGGTAGATGCCTTGAGCCCAAGAGTTCATGACCAGCCTGGGCAACATGGCAAAACTCCCATCTTGACAAAAAATTATCCGGGTTTGGTGGCATGCCTGTGGTCCCAGCTATCCACAAGGCTGAGGTGGGAGGATCACTTGAGCCTGGGAAGTCGAGGCTGCAGTGAGTCACAATCATGCCACTGCACTCCAGCCTGGGCAACAGAGTGAGACCCTGTCTCCAAAAAAGTATGTGAGTCAGGGCTTGCTGGATGTCTGAAGCAATCTCTGAGGCAGGACATAGGAGAAAATTCTGGAAACCTGCATAACAGCTAAGGCTTTAGAGCACGTTTGTCCAACCTGTGGCCCACAGGCTGCATGTGGCCCAGGATGGGTTTGAATGTGGCCCAACACAAATTCATAAACTTTCTTAAAACGTTATGAGATTGGACAGGCGTAGTGGCTCACACCTTTAATCCCAGCACTTTGAGAGGCCGAGGTGGGCAGATCACTAGGTCAGGAGATCAAGACGCTTCTGGCCAACATGGTGAAACCCCATCTCTACTAAAAATATAAAAATTAGCTGGGTGTGGTGGCGCGTGGCTGTAATCCCGACTACTCAGAAGGCTGAGGCATGAGAATTGCTTGAACCCAGGAGGCGGAGGTTGTAGTGAGCCAAGATGGTGCCACTGCACTCCAGCCTGGTGACAGAGCAAGACTCTGTCTCAAAAAAAAAAAAAAATTATGGAGTTTTTTTTTTGCGATTTTTTTTTAAGCTCATCAGCTATTGTTAGGGTATTTTATGTGTGGCCCAGGAAAGACAAAAGATTGGGCACCCCTGCTTTAGAGCTTTTCAACATGCTGGTCATAGTCATATATTCAATGTTTCATTCATTTACATTAAAATCTCCTGTTTGGTTTAAATACTTACATCATTTTCTAAAAAATTAAACATGCTTCTTTCAGCCAACTCCTTTGACTCTTCAAATTTTTCTACCGCTTGTCTGACTTCTTCGTCTGGTATCTTACCTACTCGTTTCTTTTTATAATCGTAATCCAGCCGGCGGCCTTCCAGCTTTTTCAGGTGATGCTAAAAAAAGAGAAGGGAGTCCCTCAGAGAGGCGCTACATTCAAAACGTGGCACAAAAAAATTATTTCTATTAAAATGGTCATTGCTTTTTCTCGGCCTAGATTCCAGAGGGCAGGAACCCACCTTACACTGCTGTTGGGAGCACCTCAGCACCTGATGGAGGCTTTCCTCACTTCAGGTGCTCAAGGAATATTTGTGGAATGAATGAATGAATGAATGGACAGATAGGTGATAGAATAAATGAGTGTCTGTATGGAACATAAAGATGCAGTAGCCATGCTCAGATATTCTT